>NW_027507748.1:252935408-253403964 GCF_037356315.1 Lithobates pipiens
CCCTGCTAGTGTCTGGCGGGCCAATTCTCGTCTTTTTCAACAGCCGCAGCAAGTTGCTCTCCTTACCAAGCATCTGAAGGAATATTTTTCTTTTAATACCAACTCTGTATCTAGTCCGTTTACTTTGTGGTGTGCCCATAAGGCTTTTATAAGAGGTATTCTCATACAAATGAGTTCAAGGGCAAAAAGGCAGAGGACACAAAAGTTAGACTCCCTTCTCTCCGACATTAGACATCTGGAGGATCAAAATAAAAACGCAACCGAAACGAACTATAGTCTAATGCACAATTTGAACAAACTGCGCTCGGATCTCAGGCTCCTATTGTTAGAGCAATACGACAAACATGTCCATTCTCTGAAATTGTCCCACTATTCATCCGGAAATCGAGCTGGTAAATTATTGGCCCAAAGATTGAAAGACCGTAAAGCTAAAACCAACATTCCTTTCTTAATTCGTAAATCTGATAACGGTAAATTGTACAACCCTAGGGACATTGCAAATTCCTTCGCAGATTATTACTCTTCTCTGTATAACCTCAAAAATGACCCATCTACCCCACAACCTACTGAGAATGACATTCAAAAATTCTTTGTTGATCTTGCACTCCCCACCATGACACAAGATCAGTTACAGACCCTTAATTCGCCCATCATGGAACCTGAGATCCGACGGGTTATTAAAGCTCTCCCAAACGCAAAGTCCCCAGGCCCTGACGGACTCCCGAATAGTTACTACAAGACGTTTTCTCAAATCCTTTCTCCGGCTTTAGAAGCAGTTTACTCTGACGCTGTGTCCTCTGCCTCGTTTCCCTCCAAAATGCTTAAGGCATTTATAATTACCATCCCAAAGCCTGGGAAGGAACCCACTACTCCAGCTAATTTCAGGCCTATTTCCTTATTAAATACTGATGTGAAATTATTTGCCAAAATTCTGTCCCATAGGCTCCTTCCGATTCTTCCATCCCTGATCAAACCAGAACAAACTGGTTTCACGAAGGGTAGGCAGGCGTCGGACGCCACTAGGAGAGTTGTAAATATTTTACATTATGCTAAATCGTGTCGAATGCCTTCTCTGCTGTTGTCCTTGGACGCGGAAAAGGCATTCGACAGGATACATTGGGGATATATGTCCCACACTCTTGGCAGATTTGGGTTCTCAGGTCCTATTCTGTCGGCGATCTTGGCTTTGTATTCCTCCCCCTGTGCCCAGGTCTACACCTCCAATATGCTCTCATCCCCTTTCCCTATATCCAACGGGACTAGGCAGGGCTGCCCCCTGTCCCCCTCCATTTTCAACCTCCTCATAGAGCCCCTTGCTGAAAAAATAAGAACCCATCCTGGCATCCCGGGTTTTACGTTTCTAGACAAATCCCACAATATAAGTCTCTTTGCGGACGATGTCATCCTCTTTCTATCCTCCCCGCACTCTTCCCTGCCATACGCCCATTCTATCCTTAAGGATTTTAGTTGTATATCTTATTGTAAGGTAAACTTCACAAAATCTCTTATTTTAGGCCTAAATCTTTCTCCTCAACTCCAAGCCAGCCTCCAAAAAAGCTTTCCCTACACATGGTCAGAGTCAAGTATCCCCTATCTTGGCTTGCAAATTACATCTGACCCACTTGAACTAGCAGATGCCAAATATGCTCCCTTAATAGCCAAAATAGAAAAAGATACAAATAGGTTAACTAAAACAGAACTCACCTGGTCTGGAAGGTTAGCGTCTTTTAAAATGCTCTTACTCCCTCAAATACTTATGTGTTTCGTACGTTGCCCATTCCTCTTAAACATATTCACTTAAAAGCGCTTAATAGTATTCTTAGGAAATATATTTGGGGAGGTAGACGACCCAGGTGCTCTAGATCCCTTCTCATTAAACATACATCAGTGGGCGGAATGGGATTGATTGACCTAAGGGACTACTGCAGAGCAACTATACTTACCTCGCTTAAATATTGGTTCTCCCCGCCCCTGATATTCTTTGGTGTAGCATAGAACAGGCCCTTAGCCCGACTAGCGATCTGCGTATGCTTCTATTGCTGGATACGTGGAAACCTTTCCCCTTACGTCAGTTCGCACCTACTCTTCAGGGCTCTTTGTTAGCTTGGAGAGATTTGCATAGACTATCTGCTACATCCTCTGAAGTCTCAAAACTCCCTGTCCCTATAGAGATTTTACACCACATAATCCCAGACAGACTATTCGAAATGGAAGGCTAGAGGTATTTTTCATATTGATGACCTATATCGGGACAACTTCCCTAAGCTATTTGAGTCTCTTAGAGATGAATTCGGCCTGCTGCCTACGGACCGTTACCGATACTTACAAACAATGCATTTCTTTAAAACATTAGGATCTCCTCATATTTTTATACTAAACAAATTGTGGCAATTTTACACGAAATCTCCTCCCCCTCCTAAAGGGATTTCCCTTTTTTACTCTGCTTTTCAAAACAAACTTATCTTCACTAACTCACGTCCTTACGTTAAATGGTCGTCAAGACTTTAACAAGAGTTTTACTCCGTGTGAGTGGCAAAAGGCATTTCAAACTATTTATAAAGCTTCCAGATGTGTGAACCACTGGGAGCTCTCTCAAAAAATAGCCTTAAGATGGTACTTGACACCGTACATTATGGCGAAGTTCTCATCATCCAACTCTCCCATGTGCTGGAGAGGGTGTGGAGAGATGGGTAACATTTCGCATATGTTTTGGTTTTGCAAACACCTCTCCAGTTTCTGGGGTAGTGTATTTCGGTGCATCTCACGTATTACAGGGATTCTAATGCCATTGAGCCCCGAGTTAGCAGTACTGAACTTGGGTATCGAGAACTTCCCCCCTGGCTGCCGAACAGTAGTTCTATTCTATTGGCGGCTAGATTACTGATCACCAGAAATTGGAAATCCAACAGAACCCCCAATATGTCCGAAGTACTCAGTATTACCAGACAAAACCACGTCTATGTATCATTACTTGCTGGCAGAAGTGGAACCAAAAAGAGCTTTGATAGCCAATGGAAAGTCTGGGTGGACTGGTCTGAAATGAATCAGAGTCAATAGAGATCTTTACTTGTACTGATTACGAGTATTAGCATGTGAATTTAGCCTGTTGCTGTATATTATGGAAATAGTTTGTACCTATCCTCCCCGTATCCATCTATCAGTCCGATATCCATGTCCTCCTTATCCCTCTCCAATGCTTCTTTTTTTTCTCCCATTTTCTACCTTTACTCTTCTTTTTTTTTTTTTCATTTTCCTAATATTTCTTATTGACTTTATGGAGTCACACACAGTAGGCAGATCTTTTTGCCTTCTTCATTTTCTTTTCTTACTTTCAACCCCACAAGGATAAGACTGCAATTTATGCCTGTATACATGCCTTGACAAGTAATGTATGTCACGAATTCTTGCATGTTTATTGTGTACTCTATGTGATCTTTGTATTTGTTATAATTATCTTCTTTTGTGAAAATTTTTCAATAAAAACCAATAAAAAAAAAAAAAAAAAAAAATAATGTGCCCAATGCATAATCTAATTTAACATCCTGATCCCATGGTTTGCCCAAAGATGGGGATCTGGAAATTATGTACAGGCGAGGGAGAGTCGGTTACCCCCAAAGTGATGTGTATGTGTGTGTGGAGAGATGGAATCTTTAACCACTTGCCGCCCGCCCTATTACAAAATGACGGTGGCAAAGTGGTTTCATAATCCTGATCGGACGTCATATGACGTGATCAGGATCCGATGCGCACCCGGGGGCGCGCATCGCGGCGATCGTTGTTGCAGGGTGTCAGTCTGACACCCTGCAACTACGATCTCGGTAAAGAGTCTCCGACGGAGACTCTTTACCACGTGATTAGCCGTGTCCAATCACGGCTGATCACAGTGTTAATAGGAAGAGCCGGTGATCGGCTTTTCCTCACTCGCGTCTGTCAGACGTGAGTAGAGGAGAGCCGATCGGCTGCTCCTCTGACAGAGGGGGCCTGTGCTGATCTATTATCAGCACAGCCCCCCCCGAGGATGCCCACACTGGACCACCAGGGACGCCACCAGACCACCAGGGATGGTCAGGATAAGGTATGCCACCCTAGACCACCAGGGATTCCAGTCAGTGCTACAATGGATGCCAATCAGTGCCCATAATGGATGCCAATCAGTGCCCACAATGGGCATCACTGATTGGCATGCATTATTGCTTGGCACTGATTGGCATCCATTAGTACAGTATAATAATACAATGCTGCCTATCAGTTCCCATCCGTGCCGCCTATCAGTGCCCATCCATGCCACCTATCAGTGCCCATCCATGCCCACCTGTGCCGACTACCCATGCCCACCTGTGCCGCCTATCCACGCCCATCCATGCCAGCTATCAGTGCCAATTTGTGCCACCTATCAGTGCCCATCCGTGTCGCCCATCAGTGCCACCCATCAGTGCCGCCTATCAGTGCCACATATCAGTGTCCATCAATGCCACCTCATCAGTGCCACTTCATTGGTGCCACCTCATCGGTGCCCATCAGTGCCGCCTTATCATTGCCCATCAGTGTATCCCCATCAGTGCCCATCAGTGAAGGAGAAAATTTACTTATTTACAAAGTTTTGAAACAAACAAAAAAAAACATTATTTTTTTCAAGATTTTCGGTATTTTTTTATTTGTTTAGCAAAAAATAAAATCCGCAGAGGTGATCAAATACCACCAAAAGAAAGCTCTATTTGTGGGAAAAAAATGATAAAAATTTAATTTGGGTACCGTGTAGCATGACCGCGCAATTGTCATTCAAAGTGCGACAGCGCTGAAAGCTCAAAATTGGTCTGGGCAGGAAGGTGTTTAAGTGCCCGGTATTGAAGTGGTTAAGGTGAAATCGTAACCCTAGTTTGCCTCCAAACCACAAGAGTACTGCGCATAGGGACTGTAACTGCTGGGTTAGTGCAAGGGCCTAGAAATGGTAAATTACTGAGCTCTGAGTAAGAACAATATTGGGTGATGGTGCTGGTTTGGCTATGCAGAGTGAAGTTTACCCACATCCCAAAAAAATAAGTATATTGGAAGGATTTCTACTCTAGTGGGACTTTTTTTTATTAACAAAGTTTATTTTGTACATGGCATGTTAAAACAGTGGTACAGTCTCATCAGTGGTTATTCCTAACAGGACTACAAATAAAACAGAGTATTAGCTGTCAACAGTTTAGACAATCCAAAATAGTCAGTAACATATATTGCTTTTAGACATTATAAGCCATATAAAAGACGTCAGTATTAGGGAGTTAGGACTGGAGGTAGAATTAATCCATAGAGTAGGTTGGTAGGAGGAACTGGATGGGGGGGGGGGACCCCATGCTCTTGCAAATATGCAATCATTAATTGGGTCTATGCCCTACCTATCGCCAAGTGTGTCAGGGGAAAGGTAGGAGCCCCCCCCCCCCCCCCTCCATGTGGATGTCAAGGCCTTACTCAATTTTATACATGCTTTTGCTCAACCTCAGTTCTATGTCAAGGTAGTTTGTCTCTCCCGGGTCCAGGCCTCCCAGATTTTTTTAAAATTTCTTGGGGCAATTTCGCTCCAAGTATGTCAGTTTATAAAGTGGTAAGGCCGCGTCAACAAGAGCCCTCCATTGGGGGACAGTTGGGGGGCTGGGGTCCTTCCATTTGAGGAGGACCCCTTTCCTTGCATAGAAGGCTGTATAAAATATGAAGTGCTTCTTTGCCTGTATCGTGTCGACAATGCCTAGCAGCAGTGGTAGCGGGTTGTAGGGAACATTAAGTTTGCCTAAAGAGTTAATTTCTGAAACCACTTCCCTCCAGAAGGTCTGGAGGTGTTGACAAGACCATATGACATGGAAGAGGGTCCCCAGAGCTGAGGTGCATTTGGGGCATAGAGCACTCCTTTCAGGGTAGATTTTGGCTAGGCGCTCTGGGGAATAGTAAGCTTGGTGAATTAACCTAATCTGGGTGAACCTATCCCTGGAGGAGACCATGAGGGGAAGGTATTGCTGTATACCGGGGATCTTCAATTAGCGGACCTCCAGCTGTTGCAGAACTACAACTCCCATGAGGCATAGCAAGACTCTGACGGCCACAAGCATGACACCCAGAGGCAGAGGCATGATGGGACTTGTAGTTTTGCAACAGCTGGAGGTACGCTAATTGCAGATGCCTACTGTATACCCTCCTTCCTGTCATCATCCTCCAGTGCTGGTATGTCCTCTGTCCATTTTGAGAATAGTCGAGAGACTACAGAGGTATCTAGACCAATTAGTTCAGCGTAGAGGGCCGACAGCGGTTTTATGTCCCTATCTAGGGCCAACGTGCTCTCTATGCAGTTAGCTTCAAGTGTAATAGGCTGGGGAAATTGCATCTGGTAAGCATGCCGGAGCTGGATGTACCTCAAGAACATGTGGTTAGGTAGTTTGTGTCTTCTTTTTAGGTCATCAAATGTGCGCAACCCGTTCAAGGAGGTGACATCCGCCAAAGTTTTGATACCACATCGGGCCCATATTGCCAGGTCCAGAATGGATCTGAAGTGGGGCAATCTCGGGTTACCCCATAGCGGGGTATATGGGGACTATTGGGTTTTTCCACCTTGGCCTTTACTGTGTCCCAGACCTGCAGCATGACCCGCATTGATGGAGTAATGTTGGGGTTGGATCTGGGGCCTCTGTGTATTAATTTCTGGAGTTCGGAGTAGGAGCCCAAAAATGCCGCCTCCAGCATAGCCGCAGGGTTAGCCGGTTCCTCGGACAGCCACCAATTGACCATCACAAGGACTGCTGCCTAGTAATATTTAACATTATTTAAGCAGGGCATTACCAGGCCTCACAGAGAGATTGGGAGCTGGAGTGTGCTCTGCGCAATCCTAGGGGTACCTCCGTTCAAGATAAAAGAGATAAGCAGACATTTAACTTTTGGAAGAACACTTGCAGAATGTGCACTGGGGTCTGTCTGAACAAATAAGTCAATTTGCAAAGTACAGACATTTTTACCAAGTTCACTGTGCCGACAGGCGTAAGGGGTAGGGCCTTCCAGGTCGAACATTTCTGTGTCAGGGAGGACATAACTGGTTCTAGCTTGAGAGTAATAAAGTCCTTGTGAATAGCAATACCTAGATACTTAAACTGGGAGACTATCTGCAGTGGGGTATCCGTTGGCATCCCATTGTCAGGGCAAACAGGACAGACTTCCCCCAATTTACCCAAACGGCTGAGTATCTGCCGAATCTGTTTATAAGAGAGAGGGCCTCTCCCAGGGAAGTGGTCGTGTCTCTAAGATACAATAAGGTGTTGTCGGCATATAGAGAAATTTTCTCCTCCACAGGGCCCAAGGTGATGCCACGGTGGTGCGTATCAGGATCGCCATTGGCTCTATGGCCAGCGCAAAAAACACCGGAGAGAGCGGGCATCCTTGCCTTGTTTGCCCGCGGAGGAGAAAGGGGGAGAGATGCTTGACCCAGTGTGCACGCTGCCCTTTGGGGAGTTGTATAGGGCTTTTACCCATGAGATAAACCTAGGGCCGAAGTGGAGTAGGACCTCCCATAGATAATCCCATTCAACTGAATCAAATGCTTTTTCAGCATCTAGGGAGGCCACTGCATCCGAGGGGGCCAGTTGATTTTTGGATCCCAGGACTATGTGTAACCTCCGCAAGTTTATATCTGTACCCTTACCCAGCATGAAACTGGTCTGATCCTCATGGACCAGTGTAAGGATTGCCTTGTTCAATCGCCACACCAAGATCTTGGTGAGGATCTTGGTATCAGCATTGAGCAGGAAAATGGGTCGATAGGAGGAACACAGCTCAGGATCCTTGCCTGGTTTGGCTATAACCACTATGATTGCCTCTGCCATAGATGCTGGTAGAGTCCCCTCCCTTAGAGCCCTGACTATCATATGGTGAATTTTGGGCATCAGTTGGTCCCCATATTGCCTGTAAAACTCCGGGTGGATTCCATCTACATCTGGAGTCTTTCCTGCCTGGAGTTCACACAGAGCTTGCTGGACCTCCTCCACAGTTATGAAGCCATCCAGGCGTTCACGAGCTGTGTCAGATAGAGTGGGGAATTTGATCTGATGAAGAAATGAATGCAGTTCTTCATTAGAGTAATCTACCCTGGAGGAGTAGAGATCACTATAGTAGGAAGCAAAGCGGGCATTTATGACCAGGGGGTCCACCATCACTGTCCCATCCAAATCCCGAACACGGGCAATGGATGTAGTTAGCTGTTGCTCTCTAGCCAGCCAGGCCAGAAGTCGTCCGGCTTTAACTACCTGTTCAAAAATGCGCTGCTTTTGCGCCAATTGTTACTTTTTTGCTTTGGAGACCCGAGGAGCATTACTTCCCTGTACGCCGCCTGCATGTCGAGATAGGTAATAGGGTTTTGGGTGGAAGCATAACGGGATTCTAGATTTTGAGCTGCGGCCTCTGCTTCAGCAAGGGTGACTGTTGTATTTTGCCTGACCTTGGATATAGAGGATTGATACGAGCCCCTAATGTATGCCTTGAATGCGTCCCATGTGTTGTGTACTGCAGCGGTGCCCTCATTTGTTAGCCAGAAGCTCCGTATATGTGTAGAGATTTCAGCTTCCACCAAGGGATCTGAGATCCAGTAACGAGATAATTGCCATAATTTCTCTGAAGGGAGGTTTGAGTCTGGAAAGTACACATCATAGGGGCGTGATCAGATATTCCCCTTGGCAGCATGTCCAACCCCCACATACGTGAGCATCCCCCCGCTAACTAGGATCAGGTCAATTTGTGACATGGCTCTGTGTGAAGTAGAGTGGCATATGTAGGCCCGCCCGGTCCGTCGGGTATCTCCAGCACCAGACATCTGTCAGGCCATAGAGGGAGGCCCATTTTGACAAAGGAGAGTCCACACTAGCCCCTTGCGATGGCCTGTCTAATGAAGGGTTCAGGATCATATTAAAGTCGCCCGCAATAATTATGTTATCGGTGGGAGGGATATCTAGACATGAGGGGGATCAAGCATTTTAAGAGGGCCAGAGGTGGCTGGCGGAGGGATATAGAGTCCCAAAATTAACATTTCAATAGTATCTATAACTGCATGCAATAATACGTACGTCCCTCCGGGTCCACCTTGACATACAATAATTCATATGTTAGGGATTTGTGAATCAGCACACTGACACCCTGTGCAAAGCTGGAGTGTGTGGCGTGGTAACAGTGGCTGATCCAAGGTTTCTTTAGACTCAGTAATTTGCTCCCCAACAGGTGTGTCTCCTGTAGGATCCACACATGTGGATTATATTTTTTAAGGTATGTTAGAACCAAGGAGCGTTTCAGTGCATCATTTAATCCCTGGAGATTCCAGGAGAGCACCCTTATTTGTGCCATGGGGAGATCTGCAATGTGGGACTGCCAGGGGGGTATATTACAATTGGACCCGGGGAGAAACAAGCAACACATATCACACATCTAGTCACATGTATGGTCCTATGGACCCATATTAGTAGCCTGGGCTGTAGACAGACAAACCGCCAGAGAGAAGTAACGTAGTAAAGACGTTTCAACATGTACATAACCTCATGAAAAACGAACCTATAAAACCCCCAACCTGCACAACCGTTGGGGAACTCGGATTGCCCATTCCCTTAACCAAAACTCAGCTAAACTGGAGCAAATTAGGTAAACAGAAAAACAGAAGGATGTGCAGGGTGGCGCTGAAGGCAAAGTTCTTATAGTCTATGTGGGCCTTGAGCCACCGACCCCAACCTGAAGAGTTGAAGACAGAAAACCAGCATATAATGCAATATTAAGTGAGTTTGCTTAGCACAAGCGAAGGGCACATACTTGTACAGCATTGCAATGTGAACACGATCAGTTCCTTCCAGAAGCTTGTTTCGTTTCATCTCTTGCCGGGCAACAATTCCACAGAGCTCCCACCCCCCCTCCCCACTGGAGCTCATCCCACCATCACTCTCCGCTTTATAAAGTTCCCCCAACCCTTAGGCAGATCCAATTCAAGGCAGTATCCCAATGGGAGAAGGAGGGGGGAGGCAGGGGCTGTAGTCATTCAGACAGGGGAGTCCTACCATGCGGTTTAGTGTGGGAGAACAGGTAGTATTTTCACCCCTGGCCTTCTGCATCGGGTGATACTGTGTAGGGGAGAAAGCTCCAGCATCACAGCAAGGGTTTTTTGCTGCATAGTATGCAATGGCAAGGTGTGGGGCAAGCAGAGCTCAAGAGTAGTCTGCATAGTCAGCCGCCATAGAGCGCCAGCAGCCACTCGAGGGGAAGGGAGGCGGGAGATGGCAGCAGAAACACAGGTAGGAGAAACCAGCAGAAAACAGAAATACAGTTCCTGGGGTCTAGGGAGAGTGTCCAGCCACTGGGAGGCCTCCTCCGGCAATGTGAAGTAACGAGTGGATTCTCCATCCACCACCCGGAGGCGGGCAGGGAACAACATACTGTATTTGATGTTTTTTGTTCGCAGTTGGGCTTTAACTTGATCGAAGGTCCTTCGGAGCAGATGCTCCGTGAAGGCCATTGGATCTTGCCCCTCCTCTCTCTCAGGCAGACCCACAACTCGGACGTTGTTCTTCTTGCTCAATCTTGGCCATGAGGGCTGTTCTGCAGTCAGAGATAGCCTGCATTAGGGCTTGAAAGCGGTCCTCCTCCACCGTTGCCGGGTCCGAGGCCGGAGATTAAGTCTCCATGTGCACGCCAGCCGGAGGAGGCCACCTCAGCTTCTGGTGCTGTGGAGAGGCTGTAGGGATGGATGAATTCTCTCTGTCTAGAGCTGGACTTGCCTCTTCGCATGCCCGGAGGTCTCAGGAGGGTGTCAGGGGGCGATATTCGGCAGTTTGACAGTATTAATCAGATAAATTATCCAGGTAAGAATGGAGCTCCCGCAGCACACGTCTGCTCAGGCTGCCAGCTTGACCACGCCCCCCTAGTGGGACTTTGAAAGGTAAACTACTCTTGTAGATATCAATGTAGGGTATGGACATCAGAGGTTTTATTTAAATTTAAAGGTGATAGTAGATGAACACAATCATAACATAAGGACAAGTGGATATACAGGATGCACAAAAACTGATCAAAGAAAAAAACATGCAATACAAGAGGTACAATCTAGGCTCCGTTGTGTGTGATTATACAAACAAGACAAAAACCCAACGTTTCAAGTTTAGGATTGATAATACTCTTCTTCAGGGGTATAAGATTGTAATCATGATGAGGAATAGGTCAAAGTATAAACAAGAAGATAGTCACATGGTTGGGCATACCCCCATTTTACTAAAACTAGCACCGCAGTAATATATTCAAAAAATTGTCAGGGGCAGTCCACCCTCCATGCAGAAAAAACATAGGGAAGTAGTGCTGTTGCTCAATTAATAGTGTTTGAACCTTATTGTCCATTCAAAAAAAATGCAGTTCTGAATTGAAGGGGAAAGGATAATTAATAAACTAAAAATCAAGTGGGGAAAAAAACCTGTGTGTGTTATTTGCAACAAGTCCATATTCCAGGGCAGGCCTTCAGGGGGGAAGTTGAGAGCAGACTCCAAGTTGCATGCAAAAAGACAAGAAAGGTGCCACCAGATTAAAAACAGTTGCATTTATTTAGAACGCACAGGTGCATACATCCACTTATATATGGTATAGGGGATTTTCAGCACAAATGTCCTCTGTGGCATCAACCAACGTTAGCCTGTGGATGTTTTCGTACAGATGTAAGGTCCATGTACAACATTTCGGAGCATGCTCACTGTGGGTAAACAGGCACACTCCTTCCTCAAGCTTAAGGGACTTGGGCTGTATTCAGCCTTATATGTGCTCACCGGTTTGCTGCCATCTAGCGGCTATAGTGAGAACCAAACACTATCGGATCAAAACATGGTTAAAAACCTTAGCTTGATTATTGCAAATGCAGGATGTGGCAATTCACTGATTTAAACATATATACACATAGATAAATACTAAAACTAGTAGAGGGGTTGGGAGAGGGGGATGAGAGAAAAAGGAGGGGGGCAGGAGAATTGGAAAGGATTTAATAAGGATAGATATCCATGTATTTTGTTGCTATTTTTGCCTGCACACAGTAATACATACATGAAAATGCAATCATATATTTAAATTGATTAAAAATATCAAATCTGATCTTCAGAACTATATATGCTATGTGTACTACTCAGGTATAATACAAATTGATAGACATAATAAAAAATTAATATACATTGGTGTGACCACTGCATAGTAAAAATCATTATATAAATAATTTAATATCTAAATGTGTCTGTTACTAAATTGATAAAATATATATATATATGATATATATATATATATATATATATATATATATATATATATAAATAATGCAAAATAAATTAATAGAATATAGCTACATTTTAACATGATTATATAGATTTCCCTAGGAATAGATTATTATTAGATGGTATGAAAAATTATATAATAAATTATGTAATTATCCCTCAAATATTATAAAAAAGGTAAAGAAACAAATCAAGTGTAAAGAACAGTTTAATTTATAAAATTGTGGACAATTCCAATACTTTGTTTATTCCACCGGGTGACAAAGCATCAAGGGAATATATCCAAAAAGTTTTGCATTTGCAAAGCCTAAAAAAATCTTTCTGCCCCTGATATATTTTTGGGCATTTGTTCCAATACCCAATAGGCCATCAGTAGAACCTTTGTGACACTGTGCTCGTCCTTGCCTGTCTCTATTTTCCTGCAGTGTTCACCAAACCTCTCTAAGTGGGCAGAAGGTACGGCCCACATAGAGTAAATGGCAAGGACAACATAGGCAATACACTGCGAAGTCTCATGATGTGAGCATGATGAAACCTGGTGGTGAAACGGACTGATTGATCAAATGTTCTTTTACTTTGATGGGATATCTTGTGATCTTCTCCCTGAGTTTTTTACTGAGTACCTTACTTTCTTCCAAAAAATAATTTGGATTGGTGCAGTTGCGTTTGAGGCGACAAAATTGTCCTCTAGGGATGTTGTTTTTCCACTTATGGAAGTGGAAACTTCTATAATGTAAAAGAGTCGCCCGTGGTCGGTTTTAAATAGTTCTTAGCATGTATAACATCCTCAATGTGATATAGCTCTAGGTCTAAAAATGCCAATTTTTCAGCATCTGAGACATATGCAAATCTTAAGCCATGTGGGTGGTTGTTACAGTGGTTGACAAAATCTTCAGTATCTTGGGGGGGAACCATTCCAAATAATGACAATGTCATCTATATACCTACCATAATAAATTAGGTGTTCAGAATAGGGATTATTATTCCATATGTACTTGTGTTCCCATAATCCCATTGCAAGGTTCACGTACGAGGGAGCGAAATTCGCTCCCATCGACGTGCCTTGGACCTGCACATAAAATTGATCAAAGACAAAATAATTATGCTCAAGGCAAAATTTTGTACAATCTACAATAAATGCAGCTTGTCTACTATTCATGTATTGGTCTAAAAACAAAAAAATGATTCAGTGCTTCAAGACCAAAGGCATGTGGAATAGACGTATATAAACAAATTACATCTAGTGAAATCCAGATGTAATTGCTATTCCAAGAGTAGGGTTTAAGTGATTCAAGCAAATGGGTACCATATCTGATATAAGATTGTAGCCCTTGAGCCAGCGGCTGGAGATAATAATCAACATATTTTGATAGGCCAGAGGTGATGCTATCCATGGCCACTATGATAAGCCTACCTGGGGGATTAGTCAAACTTCTTTGTACCTTAGGGATATAGTAAAAATAAGGGGTCCGATAAAAACCTTTAAATTAAAACAAAACTTCAGATTTTTCAAGGATTTTAGACTGGGTTGCCTTTTCTATTAGTCGATTAACTTCATCTTTAAATTCAGGGAGTGTATCTTTATTTAATTTTTTATATGTTGATATGTCAGAGAGGAGGCAATACGCCTCTTTGGTATAATCATCACAATCGATGACAACGATACCCCCTTCCTTGTCTGCAGTTTTTACAATTAAGGACTTCATTGCAGGCAAGGGATTTGATAGCCTTATTTTCCAACGGTGTGAGGTAACCAAGATCTGGGGAACAAGGTGATGCATGAGAGCATAGTCTCTTGATATAAGCAAATTGTTAATCTGGTGTTTTTTTTTTCTTGCCCAAATAAAGAAGATAACAATTTGATCAATTTTGCCAAAAAGTGTTCTGGGGACACAAGAAGATAATTTTGATGAGCTTGATACGGCCTACCAAAATCCCCAAAAAAAGAGGAGATCTCCTTGTGGTGCACCGAGTTAGTCGTACAAGTAGGGGGTGAAGGTTGTCGGTTGCCGACGCGTTTCAGCCTATCAATGGGCCATCATCAGGAAGATCTGATTCTGCCATTTATTGGTCACATGATTTAAATCAATCCAATGGTTTTAAATACTTGTCGTTTACTCAGGGGAGCTTACAATCGGGTATTGGCACCCAAATACATATAAAGTGCATTAAAAGAGATTAATATTAAACAAAAAAATTTATGAAAAACCATGTCTAGTAATTAAAATTAAATGTAAATCTTGTGACCAACAGTAAGGGTATAAATGCCCTCATCCAAAATGGCTTCCTGATAAAGGCCTGAAATGCACTGAGGCTTGATCGCGTCTTCACGACACTCTTCCGCCGGTGACCAACTTCCAGGGATCTAGCAGAACCGCAGCCAGTGGTCAACAATCTCTGAGGGTCCAACTTCACCCTAAATAATCACTTGCTATTCACACCAGGTGCCAGGACACAGACATCCATCCATGTGAGTGTCATTTTATTGTTTTAAAATAAACCTTTTTTAAACATTATAGCGCAATGAGGTCCTTTTCTTCATATCTACTTACATAAGGCTTATCCATTTCAGGAATCACCAGCAAAAAGATATCTCCAGGGGTCTCCCCACATACCTGTTTCACCACACTAGCGATAGTTGTGTGTACACACCTGATATAAAATCATAAACAAGCATATTTGCTGATCTCAATTGAGAGAAAATAAAAAAAAAATATATAAAAAAAAATAATGTCAAATAGACCCTCATTTATTTAAAAGACCTGACGTCACCACAGCCACCTTTGTACAATTTTTAACTCTAAGATCACCACTCAGATTTGATCCTCATTATATAAAATAATTGAATAATACATAAAAATATATAAATTTACTCAAATTAAAATTAACCAAACGAAAAAAATCTAACGATCTGAAATGAAACAATTTAGATCAAATTCGATATTGAGCACCGTGGGTACCCTCACTTGGGTCTCATAGGCCCAAAAGGACTCACGGTGGCTCAATTGCTGAATAAAATTGCCCCCCCTCCAAAGTTGTCTCTTTCTCCACCCCCCAAAATGTTAATTTGGTGGGGTTACAACCATGGAACAGTTTAAAATGTTTGGAGAAATTATGTGTAACTAGGCCCTTTTTAATATTACTCACATGTTCTCCAATCCTTATATGTAGGGTTCTGAATGTTCTCCCTACATATTCGAGGCCCCATTCACACTCCATAATGTACACAACCCCTGACGTAGAGCAAGTTATCAAATCCTTAATTTGATACACTTTGTAGCTGTAGCAACAAACTCTTTACGTTTCTTGATATTGCCTCTGGCTTGTTTACATGGTGGGCAATGACCATACGCATAACATCCTGTCAGGAAATTCAATATCCTATTCTCAAACAGGATAGGTGGGTTGATAACCCCAGGGGCCAATTTGTCTCTCAAAGAGGGGGCCTTCTTGTGAACGAACTGCAAATATTCCGAGAGAACTGCACCAAGTACCCTATCCTGCTAAAGAATAGGCCAATGCTTGCAAACTATTCGTTCAAATTTTTTATATTAAACATTAAAGTACAAAATCATTCTCATATTCCTAGGTGTATCCTGTTTATCCTCAGGACAACTGGACACCAGTGTAGTTCTATCTATTCTCCAGTCTCAATATCTCTTTCAACAATAGATTTGTCATACCCCTTTTGTAAAAAGCAGCAGACAAAACCTGAGATTGAGAAAGTTAATTGCTTTCATATGTACAATTTTGTCTAATGCGCACAAATTATCCCCTCGAGATGTTGCACAACTGTGGTGACAACTTCCAAGGGGAATGAACGCATTGCGATCATTGGGCTTAAAATGGTTCATCTTTATCCTATGATCTTCCTGGCTTATGTCTAAATCCAGGAAGACAATTACTCACATTCCAGGATAAGACGATGTTCCTATTACCATAAAGCCTCTGCATAAATTGTTCAAGACTTACTCTGTCACCACTCCAGATCCTAATGATATCGTCTATATACCTTTAGTAGCAGACAAGTTCAGGGGGCCTGTTTTTAAAAGATGGCATCTTTCTCCCAGTGTGCCATAAATAAATTGCCAACACTGGGAGCGAAATGAGCCCCCATCGCTACACCTCTAGTTTGGAGGTAGAACTGTCTGCTATACCAAGTAATTATTGGATAAACAAAACTTCAAACAGTCCAAAATGTAGTTGTTATGTCTTCTGGACAGATCAGATGATCTAAATGCACATTGTACAGAAGTCAGCGCATCCTCGTGACTGATAATGGTGTACAAAGAACTCACATCTGCAGTTATCAAAAAAACAAGAGGACAAAATGGTAAGAGCTTCAAGATAATAAAATAAATAAATAAATAAATAAATAAGAAAAGAAAGCACCTACAGTTCTGTAGTCGGGTCCTCACCCCAAAGTTTTCAGAGTCCTTACAGAGATCTTTTGCAGCCTCCAAAACAGCAAGCCAGCTCCTCAGACAGGTGGTAATCTCCTTCTCACCACACATCTCTACTACTTCCTGTCTTATGAGCCGTCTTCTTGGAGGCCTTTAACCCCCTGTGTGCCGAATCCCTGTGGCCAGGGAGGGAGGCTCTTTCCCACCCAAATATCACTTCAGAGCCCCCCAAATTCTGGGTCCCAACTATCTCTCTTAATCTAGAGAGGACCGCGAGTCAGTCCTCTTGGGTGACCCTCTGAAGCCTACTGGGATTTCCTTAAAGGGACCATAACCCAATTACAGGTGCTACATAGCACCCGTCCAGGACCCAACCTTGGCGTCCTCTACAATATATATATGTTGTTTGGGGGTTCCAAGTAATTTTCTATCAAAAAATACTGATTTTAACATTATATGAAATAAGTGTCAGAAAAAGGTTTAGTCTTTAAGTGGTTAAACTTCCCTCATTTACACACGAAAAGTCATCCCTTTGATCTAAGAATGAAAAGTTCCAATGTTTATAGTTATCAGACAGTGTTTTTCTTTTGACAGAAGAGTGAGCAGAGAAACCTTTGCGTTGGTCACATCACAAGGAAGCATCTCCTGCTGTTTGTTTCAAGACTGGCTTGCTGACATCCCTCCTGGCTTCTTATACTGCTTGCAGTTGCTCTCCTTGGATCCCTGACTTCAGGCCTGGCTGACTACCCGATCTGGCTACTGGACTCTGGCTATGCTTGACTACGCTTTTTTCTATTTACCTTTTATTTTTATTAACAAACAAGTGTGATTTGATTGTACTTCTGTCTCGGTCTGTTTCATGGTTTCTGACAGTACGCAAAGGCCATGAATTCAGAAGATACAGTCAATCCACTTGTTGGTAATATTTTTTCCAGATTGGATGAGCAAGATCACCGCATGGATCAGTTTGCCTTGGAGTTAAAATGCTCCTGAATCGCACGGCTCACCTGGAATCGCCCCACGGTGGCTGCTCCGGTACAACCTGAGTCGCAGGCTGTCCCTGCTGCTGCGCCAGTCTCTGTGCAGACACCAGCCTCGAGTATTAACTCTATAAGAGGTATGTGTGGTTCTGCTCTGCTTCCCCAGCGATTTGGGGGTGATCCAGTTCAATGCAGAGGGTTTCTCAATCAGGTTGAGATATACTTCGAAATGCTGCCCCAGGCGTTTCCCACGGACAGAAGCAAAGTAGGTTTTGTGATATCTTTGCTTTCTGAGAGAGCCTTGGCCTGGGCTAACCCTCTATGGGAGACGCAAAAACCTGTTGTCTTGAGTTACCCTCAGTTTGTGGCCTCCTTTAAAAGGGTTTATGATGTTCCCGCACGCTCCGCTTCTGCTGCCAAGTGCCTCATGTCCATCAAACAGAGTACGAGAACGAAGGGGGCGTGGCCTGACGATGCACTAGAGCAGACGTGCTTCGCAGGAGCTCCGGCATCGGCGTGGCAATTTCGATCTCTTTAATCACGATCCCCTCGCATTTGCCCAACTTAAGTATGGGGAGGAAGACGGGCAAGTCCCTGCCTAAGAAGGGAACGGCTACGGGAACGATTAAGCGTTTTTTATCCGCGGAACCCGAGGACGCTGAGGAACAAGACGGCCTAGGCCGCTCACCACACAGCACGCTGCTTGCGCAAAGCACCGCCTCCTCAGCTAGGCCGGAGCGCAGACCGCGCTTGCCTGACACCTCGACCAACTCGGAGGGAGAAGGGGATCTATCGGAGCAGCTACCAGGGTGAGTGATCTCCCGACCAAGGCTGACCTAGCCTCAATGCTGCTGAACCTTGAGCGGGTGATTAGGAAGGAGGTCTTGGCGGTCCGCTCTGACCTGTCACAGGTTCTGATACGAGTGGAAGAGACGGAACAACGCTTAGACCGGCACGCGTCCGCCATAAGAACTCTCCAGACGACCACCCGCCAGCTTGCAATCGCCCACCGGACGGCCCTTTACAAGATCGAGGACCAGGAGAACCGGAACAGGCGTAACAATATTCGGATCCGCAGCCTGCCAGAAGCAACCGGAGATGATGACCTCTTGCCCTCAGTCAGAGGCATTTTCAACAGCCTCCTTGGCCGAGCAGCGGATGCACCTTTGAAAATCGATCGGGTTCACAGAACCCTCCGCCCCCGTAATCTAGCCACTGATGCTCCACGAGACATCATCTGTAGAGTCCACCACTATCTGGACAAAGAGCTGATTATGAAGAAGGCCAGAGACGCCACACCGTTTGATTTTAATGGTGCCTCTCTCACCCTCTTCCCAGATCTGGCGAAGGAGACATTGGACAGGCGCAGGGCCTTACGCCCTCTTACAGAAGGTAGGAGAGGAACTAGATTTTTATTTTAAAACTAATGTGTGCACTGAGATTTCCCCGGGCATACTGTGGGAAGCTCACAAAGATTTTATTAGAGGTAAACTTATTGAAATGGGCGCCAGGAAGAAGAGGGAATGGGCGGCTCAACAAAATGCGTTGATACAGGATATCAAGGGATTAGAGCGGCTCCACAAACAGAGCCTCTCTGCGGCCATCTTTCATACCCTCACTGAAAAAAGAGAATCCCTAAAGACTCTCCTACACCTGGATCAGAAGAATAGGTCTAGGTTGGTGTCCCAACATTTTTACAAGTGGGGGGACAGACCCAGTAGATTGTTAGCTAATTCCATCAGACAGCGGAAAGTTGCAGCGTTTATCCCTAAAATTAGGACCACTGGGGGAATCTATGGCATTTACCACCCCACATATTGCTAAGGAATTCAGGGAGTTCTACCAGCATCTCTATCACGTCCGACAAAGTGATGTAACCGGAAATGCTAAGCAGAAACTTACACAGGATTACTTGGCCCGAGCTGCCCTCCCACAGCTCCCACCGGAGGCCCTGGCCTCTTTGGAGGGGGAGTTTACATCGGCGGAGTTTACATCGGCGGAGTTACTGAGGGCCCTGAAAGGTATGGCGAAGGGCAAAGAACCTGGACCTGATGGCTTTACGGTGTCATATTACCGCTCCTATGCTGATAAACTATTCCCCCACTTGACCAAACATGCCAAAGTTTTTAATCAGATTATCGATGGAGCCAGTCAGAGTGATAGCTATTCTGCCGTACTGGCCGAAGAGGCCGTGGTTCCCTTGGGCAGTGAACCTCAGCGTAGTCCCCGCTGGTCAAGATCCCAGTGTTCCTGCAGCTTCTCTCACAGGGGAAATTGGTGCACCCAGCTCCTCACAAACTGAATCTACATCTTTGGATCTTGAGCGGCAGAATTTCATTAGGATTCTCAGTGGTGGTGATTTCTACTCTCCTAAAGGCTAGGAAACCTTCCACGAACTTTATCTATTCTAAAATATGGAATACATTTAAAACATTTGCAGAAAGTAAGCAGTGTGACCCCACCACTCCGTCCACCTCAGTAGTTTTGGAGTTTCTGCAGAATGGTTTAGATCTGCGGCTCAGTTTAAAAAGTAGAGACCCGCGCTATAGCCAAATGACGGCTACAGCGTGGACCCCCTTTGCCGGGGCGACGTCTATTGACGTCGTCCCGTGCACGAGCGGCCTGCGCGTCTACGAGACTCGCCTGATCACAGATCCAAGCAAGGGGTCGATCCCGACCCCTTACCATGTGATCAGCTGTCAGCCAATGACAGCGGATCATGTGATACAACGGAGCCGGTAATCTGCTATTTTTCCTCCTCGCGCTAACAGCGCGAGAAGAAAAAAAGAGAGCCGTTCACCGGCGGCCGTGATCGGGACATCAGTCCCGATCACGGCCAGCTTACCAGTACCCACCTGCCCCCTGCCAGTGCCACCTCTGTAATAAAAAAGTGCCCCCCATCAGTGCCACCCAGCAGTGCTCATAGTGCTACCCAGCAGTGCCCACAGTGCCACACATCAGTGCCCACAGTGCCACCCATCAGTGCCCACAATCTGCCTCAACAACGGTGCTGCACCCCAGTGCCACATATCCGTGCCCATCAGTGTCATCTACCAGTGCCCATCAGTGCCGCCCATCAGTGCCCAGCAGTGCCACCTATCAGTGCCTTAAACGGCGGAGCTCTCCGCCCGGAAACTACCCATGCCCATATTACGGTTATCCCTAAAGCGGGGAAAGATCCTGCCGACTGTGCAAGTTACCGCCCTATTTCGTTGCTAAATATAGACGCCAAAATCTATGCTAAAGCGATTGCGAACAGACTGCTCCCTCTAGTCCCGAGGTGGATATCAAAGGACCAAACTGGTTTCATACCAGGGAGGGAAGCACGTGATAATTCTTTGCACACTTTCTCCCTGATGACGTACGTACGGCGCCTCTTCCAGCCCACCCTGTTACTCTCCACAGATGCTGAAAAAGCGTTTGACAGGGTGGACTGGGAGTTCCTTATGGCGACGTTGTCTCACCTCGGAATTGGTCCTTCCCTTAGGTCTCAAATCTCAGCTCTCTACCATCAACCCACAGCCCAATTGAGAATTGATGGCTCTCTCAGTGACCCCTTCACCTTACATAATGGCACACGCCCGGGCTGCCCGCTTTCCCCCATATTATTTGCGATATCCCTAGAACCCTTCCTGTCTATTGTCCGACATAACCTGAACATACATGGCATCACAGTTGGCAGGTCGGAACACAAATACGCTGCATATGCAGACGATATATTGTTTTATGTGCAACAACCCCTGATTTCTCTCCCTAACCTCATATCTGAATTCTCGGCTTATGGTAAGGTCTCTAATTTCAAAATTAATATGTCTAAATCCGAAATATTAAATGTAACGATCCCCACACACACCACATCACACATGAATTTCCCTTTTACCTGGCACATAAAATATTTAGGTATTTAACACCCAACCCATCCGCCCTCTTCCGTGCCTATTTTCTGCCACTCCTCAACACACTCAGGTCGGACCTCCAGAAATGGTCTCAGCTAGGTCACTCATGGTTGGGGAGAATTGGGCTGGTTAAAATGAACTTGCTGCCTAGGGTGCTCTTTATGCTGCAAATGATTCCATTTGGGATACCAGTGGGTTTCTTTACTATATTGAACTCTATGGTGTATAGGTATGTCTGGAACAGGAAGAAACCCAGGCTCCCACGGTCCTTACTCCTGTGACTACGGAGTGCTGGGGGCCTGGCAATGCCGGATTTCCGACTGTATTTCCGCTCCATCGTATTGGCCAGACTGTCAGATTGGAAATGTATAAATACTAAACTTTGGGTCGCATTAGAAACGGAACTATGTGGGACTGACCTCTCCACCCAAATGTGGATACCGAAAAAATATAGGTCTTTGTCTATTACCTCGTCGCCACTAACAACTTCTTCTCTCGCACTATGGGATTCTCTGTGCAAAAACCAGGGATGGCCCTACAACTCACCCTTGATGTCTTTGTCGGGACATAACTACTTCCCACCTGGAAACATGGGACCTCACCTACACTCCCCTTGGAGTTTGGGGTCTAAGACTCTCCTGCATCAGCTCACTGGTCCCTCTGGTGTTCTCCCACTCTCTGCCATCATGGATGACTTACCTATTTCATACATGGACCGCTGGAAACATTGCCAACTGGCAGAGTTTGTCCGCTCCCTTCCTAAGACTCTACGCTCCATAACCGAGCTCACACCCCTGGAGCCTTTCTCAGATAACCAGCCCATGGAGAAACCCATCTCTTATTTCTACCATGCGCTACTGTCCCTGGAGCCCAACAAGACCTACTTTTATCCGTAATTGGGAGCTAGACTTTAATAAGGAACTCACCCCTACCCAAACATCCACTATCCTTACCATGGCACATACTGCTTCAGGCTCATCAAAAACATCAGAGATGGCTTACAAGTTGTTAACCAGGTGGCATTACACACCTGTGACACTGCATAAGATTTTCCCTCAGATATCCCCGCTGTGTTGGAGGGAATGTGGTGAATGAGCCACTCATGCTCACGTTTGGTGGTTTTGTCCACGGATCCGCCCATTCTGGCTCGCTGTCCTGTATTGGATTAAGCAAATTCAGGGTCCGGAGGTGCCTAATGATCTGTGGTATGTCTTGCTTCATTGTACAGGTGAACCAGCAGGCTCGTTTAAAAATTCTATTACACCAAATCTCCTTAATGCCGCAAAAACTCTTATACCACGGTACTGGAAGCAGAGGACGATCCCAACGCTCCGCTGCTGGCTACTCAAGGTCGATTACATATATCATATGGAAGACTTGACACTTTCTTTGAGAGGCAAGTCTGACCTAGCCAAAAAGATATGGGCCTGCTGGGTCGCCTTTAAGTACACCTCTGTATATGCGGATATTGTGTCTCAACCTATGTAATGTAATGTACTGGTACTTTAAAATTTAATCTTAATTTCTATGACCAATGCTGAAGATGGACCCTGCTGAGGCGTCCATCGAGATACAGGCTCTAATCGACTCTGGGCCTGAAGGCCTGTTCATTGATGCTGCATTTGTTTCGCAGCACTCATTTCCGCTGCAGCTGCGTGACACTCCACTTGCCATTGAGGCTCTTGATGGGAGACCTTTACAGCCTGCCCATGTGACTCATGATACGGTTCCATTGTCCATGGCCATAGGGGCTCTTCACCATGAGATAATCCAATTCCAAGTTATTTCTTCACCCAGATTTCCGCTGGTTATTGGTTATCCTTGCTTACAGAGGCACAACCCCTCTTTTGATTGGCTCCGTGCTGAGGTTCTCTCCTGGTCACAATGCAGCGAGACATGCTTCCTGAAGGTATCCAAGGTCCTGTGCACCGCTTCACTCCCCTACTTTCCGGAGGAGTACTGTGATTTTGGCGATGTCTTTAATAAAGGTCAAGCTGGTAGTTTGCCTCCACACTGGCCTTATGATTGTGCAATTGACCTTCAACCTGGTGCTATACCTCCTCGTGGCCGGGTTTACCCTTTGTCGGTTTTGGAGGATAAGTCCATGGAGGAGTATGTTGCTGACACACTTTCTCGAGGTTTCATCTGCAAGTCCTCGTCTCCTGCTGGTGCTGGTTTCTTCTTTGTGAAAAAGAAGAGCGGTGAACTGAGACCTTGTATAGATTATAGGGGTCTCAATCGTACCACCATTGAATGCCTACCGGATTCCATTGACTACGGAGAGCGGCATAAAATCTTGTGCACATTAAGGAGGGCGACGAGTGGAAAACTGCGTTTAATACCAGAACAGGACATTATGAATACCTGGTAATGCCTTTTGGCCTTTGTAACACCCCGGCAGTTTTCCAGGAATTAACAATGTCCTCCGAGATTTGTTGCAATTGTGTTTGGTGGTTTATCTCGATGATATCCTCATATTTTCCAAGTCCCTGGAGAGCCACCACACAGATGTCTGTCGTGTACTTCAGAAACTAAGAGAGAACAATCTCTACTGTAAACTGGAGAAGTGCGAGTTCCATCGTGAACAGGTTACATTCCTGGGCTATGTCATTTCCACTGCTGTTTTTTTTTCGATGGACCCAGAGAAACTGTCGGCAGTCCTACAGTGGCCTCGATCCATGGGTTTAGGTCCTCTGCAGCGTTTCCTGGGCTTTGCCATCTACTATCGGAAGTTTATTCGTCTCTGGTCAAGCCTCTGACTGATATGACCAGAAAGGACGGTAACCCACAGAGTTGGTCTCCATTAAGGCCTTTGAGACTCTCAAGGCTGCCTTTGTTTCTGCTCCTGTGTTGGCACATCCTGATCCTACGTTGCCTTTTATCCTAGAAGTTGATGCTTCCGAGACTGGAGTTGGCGCCCTTCTGTCTCAACGTCCTAACTTTGAGAGCACTATGCATCCGTGTGGCTACTTTTCCAAGAAATTGTCACCTGCTGAGTGCAATTATGAGATTGGTGACAGAGAGCTGTTGGCGATCATTTTAGCCCTGAAAGAATGGAGACATCTCCTTGAGGTACCACTGTGCCCGTTCTTATTCTTACTGACCATAAGAATCTTGCATTCTTGTCTGAGGCTAAGCAACTCTCTCCCAGAAGGGTGCGATGGGCTCTTTTCTTGACGAGCTTTAATTACATTGTCTCATTCTTCTTAAGAATGCAAGGGCGGATGTCTTGTCACGACAATTTTCCTCCACTTCCAAGTCGGAGTTGATTCCGGTTCCTATGATTCCTCCTGATCGTATGTTGGCTACGGTTGGCACCAGTCTTACGTCTCCTTTGGGTGACAAAATTCTTGCTGCTCAGGTTCATGCTCCTCCTGATAAACCTTGTGACCGCTGCTTTGTCCCAGAGAGTCTCCGTACTGCAGTGCTCCAGACTTACCATTCTCCCAAGGCAGCTGGCCATCCTGGGAAGAATCAACTCATTTGGGCCATCTCCCAACAATTCTGGTGGCCTAGTCTACGGGCTGATGTTACTGCCTTCGTAGCTGCCTGTCCCGTGTGTGCTCAGAGTAAGACTCCACGAAACCTTCCAGTGGGCCTCCTACAACCCATACCCAATGGAGAGAGGCCCTGAACTCACCTGTCTATGGACTTCATTATAGAATTGCCCAAAGGCAACACTGTTATCCTTATGGTGGTTGACCGGTTCTCAACGATGTGTCATTGTATTCCACTTAAGAAGTTGCCCACCTCTAAGGAACTGGCTTCCATTTTTGCCCGGGAGATCTTTCGCTTACATGGGCTACCCAAGGTGATTATCTCGGATAGGGGCAGTCAGTTTGTCTCCCGGTTCTGGCGAGCCTTTTGTGCACAGTTGGGAATCCAGCTTGCGTTCTCTTCTGCGTATCACCCGCAGTCTAATGGGGCCGCAGAACGAGCCAATCAGTCCTTGGAGCAGTTCCTACGGTGCTATATTTCTGACCATCATAACAACTGGTCTGACCTATTACCTTGGGCAGAGCTTGCTCACAACAGTGCCTTGAATTCTGCCTCCCGATTGTCTTCATTTATGGCGAATTATGGTTTCCAACCTTCCATGTTGCCTGACTTGTTTGTTCCGCAGAGTATTCCTGCGTTAGAGGAGCATCTCCGTGGTCTTCGTTCCATTCGGGTACAAGTCCAGGAGGCTTTGCGTCATGCTAATGATAGGTACAGACTCCATGCTGACCACAGATGCCTGCCTGCGCCTTCCTACCAGGTTGGGGACAGGGTCTGGCTGTCAACTCGCAATCTGCGGCTTCGTGTTCCCTCACTGAAGTTTGCACCTCAGTTTATTGGGCCGTTCCGTATCCTTCGCAGGATTAACCCAGTAGCTTACTCGTTGGACCTTCCTCCTAGTATGAGCATCTCTAATGTTTTTCATGTCTCTTTATTGAAACCGTTGGTCTGTAACCGATTTACCACCTCAGTGCCACGTCCTCACCCTATTCTGGTTGAGAACCATGAGAAGTATGAGGTACAATCCATTGTTGACTCCCGTAGGTTCCGTGGGCGCATACAGTACCTGGTGCATTGGAAGGGGTACAGTCTGGAGGAACGCTCCTGGGTTTCATCCTCTGACGTACATGCCCCTGTCCTCCTCCGCGAGTTCCGTAGACGGTTTCCTCTGAAGCCTGATGGCCCTCCGAGGGAGAGGGGTCATTGAGGGGGGTACTGTCAGGGCTGGCTTAGCCCTTCCTCCTCTGGGCTGGCTGCTCAGCTGTCGGCTAATTGCCAGCTCTCTTCTCTTTCCACAGTTACCAGCTGTTCCTGATGATGCTCGTTTGACCTGCCTATTTAAAGCCTTCCTGCTCACTTTTTCATTTGCCTTCACATTGGTCACATCACAAGGAACCATCTCCTGCTGTTTGTATCAAGACTGGCTTGCTGACATCCCTCCTGGCTTCTTATCCTGCTTGCAGTTGCTCTCCTTGGATCCCTCACTTCAGGCCTGGCTGATTACCCGATCTGGTTAATGAACTTTGGACTGGCTGACTACCCGATCTGGCTATTGGACTCTGACTATGCTTGACTACGCTTTTTTCTATTTACCTTTTATTTTTATTAGTAAACAAGTGTGATTTGATTGTACTTCTGTCTCTGTCTGTTTCATGGTTTCTGACAATCGTGCAGCTCTAGTATGTCTATAGCTGATGTACTTGTACAACTTGTACAGTTTCCAAGTTGTCAATCAAAACATGAACCATAATGAATATGCTTTGAAGATTTAATAGTCAATAGGGCAAAGATTTATAGATCAATATGCTCAGCCCCCAAACTTAAGTATTAGGTTGCATTTTAATAATGATCCACTCATGGTTGTCCTACTAGCAACAAGGTAAGTTTCTTGCAGTAAACCAGATGTGAGCAAAGAAATAGGAAGAAATGACACTAAACGGTGGGAGTAAATTGAAGAGTATACAACTGGAAAAACTAAGTTAATGAACCTGATTTAAACTGAACCACCAAAGAACTACATTGAATAATATAACGCTACTTACGGGACTAAAATAAATACATTTTATCAAAAATATAACAATAGGTATATGCAACTTGTATAATGCATTAAAATTATACCAAACCCACAACATACACATCTAAAAACATGCATCCACCTCTCTCACTACATATAAATACTCAATAAGCCCCTACACACATCATTATGTAATGATTTAGTAGACAATTATCAAAAAATAAAAATTAGAGACTCAAAAAGAATGACGACGAGCCCATGCATGGTAAACAAATGGAACTATGGAGGTAAAAAGTTCAATACTTTGTGAGGCAAAAGAAAAAACAAGCCAATAGCCATTCAATGACAAATAGCCTTGTAAAAGGTGATGGGTAGGTATCATATGTATTAGTACTCCAAGGTGCCAGATGAAAGGACAAACTGTAAAAGCATAGGTCTCCGTTTGACTCATATTGTGAAATCTCCCATAATGGTAAGGGAGAGATGAATTTGGGCAGTCCAGAGGTGGATAAAATGTTCACCAAAGCAGCATCAATGACTGTCTAGAGCAGGCATGTCCAAAGACCGGCCTTGCGGGCCAATCGCAGCCCGCCGCACCGGTTTTGAACGGCCCGCCTGGTTATCTAAACATATATATCTTTTGTGGCCCCCGACGATCTCCCAGCGCCGGGGCCACAAAAGATATATAGGCTCAGTCTGGCTGCCTCGGAGAAAGGAGGCAATATGAGTGTCGTGCACACAGGAGTATTTCCTGTTTACAGCAGCTTCTGCAATAGGAAGTCCCGTATCCACCATTGGACGACTGTTCTGTCCATCAAAGGAGGCGGGACTTTCTCTTAAGGAGGCCCGTGTAAACAGGAGATTCTACTGTTCTTTGGCCCTCGTCCTGCCCCCTCCAAGGCTGCACTGATGGCAATGGTGAGTACATTCCTGGCTAATGGTGGGTGCATTCCTGGCTAATGGTGGGTGAATTCCTGGCAATAGTGAGTGAAATCATGGCAAATGGTGAGTACATTCCTAGCTAATGGTGGGTGCATTCCTGGCAATGGTGGCTGCATTCCTGGCAATGGTGGCTGCATTCCTGGCAATAGTGAGTGAAATCCTGGCAATGGTGGGTGCATTCCTGGGTAATGGTGGGTGCATTCCTGGCTAATGGTGGGTGCATTCCTGGCAATAGTGGGTGCATTCCTGGCTAATAGTGGGTGTAGTCCTGGCAATAGTAGGTGAAATCCTGGCAACGGTGGCTGCATTCCTAGCTAATGGTGGCTGCATTCCTGGCTAATGATGGCTGCATTCCTGGCTAATGATGGCTGCATTCCTGGCTAATGATGGCAGCATTCCTGGCTAATGATGGCTGCATTCCTGGCAATGGTGGGTGAAATTATGGCAATGCTGGGTGCATTCCTGGCAATGCTGGGTGCATTCCTGGCAATGGTGGGTGCATTCCTAGCAATAGTGGGTGCTGCATTCCCAGCAATGGTGGGTGGGTAGATGGGCACTGACCCTTATTTTGCTTCACAGTTTATTATTTAAAATGTTACGTTTTTTTCCCTGAAACTTCCCTTTAAAGGTGCATTGAAGGTGCGTGCTATTTGCCAATAAATACGGTATATCCAAATAACAAGTCCGAGTTCATCTCTTCAACACACACAGCCACAAAGGCAAGAGAATTCTTGTTGGGCCGTGTATTAGTGTTCGAACTAACACACTTAGACCAAATTTTAATGGTTCAAAGAATGTCAGGCAAAATGGTTGTCCCTCGCGCATGTTCACTTCATCATATCTGGCCCTCCTTGAAAAAAGTTTGGATACCCCTGGTCTAGAGCATATGTCCGTATGGTTCCAAGATGGATTATCTGAACATAACTTCCCTCGCACATCAATACATATTCAAGCATACCATTCCATTGGCTGCCTTGGAAGAGTGTTTTTAAAGTATTTGAACAGGACCCACGGTTTACAAAGTCAATGACTGCTTGTAAAAACATGCATGTCAATTTTCTATACTTATCAATCCAGTAGTTCATGAAAAAATTGACCCATAGTTCACATGCAGGAGAATGTACTTCCTGAACGCACAAAGCCATGCACCAACAGATCACCAATGTGGCAGAGAAAGAGGGTGGACGTCAGATGTGCCTGACCGGTTTTGCCAGGCACAGGCTGGCTGCTTCAGAGGTGAGTGGCTCTGTCACCAAGTGCTTAATTATTGTTTGAAAATGGGCAACATGTCACATTGTGTTGGCGCACAAAAATGCAGGACCGTACAAATTTGTGCATATGCATGACGTCACCGTACGCTATGGCTATTCTTTTTTTTTTTTTAAAGGAAATTTTATTAAATTTTATTTCAATACATGTGAAAAATGATAAGTACAAACAGATCTCTTCTGCGTTAATCCAAATATCAAGCATTATTAATACAGCGAAGCCAAAAATTCCAGTAAGGAGACTAAAAGAAAATATAGAGACCTCATACATGTAGATGATTTTATCCCAATTGGCCTAGGCAAGTGTGGATTGTACCTAGCGGACCCGATGTAAGTAGGTTGACTGGGGAATCGAGCTCTAATCCAAAGGCTATGTCCCCTAGGAATAATAAGCTTTGTGTACATATCAACATATATATAATGTGGATTCAGGGGGTATATATCCATACATATTCTCAGAGACCAATAGGAAAACCCTTGAATCATGTGTCTAATAGATTATGGGAAAAGCGTTATCTGTATCTTATGTAGAGATAATAGACTAAAGTCGCCCGATTTGGGGTGAGCCGGGTCTTACGCTGCAATGGAAACCATCCAGGAGTGTGGGGTCTTACAAAGGATGATGACTGGTGAAGAGCATGAACGTGTATAAAAAGGGGGATCATAAGTTCAGAAGAGAGGGATCAGGAGGGGGGGAGAGGGGAAGAAGGAAAAGGGTAGTCAGAGGATATAGAGATAATGAGAGAGAAAAAGCATATATAGAAGAAAGAAAGGCAAGGTAAGTGAGTTTGCCTCCCGGGATTGTTTCGAGTAGTCAATTGTTCCTAAGAGGGGAGTTGTGTTTTTAACTGTTACAGGAGAAGGTAGAACGATCTTTGTGTCTATTGCATTTGCAGTGTTCAGGAACGACTATTCATGAGATTAGTGTAGGATGGAGTGGTTTTGAAGTGGGTCCAGCAGGCCCATTTCGAACTAAATTTTGAAGGAGTATCACGAGCAATGTGGATCAGCTCTTCCATCGTTGCCGAGTGATTGATTCTGCAAAACCATTCTTTAATGGTGGGTACCTGGGTGGATTTCCATTTGGTCGGAATACATTGTTTTGCTGCGTTTATCATGAACATAGCTAGTGATTTATGGTAAGTGTTGTGAGATCCGGGAAAGATATGCAGTAAACACTGAGCTGGGGAAGGTTCAATGTTGTATGTAGTGACCTGGGTAGTTATGTTGCAAACTTCTGTCCAGAAAGGGACCAACATGGGGCAGGACCACCAAATATGCAGGAAAGTTCCTGTGTCCGAGAGACATCTCCAACATCTATTTTGTGAATTCGGGAATAATTTGTTTAGTTTCGCTGGTGTATAGTACCACCTGGTTTGGACTTTGTAATTATTTTCTTGGGAATTAACATTTAACGTGCCCTTGTGTGTGGTTAAGAAAATGTTACTCCATTGCTCGTCAGCCAAGGATAGGTTCAAGTCCTCTTCCCAGTGATTGTAAGCGACGTAATCCCTTGGGCTTAAATGGTCGAAGAGCAATGCATGCGTAAGGGCTATCAGGTGTCTTTGTGGGGATTGTTGGGAACATCATTTTTCAAAGGGAGTTTGTGTACGGGAGCAGTCAAGATTTTTATTCAATGAGCGGAGGAACTGGGAGATTTGGATATACGGCCATTGGGGGATGGGGGGCATCTCTAGTTTTTCTGCAATGTCTGATGTCGATAGTAGTTCACCTCTGGAGAAAAAGTTGCCTGCTCTAGTTTGGGTTGGCGTCCAGTCCGGGCTCGGGAAGTGGGTGGATAAACCTGGGGGAAAGTCTGGGTTTAGTTTGAAAGTCGTTAGCGGGCCAGGAATAGATGATATTTGTGATCGTTTGCAGATTAGTTGGAAATAATGTAGGGTCGGGCCAATTATTGGGTGACTCTTTATAGACAATGGGATTTTGTTCGGGTTGAACCAAGGAGTAGAGCCAAGGGGTGCGTGTGAGAAGGATGATTCTATGGAGACCCAATCTTTAGAGGTTGCATGTAGATTCCAGTCAGCAATTCGAGACAGGTGTACGGCATAGCAATAGTTAAGTATGTCAGGTAGGCCTATGCCACCTAGAGCCTTTGGGCGTGTTAGAAATTTGAAGCTAATCCTGGGTCTTCGGTCATTCCAGAGAAATCTGGAGCAAATAGAATTATATGTTTTGAAAAATGTTGTTGGGAGCCGGATAGGAACTGCCTGTAGGATATAAAGAAGTCTCGGAAGAGCGTTCATTTTGAGAATGGCCGCCCTTCCGAACCAGGAAAAAATCGGCCTATTCCAACTTTGAAGGTCCAGGATTAGCTTGTTTAATAAGGGTAAATGGTTCTTAGAGTATAGATCAGCTAGCTTGGGGGGGATTTGAATACCCAGATATGTTATGTGATCGGTTCTCCATTTAAACGGAAAGTTATTCTCGCATTGTTGTACTGTGTCCTGCGGTAAGGAAATGTTGAGTGCATATGACTTTGTGAAATTGATTTTTAGATTAGATATAGTTTGGAAGGAATGGAATTCGGCTAGGAGATTCGGGAGGGTAGTTATAGGTTCAGTAAAAAAAAGTAGAATGTCGTCCGCGAAGGCGGCGTATTTGAATTCTTTAAGTCTGGTGTGAATCCCTTTGATGTTTGGGTTGTTTTTTAGCTGTTCAAGAAAGGGTTCCAGTGTTAGTATAAAAAGGATGGGAGACAGCGGGCATCCTTGTCGCGTGCCGTTGCGTATGTGAAAGGCGTCTGACAGAGTGCCATTAACTTTTACTTTAGCTGTTGGATTAGAGTATAATGCTAGGATAAAGTTCAGCATGTTAGGGCCCATACCTAGTGTGCGGAGCACAGCTTCCATGTAGTCCCATGACACTCTGTCAAACGCCTTTTCTGCATCTAGGGACAAAAAAAAAACCCTTTTGGCCCGAATGAGTGATGAGGTGATGTAGATTAAGGGCCTTGAGTGTATTGTCTCTAGCTTCACATCCAGGGACGAAACCTACTTGGTCGCTTGAGATGAGATCTGGGATCAAAGGAAGCAATCTGTTTGCCAAAATTTTTGAGAAAATTTTTAGGTCCACGTTCAATAACGAGATTGGTCTGTAGTTCCCTGTGTTAGTGGGGTCCCTGTCTGGTTTCGGGATTACTGCAATGTGGGCTTCTAGAAGCCCCGTAGGGAGTGACCCAGTGGAAGCAGTCGAGTTAAAAGCTTTAAGAAAAGGATTTTGTAGGGTGTCCATGAATGTCTTATAATAGGCCGCCGTGAGGCCGTCCGGGCCTGGGCTTTTAGCAGGCTTTAGTTGTTTTACCGCTTGTTTCCATTCTAAAATGGTGATTGGGGCGTCTAAAGTGTCAACAGTAGCTGGGCTTATCTTTTTAAGAGACGGATTGTCAAGGAGAGAACGCAGTTTTTCGGTTTTCAGTCGAGAGGGGATGTTGTCAGGTTTGGTAAGGTCAAGGTTGTATAAAGAATTGTAGTAATTCTCAAATTCCTGTGCAATTTCTTGATTTTTCGTGATGGGTTTACCCTTTGGGGAGTGGAGTAGGTGAATTGTATGTTTTGCCTTCCTCGTGTGGAGGGCCTGGGCTAAGAGATGCCCAGATTTATTTCCGAATTCGTAAAAGATTTTTTTCGTGAGAATGAACTTTCTTTTCATTTTGAGCTCTAAGTCTTCTCTGATGAGTGAGCACACCTCTAAAAGTTCTGTGAGCGTGTTTTGAGCTAGAGTGCGTTTATGTGTGGCTTCTAAAGATTTGAGTCTGGAGAAGAGAGTCGCTAGCTTAGCTGCTTTCTGCTTTCTAATTGCTGAAGCAATAGCGATAATCTTCCCCCTTACCACACTTTTGTGGGCTTCCCATTGTGTTAAGTGAGAGACATCAGGCGTGTCATTTTCTCTAAAGTAGTTCGTCAGGCATTCCCTAATGTCCGATGTGTTGATTTGGTCAGATAAAATGCTGGCGTCTAGTCTCCAAACATGTTTGCCGGATCGCTTGTCAGGGAAAACAAGCGTTGCTGAGACCGGATGATGGTCAGAGCAGGTCATAGGTTCAATCGTGGCCGAGTATAGAAAGTCAAGAGATTCTTGTTGGATAAAGATACCGTCTATGCGTGAATACTTATTATGCGGTGCAGAGTAAAAGGTGTAGTCTTTTTCCTGGGGGAAAAGTGTCCTCCAGGTGTCATGGAGTAAGAGATTTTGGAGACTTTTTCTTATCTGTTTAATGGCCCTGTAAGGTAGATGGGATGTACCTGAGGAGGAATCTAAAATTGGTTCCAGAGGTACATTCAGATCACCTCCAAAAATTAAAAGACCTTCCTGAAAGGAGGATAATCGATTGATTGTCTCCCGGAAGAATTTGACTTGAGATGTGTTCGGGCTATAGATGTTTGCTAGAGTTACGGATCTACCATTGATGGTCCCTTTCAGGAAGAGAAATCTACCTTCTGTGTCTGCGATAGTGTCTACAATTTGGATCGCTATATTTTTAGAGAACAGGATGGAAACCCCTTTAGCCTTGGAGGTGGATGAGGTGGCGTGGAAACTATGGGGGTATGCATGGTTTTGTAATTTGGGTATGGAGTCCTGTCGGAAGTGCGTTTCCTGGAGGAAAATAATATCAGCTTTCATAGTTTTCATGTTTGTCAGTACTTGGGATCGTTTTTCTGGGGAGTTCAGGCCTTTTGCATTCAATGAAATTGTTTTCAGGGAGTTATTTTTATTAGGAGTATACGGAGAGGGCATGATGAACGGGTTAGGTAGACTGATAATAAAGGGAGGCAGATGCGGCTATGTAAGTGAGTCTAAGGAATCCCGGGAGGCAAAGAACACGAAGGAGAAGAGGTAGGTGTGGGGGGGGGGGGGCAGCAAGATAAGAGGAGAGAAAGGAGGAGAGAAAGGAGAAGACAGACAAAAAAAAAAAAAAAAAAGGGGGGGGGGGAATCGTAGGGCAAAAGGAAGTGTTTTGAGAACTGGTATCTCAGGAGGGGCAGGGGTGGTGGGTGATACCGGTTATAGGGGCAAACCAGTAGTCCCTAAGATTCTATGTACTAGTTACCGGGACAGTCGACCGTGACTACCTGCGTCGATCTTGTGGGGGTGGTGTGCAAAGTACCAAAACGTATTTGCTCTGATGTCCAGTAATGGCCATAAGGCTGATTGGCTAGGTTCACGCCGGTCAGATAACCGGAGGCGTGCATATGGTTGGGCCCTGTGCGACTGTTAGTCACAGGGTTTTAGATGAGCTTGTTGTCGGAAAATGCATGAACATGTAAAATAACAGAGAGATCAAACCAATAAATATAAAGATGGATCTCGTAGAATCTTGGACAGCAATAACTGAGGCGTCCGGTGAATCTTTGTACATGCATTGCGAGATCCCAAAATCCCAAACAGATAGAAAAGAAACAAACCTATCTGGTGGAGACATATAAGTAATACTTAAGAGGATAAAAGAGAAGAAGACTTTAGTGTATGTAACAGATTACAACATGGAGTGTGGTAAACAAAACATTTGAGACCTCACAGGCCATAACAGTTCTCATTAACACGTAGATAGGGTAAATAAGCAACTGAAAAGTGTGCACCTGTTGAAGTGGTTCGAAAGGACCTCATAGAACAGTGAGACAATACTAAGTGCATACCACTGTCTCTTTTCCTTCCACCCTTAACAAATTCTAATGTTAATATGTCCAATGGAAAAGAGGGGAGCTTCTCAATAGTTTCCTAATTATCATAATATTAACCGAGGAGAGCATTATAAATCCTTTTCCCCATTGCACTCCCCCTGTAGGCGTATCTTTACTTATTAGGGCCACAGTAATTGGTCTTTGAGCCATCAAATGCCTGATCCCCAACGAATTGGACCTAAATTTAATCTGAAGGACTGGATTTCTGTTGTGAGAAGCTTCCCTCTTATCAAGCTTGAAGAGCAGATTTGTATGAAAAGGAACTACAATCTGTGTGGTGAGGTGGTGTTCATATGCCTGTTTGGGGAGAGACTATACTGAGGGCCAGCATGTCCTAAGTGAGAGTTAGAGAAGAAGGAAAAAAAAATAAAGAAGAAAAAAAGAAAAAGGGGAATGGTTCTGATAGAGCAGCACTTCTAGATGAGTGGTTGCCTTCGTATACAATTCTGTTTCTTTTCTACTGTTTGTATAGAGAAACTCAGTCCCGTTTAAACTTATTGTGCTTTTCTCCTCCTTCGTGGGGGATCGTTGGGGATAGTCGATCGGCTGAACGACTTTTAATATATGCACTTGGAAGTGTGTGTCATAAGTTTTCGTACCTGGGAAATACGAACGTTCACCAGATCCTTTTTTTTTCCACAGTCCTTGTGTTGTCTGTAGTCGCAAGAACGTTCACCTTCAACGAATGAGTAGGAACTGTCGGAGCGTTCGAGGAAAAAACTGTTACCTCTGACCATCCGGATCCGAATCATGCACATAAGAAAGCGTGCGTTTCGCTGGTTTGTCTTCAGTTTCTAACTCTCGGTTGCCGTAAGGGGAGAAAGGATAGATCAGGAAACTCTTATATATCCGACTCGCTGCACGAAGGCTGTAGTTATAACTGACAGGTAGCTAAGTCAGAGACAGGTGCACAGTTATGGAAACGAAACGAAAAATGAGGCTAAACCGGACTGTGAGGTCGACAACATTTCAAAACAAGAACAATTCGTAAAAGCTTACGTATCATGCGCTCAGTTGATCCGGGCTCTACGATGGGCCGGAGAAGCTGAAGGGCTGCCGTTCCTGGGTATATCTCTCTCCCTCGAGTGTGGTTGTTGGATAGAGGGGACTGGAACTGGTCTGCGGCGTCTTCCAAGGCTAAAATTTCCTGCTTCTTCTAAGCCTTCCATATTAGTGGATCTGGCGGGTGTCGGAAGTCTAAAGTCGCTGTACCAGTCCGGTAAGCTTACCACTGGAATGTCGATGGTGGCGCAGAAGTGCTCGATGTCTTCCGGCACCCTCAAATTTGCTGTACGGCCTTGGTGGTTTACCGATAAGCAGAAGGGGAATTTCCATCTGTATTGTATCGCTCTGTCTCGTAGGACATCTAGCAGTGGTCTGAGTTCTCTTCTGCGCTGCAGCGTGATGTTGGAGAGATCCTGAAATATCTTTATCTGTACTCCTTCAAACATCACTTGGTTTCTTGATCTGGCCTTACGGAGAATCTCTTCTTTAATCGGGAACTCCATGAGGCAGCACACGATGTCGCGTGGAGGGTCTGCTTCTCTGTTTCTAGGCCGCAGGGCTCTGTGCAATCTTTCAAAGACAATCAGTGTTTCTGCAGGCCTTTCCAAGATATCATTAAAAATTGTAGTTACTGTTTGGGCAAGGTTGGAGGGCTCAACGGACTCCGGAATACCCCTCACCCTCAAGTTCCGATGTCTCCCCCTGTTGTCCAGGTCCTCCATATGGCGGTTAATCTCCCGCAGGTGGATGGCGTGTGATTCCGTTACTTGCTGGACCTGGCAGAGAGAGACATCATGGCGGGCTTGTGTGATCTCCATATCTTCCACTCTCTCAGAAATGGAGTGTAGGTCATCCCTGAGGTCTGCTATTGCCGCAGCTAGGGTGGATTTAATATCCGCTGCTACCGATCTGAGATCCTCTATGCTGATGGCTGAGTGTGCTCTAGGCATTGGATCTCCTCTGTCCCTATGCGGGCTTCTGCTGTGGGAGCGGTGTGCACGCGACGGCGCTGCAGTGGAGGCCTGAGAGCTGCCTCTAGGCCGCGTTTTGAAGATCTCAGGGATTTGCCGGGCTGAGTGCGATTCCGGGTCCGCCGGTGATCGTGATCGGGCCCCTGCTGTTTTGTCCTCCTGTCTCTCCATAATTCCGCCTTTAATCAGTGGGTAGCAAGCCGAAAGCTAAATTTGCAGGGCCGACTGGACGGGAGCTAGAGAATCACGCGTCCATCTTGGTACGGTGCCGAGCCACGCCCCTCCTATGGCTATTCTTTTACCCAAAGGCCGGTACTATTTAACCGCTTGCCGATCGCCTCACGCCGATATACGTCAGCAGAAGGGCTCGTACAGGCAGAATCACGCACCTGTACGTTGACCTTTAAGAGTTGCCCTTTTAGAGTCAAACACAGCCATGCCCCTCCACAGTTAGAAACACGCCCCTAGGACACACTTAACCCCTACACTGCCACCTAGTGGTTAATCCTTTCACTGCCAGTGTAATTTACAGAGGAATCAGTGCATTTGTATAGCACTGATTGCTGTATAAATGGCAATGCTCTCAAAAATGTATCAAAAATGTCCGATGTGTCCGCCATAATATCGTAGTCACAATAAAAATCGCTGATCGCCACCATTTAAAAAAATATATATATATTAATAAAAATGCCATAAAACTATCACTAATTTTGTAAACGCTATAACTTTTGTGCAAACCAATCAATCGCTTATTGCAAATTTTTTTACCAAAAATATGTAGAAGAATACATATCGGCCTAAACGGTGGAAAAAAATGTTTTTTTTATATATATATATATATATATATATATATTTGGGGGATATTATAGCAAAAAGTAAAAAATAATGCTTTTTTTTTCAAAGTTGACACTTTTCATGTTTATAGCACAAAAAATAAAAACCGCAGGTGTGATACCAGCAAAAGAAAGCTCTATTTGTGGGGGGAAAAGGGCAATTTCGTTTGGGAGCCATGTCACACGACACGTGCAATTGTCAGTTAAAACGACGCAGTGCCAAATCGCAAAAAGGAACCAGCGGGCAGAAACTAAAACAAAAAAATAAACAAATACAAAAAGAATATTAAAAATTGTATCACCGTGTTTGACAAAGGAAAAATTCTATATTTCCATGCACATGGTGACATACCTACCTAAAAATATATACAGTTGTGCTCATAAATGTACATACCCTTGCAGAATTTATGATTTCTTGGCCATTTTTCAATATGAATGATAACACAAAGCCCTTTATTATCAATCAACTGTGCTTACTCTTTTTAAAGCATAATCAAACAACCCAAATTACCCTGATCAAAAGTTTACATACAACAGCTCTTAATACCGTGTATTGCCCCCTTTAACATCAATGACAGCTTGAAGTCTTGTGGTATTTGTGGATTAGGCCCTTTATCTTCTCAGATGGTAAATCTGCCTATATCTCTTGGCAAAAAGCCTCCAGTTCTTTTAAATTCTTGGGCTGTCTTGCATGAACTGCACGTTTGAAATCTCCCTAGAGTTGCTCAATGATATTGAGGTCAGGAGACTGAGATGGCCACTCCAGAACCTTCACTTTATTATGTAGCCAATGACAGGTTGACTTGGCCTTGTGTTTTGGATCATTGTCATGTTGGAATGTCCAAGTACTTCCCATGCGTAGCTTCCTGGCTGATGAATGCAAATGTTCCTCCAGTATTTTTTGATAATGTACTGCATTCATCTTGCCATCAATTTTGACCAAATTTCCTTTGCCTTTGTAGCTCACACATCCCCAAAACAGTGATCCACATCTGTGTTTCACAGTAGAAATGGTGAACCCATCATCAAAGGCGTTGTTGACTCCACTCCAAATGAAGCATTTATGGTTGTGGCCAAAAAAAAGGATTTTTATAACAGCTTACCTGTAAAATCCTTTTCTTTGAAATACATCATTGGACACAGAGTCATAGTAGTTACTATGTGGGTTATAGGCCATCTTCAGGTGATGGACACTGGCACGCCCCAAGACAAAAAAGAGCCCTCCCTATTTATACAGGACTTGTATAGTTCTGACAGTTTGCACAACGCTTTACAGTAGGGCAGACAGTACAATTACAATACAATTCAATATATATATATATAAGTGTTTGTATATATGTGTATAATAATAATAATGGCAGATTCCAGTTCCTCTGTATGCATATGAACATTTTTAGAGAGTACACCGGTAATGGACATTTCCATAGAGAGTGGCCCTAAAAGCCTCCCAATCCATTGAGGGAGAAGCAGTTTTAAGATTAAGGTACAACGGTACATTCCCCTTGCACCACCTCATCCTCAAGCCAGTACAAATTTAAGCGCCAGAGGCCCGAACCACTACACGGCTGCCTGCAAAACTTTGCGGCCAAAGCAGGCATCAGCCGATGCACTGACGTCTACCTTATAGAACTTGGTAAACGTATGGACAGACGACCAGGTCGCCGCCTTACACACCTGAGCGACCGACGTTTGGTGTCAGAAGGCCCATGACGTTCCGATTGCCCTTGTAGAGTGGGCCATGACCGGAAAGTGGGGCACCTGCCCCTTCAAGGCATAGGCTTGTACTACAATCTGTCTGATCCACCTGGAAACGGTGGCCGACGAGACCGCCATACCCTTCTTTGGACCAGTCACCGAAAACAAACAGGGAGAGTCTGACTTCCGAAAGGGAGCCGTGGCAGACAAATACACCTTCAGATCCCTAACCATGTTGAGAGCGTGGAGGGCCACCTCTTTTGGGTGCTTCGGCTTAGGACACAACAATGGTAATACAATGTCCTCATTGATATGAAAAGCTGAGACCACCTTCGGTAGAAAAGATTGTTTCGGACCCAACACCACCTTATCCCTGTGGATGACCAAATAGGGCGACTTGCAAGACAAGGCTGCCAATTCCGAAACCCTCCTGGCTGAGGTAATGGCCACTAGAAAGACCACTTTCTGGGAAAGAATCAACAGGGGAATCTCCCTGATATTTTCAAACGGCAGTTTTTAAAGCGCCGACAACACCAGGTTCAAACCCCATGGGTGTAACGTGGGGCGAACAAAGGTACCGACTAAGGAGTGCGATGCCAGGGGTCGTTGAAAATAAGACAGCCAGGGCTGAGATCTGCCCCTTGATGGTGCTCAATGCCAATCTCTGGTCTACTCCTCACTGGAGAAACAGCAGGATCCTTGCTATGGAAAAGGAACGCGGATGCCAACCATTCTCCTCACACATGGAGATGTAAGCCTTCCAGGTACGATGGTATATCTTCCTAGAAGAAGATTTCCGTGCCCTCAACATAGTTGGAACCACCGAGTCTGACAGACCCCGGTTCCTCAACACCTGGCTCTCAACAGCCATGCCTTTAAATCCAGCGATGGTAAAGCAGGATGAAAAATCAGACCTTGAGACAGAAGGTCCTCTCGCAATGGCAGTCGCCAGGGAGCGTCTGCCACCAGACGCACTAGATCTGCGTACCAGGGGCGCTGAGGCCAATCAGGGGCAACCAGTATCACTGGGATCCCCTCAGCTTCCACTCTGCGAAGCAGATGTAGCAACAATTTCAGTGGAGGAAAGGCGTAGATCAGCTGATACTGCTCCCACGGGGCCACCAGCGTGTCTGACGCGTCTGCCCATGGATCTCTTGTCCTGTACACAAATCTTGGCACCTTCCGATTGAGATGGGAGGCCAATAGATCCACATCTGGTGTTCTCCACTTCAGGCACAGCAACCTGAATGTCTCCGGATGCAATGCCCATTCCCCTGGGTCCAGCATCTGTCGACTCAGATAGTCTGCCTGCCAGTTTACCACTCCCGGGATGTAAATGGCCGACAGGGCCGGAATGTGTCGCTCTTCTCACCGAAGTATGTGAGCGACCTCCCGAGCAGCGGCTGCACTTCGTGTTCCCCCTTGGTGATTTATGTATGCCACCGCCGTGGCGTTGTCCGACTGAATCCTGATCAGACACCCCTGAAGACTCACCGACTACGTGTGGAGACACAGCCTGATCGCTCTCAATTCGAGCAAATTGCTCGGCAACTCGGATTCTACCGTCGACCCGAGGCCCTGAGTCGACTGAACCCCCATCACCCCACCCCAGCCGGATAGACTGGCGTCCGTAGTGACCACCGTCAACTTCAGAGGAAAGAACAATTTTCCAGACTGAATCACCGGGGACCTCAACCACCAGATGAGAGAGTAGCTGACTGGTTGGCTCACCTGGATCTGTTGATCCAGGGACAACTGAGACGTGTCCCATTTTAACCAGATCTCCTTCTGCAGTACTCTGGTGTGGAACTGGGCGTAAGGTACTGCCTCGGAGGAGGCTACCATGAGTCCCAGTACTCGCATGCAAAATCAGAGCGATGACCACTTGCGGTTCATCAGCAGCTTCACTGCGGATCTGAGAGTCTGCAATTTGTCTGAAGGGAGAAAAACTCTTGCTTCCCTGGAGTCCAACAGAAAACAAAGGTACTCCAGATGTTGGGTCGGTACAATCACCGACTTCTTTAGGTTCAACAGCCACCCAAATTCTTGCAGGGTCTGCATGGTGATCACCATATGCTCCTCTAATTCTGAGGCGGAAGATGCTCTCAGGAGGAGATAGTCCAGGTAGCCCACGATCACGATCCCACGTTGTCTATGCAAAGCCAATACTGGAGCCAATACCTTGGTAAAGACTCGGGGGGGCTGATGCCAGACCAAAAGGAAGAGCCACAGAAACTTTTGATGCCGAAGGCATATGGGTATGTGCAGGCATACATCCTGGATGTCCAAGGACGCCAGGGAGTCCCCTTGATGGAGTGCAGCAACTACTGAGTAGGGATGCACCGAAATTTCAGCCGCCGAAACATATCAGCCGAAAATGCCCTTTTCGTCAATTTGCCGAAAGGAAAAAACGGCCTATAATTGAGCCGAAAATGGGGCGGGGCCTGGGGGCGGAACGTGCCGCCCATGATGGGGGTGAATAGCGCAGGACTGATGCAGCCAGCGATGCCCCTCTGCAGTGAAGAGAGCCGTCTGGTTGAATAGAGCGCCGGGAAAATCACAGCTTTAATTTCAATAGCTGTGTGTTCCCCGTCACGCGCCGTCACACACAGCCCCTCCCCCTTGTCCGGGAACTTTGATAGACAGATCACCTGTCCAGATTGGACGGGTGATCTGTCTATCAAAGTGCCTGGACAAGGGGGAGGGGCTGTGTGTGACGGCGCGCGACGGGGAACACACAGCTATTGAAAATTAAAGCTGTGATGTTCCCGGCGCTATGTTCAACCAGACAGCTCTCTTCACTGCAGAGGGGCATCGCTGGCTGAATCGCTGGGGGGGCATCGCTGGATGAATCACTGGGGTGGCATCGCTGGCTGATTTACTGGGGTGCCAGCATCACTGGGGGGGGCATCGCTGGCTGAATCACTGGGGGGGCATCGCTGGCTGAATCACTGGGGGGGCATCGCTGGCTGAATCACTGGGGGGGGCAACGCTGGCTGCATCACTGGGGGCAACACTGGCTGCACTTATCTCTTTTACCATGTCGCCAGTCTCTGACCACCTCCTGTACCATGTCGCCAGTCTCTGACCACCTCCTGTACCATGTCGCCAGTCTCTGACCACCTCCTGTACCATGTCGCCAGTCTCTGACCACCTCCTGTACCATGTCGCCAGTCTCTGACCACTTCCTGTGCCATGTCGCCAGTCTCTGACCACCTCCTGTGCCATGTCGCCAGTCTCTGACCACCTCCTGTACCATGTCGCCAGTCTCTGACCACCTCCTGTACCATGTCGCCAGTCTCTGACCACCTCCTGCACCATGTCGCCAGTCTCTGACCACCTCCTGCACCATGTCGCCAGTCTCTGACCACCTCCTGCACCATGTCGCCAGTCTCTGACCACCTCCTGCACCATGTCGCCAGTCTCTGACCACCTCCTGCACCATGTCGCCAGTCTCTGACCACCTCCTGCACCATGTCGCCAGTCTCTGACCACCTCCTGCACCATGTCGCCAGTCTCTGACCACCTCCTGCACCATGTCGCCAGTCTCTGACCACCTCCTGTACCATGTCGCCAGTCTCTGACCACCTCCTGTACCATGTCGCCAGTCTCTGACCACCTCCTGTACCATGTCGCCAGTCTCTGACCACCTCCTGTACCATGTCGCCAGTCTCTGACCACCTCCTGTACCATGTCGCCAGTCTCTGACCACCTCCTGTACCATGTTCCCAGTCTCTGACCACCTCCTGTACCATGTCCCCAGTCTCTGACCACCTCCTGTATAAAAATATTTTTTAAAAACAGTCATTTTCGGTATCGGTGCTGTTTCGGTATCGGTTTCGGTTTTCGGCCTAGTGTATTTTTCATTTTCGGTATCGGTTTCGGAACCAAAAAACCAATTCGGTGCATCCCTACTACTGAGCGAACTGATTCCATCCTGAGCCTCTGCACTTTTACAAAGTGATTGAGGGCTTTTAAGTCCAGGATTGGACATACCCCTTCCTTCTTGGGAACCACAAACAGATTTGAGTAGAATCCCTGGAAGCGTTCCGGCTCTGGAACAGGTACAATCAACCCTCGATTCAGCAAGTCCCTTACAGCCCCCAACAGGGCCTCCCAGCAAGCCGGGGATACGGGTATGCTGGAGGGGAAGAATCTGTTTGGCGGCCAAGAGAGGAACTCTATCTTGTAGCCTGTGGAAATCAGATTGCAGAACCACTGGTCGGATAACCGGAAGGACCACCGGGCTGCAAACTCCTGAAGGCGACCCCCCACCCGAGACATGGGTGGGGGCAAACCTTCATGCGGTAGCACTTTTGTTCGCAGGCTTGTTAGGCTTGCGGTTCGAGGGGCGTTTTTGACTGTCCGTGGGCGTCCTGCCGGGCTTTTGTCAAAGCACCAGGCGAACAAAAAAGCCGCTTGTGAGCGGAAAAAGAAGGACCTTGCCTGCAGCGTGGCTCCTTGGCCTTCCTGGCCTGTGGAAGTAGAATACTCTTACCACCCATGGCATTTTTAATAATGTCATCTAACGAGGCTCCAAAGAGCTGGTCGCCAAGGAAGGGAAGATCTGTCAGGGCTTTCTTGGATGCCTGGTCAGCAGACCAGCATTTTAGCCAAATCAGGCGCCTCAGCACCACAGCTGAGACTGAAGCCCTGGATAACAGGGGGAGAGTATGCAGGGCCACGTCACAGACGTACTTAAGGCCTTGCACTAGTTGGTCTGCTAGTTCCATGCAGACAGGGGAGGCCTGTTGCTCTCCCAATTTGCGGTGCAAAAGTTTTGCCCACTCAGTCAGTGTCTGCGACACCAGTGCGGATGCCAGTACAGGTCGCACGGCTGACCCTACAACCGTAAACAAGGAACGAGCCACCGCCTCGGCCTTCCTATCCATGGGATCCTTGAATGCAGGAGTCCCCTCAACCAGGATCGTGGTTACTTTGTTTAACCTGGATACTGGGGGGTCCACAACCGGAGGAGCTGACCACTTTTTCAGAAGGCTTTCCTCAAAGGGGTAACGCACGGCCATATATTTGGGGACCGCAAAAGTCCATTGCGGGTGACCCCATTCCTTGTAAATGAACTTATCAAAATAAGTCAGATACGGGAACACCTTAGGTGAACGTGCTGGCTTGCGGGACCCAAAAGGGACCGGAATATCAGCAGAGGGATCCGCTGGCTCATAGTTTCATAGTTAGTAAGGTTGAATAAAGACACCAGTCCATCCAGTTCAACCTGAGTGTCTACAATTGTCCCTATCCCTGTACATTGCACACTCACATCGGTCTCTACCCTCAAGGAGCCCACTATCCTAGGTCCCAATTCCTATACTAGGGCCACTTTTTGGACAGAAGCCAATTAACCTACCTGCATGTCTTTGGATTTGGCTCCTGAATCTTCAGGGTATCACACACAGTTGTGATAAGTGCTCCAACTAACGCTTTGTCGCGCACGGATCCAGACGGGGACTCATCCTCACTGTCCGGTCCTGGTCAGCATCATCTGACAAGACAGAGCAGGGGTCTCCGGCCTCAGCAGGACAAGAGTCTGCATCAGTGCTCTCCCCAGAGGATGAGGGGGCAGGGGCCACTTTTTAGCACCTTTCTTCCCACGTACCGCCTCTATCTTGGCAACTGAGGACCACCGTAAGGGTGTGCATAGGGACAGTGCAGTCCCCAGGTGACCCGGTTGCAATTGCCTGGATTTCGGGGAAGAAACACCAGTTTCTGACCCTACCCTGTCTGCCACCCGAAGGGGACTTAGGACAGTGACAGTCCCACTCTCTGCCGCTGACTGAGGGGCTCTAACCCGCTGGACTCACCACCCTGGGCAGTTTCACGCTGTATTACTGCAGTGCCTGATAATCCCCAGCGCTCCCAGATGCAGAGATAGCAAAACTACGTTGGTTGCCGGCCGGTTGCACGATCGGTGAGCGATCTGACACACATGTCCAAAATCACAGGATAAACCTCCCAGTTCTCTGTGATGACCAAACAGGAATCTGAGGGCACAGGGGCTGCTGCTAGAGCACAAAAAATGCGGTCCGGCTACAAGAAAATGGCTGCCAGTGTACTTAATAGGGAATCACCAGGAAAATGGCCGCTTGAAGCCAGAAGTCTGTCTGACCCTTGCCCATACTTAAAATGGCCGCTGGACAGCGCTATGAGGGACTAAAGAGAACATGGGGCAGACTACACAGGCATCCAGTGGGACTTAGCTGCAGGACCCAGGCACCCAGTACAGCTAAACCCACAGGTGAGAGCCCAGCACATGCACGCACCACTCAGCATCATGGCTCCCCCGTGAGGGGGGAAAGGAGGGGATTTAGGGACCAGGGAGAGAAGAGGGGGGGGGTGAGGGGGGCCCCCGAATCGACCTCCCAGGGAATGCCCAGCTGCTCCACCCTGCCGAGGCAGGGAGAGCTGTACTTACCAGTCCTGAAGAGCTGGGGGACATCCCATGGTAGTCAGCTCCTGATCAGCACAGGGAAGACTACTGGCCCGGCATACGGTGACGCAGACATCAGTAGCCCGGTCATATGTATGCCCCGGAGCATAAAGCTCACCGACCACCTCTGGAGCTGAGGTATGTCGTGGCCTGCCGAGCCGTAGCTGCGACCTGCATGCGCTCGATGGCCGGACTGGGGAGACTACAAGGATAAGTGAACCAGCCTGTCACCCAGCCGGCTGTTGCTGTCGCAGGATCATTCATCTTGCGCAAAAAGCCAAGCTTCTGCATCAAAAAAAAAAAAAAAACACAGACCTATGGACCCACAGGGTTCCTAGGTCTTATCTCCTCACTAGGCAAGAAAAAACGGAGTCTGCTAGGGCAGGCTGTGGGGGTTGTAGCCTAGGGACCGCCCCCTGGGCGGAACTGAAAGTTCTGAAGTGTCGTGTTACAACTTTGCCTAGTATCTCCAGTGATAGGGCTGACAACCCATTTTGTTACAGAGAGGAGCTGTCTCGGTCGGTGAATATAAGATAAATTAATTCTACAGAGGGGATCATCATATTAACAGTAAAAGAGTTGTTTGTTTAATCTTAAGAACAGTAGGGTTCCAGAGAGTCCAGTGGCAGGAGTGTATAGCCCCAGTGAGAAGTATATAGTAGGAATCATCACACACCCTTGCAAACACTAGGTAACTTTTTTTGGTGGTAAGTTTCTTGGCTCACACTACACACCTATTTGGGTCTATCTGTGTCCAATCATTACTCCTATTGGAGTTTTAGACATGGTTTCCCCCGCTACATTTCTTACATTTTTAGTTTTCATTTGCAATACACATTTAGTATAGCACCTCCTTAGTATACATATTAACCTCACTTGTAACACAGTTGAGATACTTTTCTTGTCTATATTGACAGTACCTGGAAGTACTTTGTACTATTCTAATTTCTCTTCAACATGTCCCTTTTATTTTGTGGTTTTTAGTACTTTGGTATTTTTTTTTTTACCACAGCCATGGACTCTTGTGCTATCTCATTGGTTTTTCCATTGGATGCCTTGGTCCCCTTCCACTACTCCCCTGACAGATACTGAGCAGTAGTCACCATGTTGTATCAAGTTCCAAGCTGGCACGTAAGTCCCTTTTTAGAACATCAATATGTAGTGGTGGTACCCCTGCTTTTTTAGGGAATGCTTCAATGCAATATATATATATATATATATATATATATATATATATATATATATATATATATATATATATATACAGTAGCTGTTTTTTCATACAGAGTTCTGTTGGAGGCATCTACTCCTGAAGAAGTATTTACAAAATGTGTCAATTTACACAATGCACTTCTCTCCCATCTAGCAATCATCTTGGTTATGAAAAGTGTGTGTTTGAAAATATACAAGCTTGATGTACATTATATATTGTTATGAGTAACCCATTGGCTTGATATGCCAAACATTTTTTTTATGTGTACTTCATACATTTGTGTGTCAAATCCTTGTACAATAAATAGTTTTTTGACCTTTGTATTATTCCTTATTTAAAGTCTAATGGGCAATTATTGGTTGTGTGCATGTTATATATGAAGATAGAGGTATGATACGTTCGGCACATGGTCACAGTCATATAGATATGTATTATACATTCAGCAGGTGGAGCAGGAGAGGTAGATACACTAAGGCAGATGTAGGATTAGAGTAAAAGGCACATCAAATGTAGGAGAAAAGCATGTACAATCTGGCAAACTTAGCCAGGAACAGAAACATCTAGTAGTAAGGCTATATGTAGCAGATGAGCCATGCCAACAGGAGTGGGTGGTTATGAGTACCTCTGTCTCTGCAGGAGTACAAAACAATCATCCAACCAGGTTGGTGCTTCTTGAGGGTAGCTGAAGAGGCATGACTTGCCCTCATAGGTGATGCAGAGTTTGCCAGGTTCAACATGGCGTATCAAGCCCTGTGCTCTCAAGTAGGTTTTGATGTCCATAAAGGAGGCACATTGTCGCTGAACTTCCACTGAAAAGTCAGGGAAAATGGGGACTGAATTAACATTGTAACAGACTCCACACTTCTCTCTGGCAGCATGTAATATGGTAAGATTCTCTTGAAAGTTGAGGATTTGTGCGATCAATGGATTGATCCTTCCAATTGAGGATGACATAGTGTGTCCTATCTATAGCAAAAGTATAGGATAATGAATCAGCCCCCAGTGCTTCTCATAGCAAGATGGTCAGGAATGGCTCAGGGGTTGCCCTTTCTGAATGCTCAGGAAATCCTATGAAGCGCAAATTATTACTGTGTGAGCCATTCTCCAAGTCGTCAATTTTAGATTTAAAGGGCCACCATTTCATTGGCAGCTGTTTGGAGGTTAGGAGTCAGTGGCAATGTACTCACTAATGCCAGGTATTCATTGCAGTGCAGGGTTTGCCCACACCATCTCTCCACGCCACCTGTGTAACAGAGCTGACAGCTGAGGAAGCCTCCACTAGGCTGCTCCTGGGCTCTAATCTTTCTTATGACAGACTACCTGGTCTGGGAGCCTGGGAGGAAAAAAATATTGCACAAAGCAACACTATCTGAATTAATTGTTGGGATGGGGGAAATAACACAATTTAAAGTGGCATTTGTACATCTAGGAGAATGGGGCATTGTGATGGCAATCCCGTCGAGGATGGGAATATGGGTTAGAGGAGAACACTGTACTGGGGGAAGGAAAGATGTGGAGGGGAGTCATTTTTGGATTAAAGAGGCCAGTGAGAAATACAGTCCTGAATGCTGAATTCTGTACATACCATCCTCCTTAATTCTGTAAGCAGCATGCCCCCCCCCCCCCCCCTGCACTCTGTACACAGCATGCCCCCAACAGTGTTAGATAGGATTAAAAAAGACACAAGTCCATCTAGTTCAACCAAAAAATAATAATAATACAATTCCATATACACAATCCTTTATCCACAGTTGTTCCAGAGGAAGGCGAAAAACCCCAGCAAAGCATGCTCCAATTTGCTACAGCAGGGGAAAAAAGTTCTTCCTGATCCCCTGAGAGGCAAATCGGATTTTCCCTGGATCAACTTTACCTATAAATGTTATTACTCAGTTATATTATGTACATTTAGGAAATAATTCAGCCCTTTTTTAAAGCAATCTACTGAGCTTGCCAGAACCACCTTTGGAGGTAGTCAATTCCACATTTTCACAGCTCTTACTGTGAAAAAAAAAACTTTCCTTTCTTTTTTCCTCTAGACATAAAGCATGCTCCCTTGTCCTTTGTGATGACCTTAAAGTGGTGGTGCCACCAAAAAATAAAAAAGTGTTTAAAATTCTTAAAAAGCTAAATTCTACTCACCTCAATACCTGTTGCTAGGAGGTCCCTCATAGTCTGCCTTCTTCCTTGCCCGGGCTGGTGACATCACTTCCCCTCGCGCCGCACAGTCATCTGGGACCTGTCACGCGTCCCAGATGACTGTGCTGCGTATCACGGAGCCCTGCGTCGCTCGCGCATGCGCAGTAGGTGCCCGGCTGTGAAGCTACAGCCGGGTGCCCACAGTACGAATGACAGCGCCACGAGCGGAGAGGGGGACGAGGGGGGGCTTCGTTACCCCGCATCGCTGGACCCTGGGACATGTGAGTGTCCAATTATTAAAAGTCAGCAGCTGCAGTATTTGTAGCTGCTGACTTTTTTTTTTTGTTTTTGTTAGGGGCACCCCACTTTAAAGTGAATAACTCAACACCAAGTTCACTATATTAACCACTTATGTATTTGTACATGTTGATCATATCCTCCCTTAATCTCCTCTTCTCAAGAGGGAATGGATTTTGTTCCTCTAATCTTTCTTCATAGCTGAGCTCCTCCATGACTGTTATCAGTTTGGTTGCCCTTCTCTGCACTTTCTCCAGTTCCTTGATATCCTTTTTGAGAACTGGTGCCCAAAACTGAACTGCATATACCAGATGCTATCTTAATAATGATTTGTACAGGGGCAAAATGATCTCTTAATCTCTCTCTTGAGTCCATACCTCTAAATACAAGAAAGGACTTTGCTCACTTTTGAAACCACAAGCTTGGCATTGTATGATATTGTTGAGCTTGTGATCTACTGAAACCCCAAGTCCTTCTCTATTATGGATTTTCCCAGTTGTACTCCCCTTAGTACGTATGATGCATGCATATTCTTAGTCCCCAAGCACACAACTTTACATTTATCAATATTAAACCTCATTTGCCACTTAGTTACCCAATTAGACAGGTCGGCTTGTAAATTGGAGACATCCTGTAAGGAAGTTATTCCACCGCATAGCTTAGTGTCATTTGCAAAGACAGAAATGTTACTTTTAATCCCAGATCCTGTATCATTTATAAAGTTATTAAAACGTAAGGGTCCCGGCACTGAGCCTTGGGGTACACCACTGATAACCTTAGACCATTCAGTGTAAGAGTCATTAACCACTACTCTCTGAATTCTGTCTTTTAGCCAGTTTTCTATCCATTTACAATCTGATCTTCCCAAGCCTTGTAGACTTTACCTTACACGTGTGTGAGGAACTGTGTCAAAATCCAGGTATACCGTGTCCACAGCCACCCCTCTGTCCAAGGTCTTACCTCCTCATAAAAAGAAATCAGTTTTTTCTGACCTCTGTCTTTCATGAATCCATGCTGTCTAATGCTTCAAAATATATTTTTTCCAGCAAGAACTCGTCTGTGGTATTTTATTAAACTTTCCAGTATCTTATAGATTTATAGAAGTTAAATGAACAGGTCTATAGTCATTTGGTAAAGACTTTGATCCCTTTTTAACCACTTCACATCCAGGCCAATTCTGACATTTCTCTCCTACATGTAAAATTCATAATTTTTTTGCTAGAAAATTACATAGAACCCCCAAACATTATATATGTTTTTTTAGCAAACACTCTAGAGAATACAATGGCGGTCATTGCAACTTTTTATCTCGCATGGTATTTGCGCAGCAATTTTTCAAACACGTTTTGTTCAGAAAAAAAACAGTTTCATGCTTTAAAAAAAAACAGTAAAGTTAGCCTATTTTTAGTTTTTTGCATAATATGAAAGAGGAAGATACGCTGAGTAAATAGATACCCAACATGTCAAGCTTCAAAATTGCACACACTCATGGAATGGCGCCAAACGTTGGTATTTAAAAATCCCCATAGGCGACACTTACAATTTTTTTACTGGTTACATGTTTTGGGTTACAGAGGAGGTCTAGGGCTATAATTATTGCTCTCGCTTTAACGTTCACGGCGATACCTCACGTGTGGTTTGAACACTGTTTTCATATGTGGGCGGGACTTACGTATGTGTTCGCTTCTGCGTACGAGCTCACGGGGACAGGGGCGCTTTAAATTTTTTTTATTGTTAATTTTATTTTTTTAATTTGACACTTTAAAAAAAAAAATAAAATTTGATTACTTTTATTCCTATTACAAGGAATGTAAACATCCCTTGTAATAGGAATATGGCATGATCAGACCTATTTACAGTGAGATATGGGGTCAATAAGACCTCACATCTCACTTCTAGGCTGGGAAGTCTAAAATCCAAAAAAAAAAAAAAAAAATGATCCTGGCTTCCCAGCCAAAGTGGCACCGTTAATTTGAATGCAGAGGCCGGGCGTGGCGTCATAACATCATGATCATAGAGACTTCCGGGGACCATCTGGTCTGCCGGAAATCTCTATGATATCATCCGGGGGCCGGCAGATCCTGTGACCGGAAGCACCGGAGGGCGGCGGGAAGGGGAGTCCCCTCCCGCTTCCCATAAGAATGATCAAGCGGCAGAACAACCTCTATGATTGTTCTTATGGTGCAGGGAATCACCGGCTGAAAATGCCGATATCTGAATGATGTCTGTAACCTCAGGCATCATTCAGATATACCACCACAAAGCCCACAATGTCATATGACGTAGCTTGGGCGCCAAGTGGTTAAATATGGGCACCACATTGGTCCTGCCCCAATCCAGTGGTACCATTCTAGTCATCAATGATATGGTCTGGGCAAAAGTTTTCCTTGCCTCCCTAGGATCTCATGATCCGACTTTAGGATCAGAAAGACATCCCTCTGAGATTTCTCTATGAGGCTCCTAGGCCTTATGATAGCCTCATTTGAGACTGTTCCTTTTGCTCAGTTCCACTCAAGTGCTCTTCAGCACACGATTTTGTTGGCCTGGAAAAAATACTCTCCTTCTTTTCAGAGTATGGGGTACCACATTTGTGAGACTTTTTAGGAGTCTAGCTGCATACAGAACCCTGAAAACCAATCACCAGCTTCAGGATTTCTAAGGGCGTAATTTTTTTATTTCACTCCTCAGTACCCATTACAGTTTAGGAGGCCATGAAATGCCAAGATAGCGCCAACCCCCCCCCAAGTTATGCCATTTTGGAAAGTAGACATCCCAAGCTATTTGATGAGAGGCATGTTGTGTATTTTGCAGATCTCACTTTGTCACATTTTAAAAAATTGAAAAAGAAAAGAAAAATCCTTTTCTTTCTTCATTTTCAAAAACAAATGAAAGCTGTAAAATACTCACCACTGCCTCTTAGCAAATACCTTGTGTTGTCTACTTTCCAAAATGGGGTGATTTGGGGTTTTTTTTTCATAATTTTACCAAAACTTGTGGCAAAATATAAACTATTCCATGGACTCAACATGCCTCTCAGCAAATAGCTGTCTACTAATAATAATTTGGTGGAGGGGGGGGGGGGGCGGATTTGAACGGTCCTGGCATTTTATGCACAACATTAGAAGCTTATGCCGCACATCACCCACTCTTGTAACCATTTTAAGCCAAAGCCCTTTCTGACACTTTTTGTTTACATGAAAAAAAAAAATATTTTCTTACATCAGGGGACACAGAGCCATAGTAGTTACTATGTGGGTTATAGGGCCACTGACAGGTGATGGACACTGGCATGCCCTAAGGCAAGAACTCCCTATATAACCCATCCCACTACGGGGAGTCCTCAGTTTTTTCTCCAGTGTCTAAGCTGTTGGTCATGAGTAAAGATGTGCTGTGCTCCACTGGAAGCTTCCTTCCTGGGACTAGCCATGCTGACCGGATCTGTTTTGGTGTCCTTTTCATGGGCTAAATGAATGGTACCCAGGCCTCGTGTCTGAAGAAACAAGGTTTTGTTTGTCAACGCTTCTCTTTTATAGAGCTGGACCCTGGGATCCAGGACTTTTTGGTATTAAGGCCTTAAAGCTTTTTACTGGCAGGGTGCTGTCGCAGGTCCAGGATTGTAGGGTAACCTGAGGTTCCCCTGTTCCTGAAGGTTTTGGAGCCCACGGTTAAGGGTGAAGATTGTGTTTTATCTCAGATAACCTTGCTGTGAGGAAAGGTAAGGGAGATTTTCTCAGGAATGTCTCCTATGTATAATGCTGTCATGCATATGTGTCACCACTGGGGGCAGTATTGAGCACACACTGACCAGAAGCCTTCATGTCTCCTCTCCTCCGGCCACAAGCAGATCCTCCGGTAAGAAAAGGGGTCTAGTTCTTCTCCTGCACCTACAGTGTTGTTGTTTTTCAGAGGATTGATATGCCAAAGCAGTTTCCTTTTTTTTTTTAAGAGGAGACAGACCGTGTCAGCCCGTTCAGCAGATTTATCACCCCCCGCCATGTCTGCTGTTTCACAGGATGCCGCTCGCACGGGAAAGCACTTTAGTTTGAAAGGAAGATGGGTGTAATTTGCGAGGAAGAGCGTGGCTAATGGCGTCAGATGCCGGCCACACATGCAGGAAGTTGTTAAAGCACTGTATGTATGTAGCTGCTGCTGGCTGTGGAGGGACAGAGCAGTAGGATGACTTGTTTCAGGTTGGTGACACAGGCATTTCCCTTTGACACATTGTACTTTACCAGGCTAGGATTAATGGCATCTATTAGTGCTGGCCTATAACCTAGCAGTGTGCATTCTTTTGCTGGTAGTGCCTCTGTTTTATGCTTCAGGCTATGAGTGGTAATGGGACCAGGAACTCCTCTAAGGGTTCTAAAGGGGTCTATGGTTTCACAATAAACTAAATCCATTTCCAAAAGAATGTCATCCTCCTCTAAGAGGGATGTGGCTGGTCAGATTAAGCCGTTAGGGGGAACTGTTGTTGCAGCTGTGCTAGACACTTCAGTCCCTGTATATATCACAAAAAAGGTTTTTTTCTTCTACCATTTGTAATTTGGAAAGAAGATTGATGCTATGTTATCCCTCCATAGTGGTGCCAAACAGAGCAGATTCCCATTTAGTGCTCAGGACCCTCTTATTGAGGTGCAGGAGGCTGGGGATCAGGTAGATCTTCCCAAAGATTTGGAAGATACTTCTTTATCATCTTCCGAGGATCTTAAAATAGAAGGAGTAACATCACAAGACAGGTTGCTTGTGCACTCCCTTACTAAATTGGTTTGTTCAACCTTTTTTTGCTGCCTGCAACGCAGGCTCTTGAGGAGCCCACCTCTAATTTGGGTTCATTGGAATCTGCCCCATCTGGGAGTGTTTTTCCTATTCATGCATGGCTAAAAAAGCTTATCTATTCTGAATGGGAACATCCGGATAAACAATATTATCCTCCTAAGAACTCTCCACACTTTATCCTATAGATAGAAGAAAAGCGCAGCGCTGGGTCATATACTGATGATACAAGTGAATATAAATAAAAAACGTGATGATACAAAAGTTGTGTTCTAAGTGACCAAGTATTCAAAAAAAACATCATAATAGTCCATATGTGTTAATATAATCAATCCATGAGCAGCAAACACGTGTATTAAACGCAAAAACAGTTCATGGGTGAAATAATTCAACAAATAAGTGTTCACAAACGAAATCCAGTTGATAAGTTTCCACCACTAGTGCAGCCCGTCACCTAAGAATAAACAATGAAGGCTTACCGAAAAGCTGGCGGCCACCCATATTCAGGGGGGTCACATGAGGCTTAGTAGAACAGCAGGGTTGCTGTTAGGATACCACCGACTGCCCTCACAGGTAACCGGCCAACATCTGTGGAAAGTTGTTTCAAAGGCGCTTCTGTCAGGAGACGATCACTGCGCATCAATGGACGTTACCTTCCACCAGTGGGATGTAATCATCCAATGGATTTCCACAAAAAGTTGTAAGGAGAAAAAAAGACTCCAATAGTGCAGAGATACCGTTTGGCTAGTTTATTCAAAAAGGTTCCAAAAGGTTCACAATGCATAAAACCGTTCCTTGCACGGATAAATAATAAAAAAGCTCTTCTAGTCTCCAAAAAGCGAGACTTCTGCTGCTCATGGATTGATCATATTAACATATATGGACTATTATGTTTTTTCTGATTACTTGATCACTTAGCACACACCTTTCGTATAATCACGTTTATTTATATTCACTTGTATCATCAGTATAATTACCCAGCGCTGCACTTTTCTTCTATCTATATTTCCTTGTGCCCTATATCGGGGTTATAGTGCTTATCTGCAGGGTATCCTTCACAGTTTATTTATATACGATTTTCACATTGTTTATTACACAACTAGCGCAATTCTTCCTTTTTTTTTTTTTTTTACTTTTTACACTTTATCCTATGGAAGAGGATTTCTATTAAAAAAAAAAAAAAAACGGGGGAAACGGGGGGTTCCAGCAATTGATGCTGCAATCGCCTCCGTGAACAAGGATCTCACATGTGTGTCTAGGATAAGACCCAAGCAGACAAAGGGTAGGTCTGAAAGCAGACATTTGAAAATTGATTACCCAGCTGAAGGTCTGAAGAATCTGGATAGTCGTTTGGATGTTTGCAGATAGTTGTGAGGGAAATGGATCCTTCAGAAGAAGGCCATCTAGGTATCCTATGACCTGAATGCTCCATGTTCTTAAGAGAGCCAACAGGGTTGCAAGCACTTTTGTGAATACTCTTGGGGCAGAGGATAGACCAAATAACAGTACTATAAAGTGAAAATGTTGGTCTCATTCTGCAAAGTGTATAGAAAGCACTGATAAGGTGGGCAAATGAGAATGTTGAATGTCTACCGATACAAGAAGGGGTCCCACACTGGTGTCATTGCTTACGTTTTTTGGCTAAGAAAAAAAAATATGAATATTGATTCCAGTTATATCAGTCTTCACCAATTTGTACATCCCTCTTTAACCACTTCAGATCCGCGCTATTGCCAAATGACGGCATTAGCGCGGACCTACATTTCCGGGACTACGTCTATTGACGTAGTCCCGGTTACGAGCGGCTCTGTGATCGGCGAGTCCGTGAGACTCGCCTGATCACCGATCCGTGTAAGGGATCGACCCCTTATCACGTGATCAGCTGTCAGCCAATGACAGCTGATCATGTAATAGAACGGAGCCGGTAATCGGCTATTATTCCTCCTCGCGCTGACAGCGCGAGGAGAGAAAAAAAAAGCCGATCACCGGCGGCCGTGATCGGGACATCAGTCCCGATCACGGCCATCAATACAAGGGACCACCTGCCACCTGCCTGTGCCCACCTGCCTCCCGCAGTGCCATCCTGAAGTAAAATAAAAGCAAAAGTAAGTGCCCCCCGTCAGTGCCCCCTGTCAGTGCCCATAGTGCCCACAGTGCCACCCACAGTGCCACCCACAGTGCCACCCAATCTGCCTCAAAGGTGCTGCACCCCAGTGCCGCCCATCAGTGCCCAGCAGTGCCGCCCATCAGTGCCCAGCAGTGCCGCCCATCAGTGCCCAGCAGTGCCACCTATCAGAGCCACCTATCAGTGCCACCTATCAGTGCCCATCAGTCCCATCTATCTGTGGTACCTATCAGTGCCCATCCGTGCCACCCATCCGTGCCACTTATCCGTGCCACCCATCCGTGCCATCTTATCTGTGCCCATCTTTGCCCATCAGTGCCGCCTTATCTGTGCCCATCGGTGCCGCCTTATCTGTGCCTATTAGTGCCGCCTTAACTATGCCTATCAGTGCCCACCAGTGCAGCCTATCAGTGCCCACCAATGCAGCCCATCAGTGCCCACCAATGCAGCCCATCAGTGCCCACCAATGCAGCCCATCAGTGCCCACCAATGCAGCCCATCAGTGCCCACCATTGCAGCCTATCAGTGCCGCCTAATCAGCGCACTTCAATGAAGGAGAAAAATGACCCGTTTGCAAAATTTTATAACAAACTATTAAAACATGATTTTTTATTTTTATTTTTTTGCATTTTTTTTTGTTTGTTTAGCAAAAAATAAAACTCCGAGCTGTAACTAAATACCACCAAAAGAAAGCTCTATTTGTGGGAAAAAAATGATAAAAATTTCATTTGGGTACAGTGTTGTATGACCGCGTAATTGTCACTCAAAGTGCATCAGCGCTGAAAGCTGAAAATTGGTCTGGGACTGAGGGGGGTTTAAGTGCCCAGTAAGCAAGTGGTTAAGATCAGTTCAATTCAGTTTACATCAGTTCATCTGCCTGTCTTCAGTTCAGTCTAAACTGACCTTTTCCAATTCAGTCTAAATAGGCCTTTTCCATTTTTTTTTTTTTTTCTACAAACTGACTCAAATGTAATCCATCCATTTAAAACAAACCACATATTACTTATTCACTGCTAAACCTTTTTATAACTTAAAGCAATAAACGTGAGCTACTGCTGACACCTATGTGTCCCCGCATATGTGAATCACTCACTAACACACACACACACACACACACACACACACACACACACACAAATATAATATATATATATTATTATACACGATTTATATAGCACCAACAGTTTACGCAGCGCTTTACAATGTATGGGGGGGGACAACACAATTACAGTACAATACAAAAGGTACAGGAGGGCCCTGCTCATAGAGCTTACATTCTAAAGGGAGGGGGTGGTGATACAAAACGTAATAGCTGCAGAGAATAATTTGATGGGGGTGGCTCGGGGACAATTAGGTGGGTGTGGGATAGGCTTCCCTGAATAAATGAGTTTTCAGGGAACTCCTAAAGATGGACAGGGTAGGGGCTGATCGGGCAGACTGGGGCAGAGAATTCCAGAGGATAAGAGCGGCTCTGGAGAAGTCTTGAAGGCGAGCATGAGGAGGTAACAAGGGAGCTAGAAAGCAGGAGGTCCTGGGAGGAGCGGAGGGGATGATTTGGGCAATATCTGCAGATGAGGTTGGTGATGTAGATGGGGGCGATGTTGAGGATGGCTTTGTATGTTATGGTTAGCATTTTGAATTTTACATGGTGGGGTAGGGGAAGCCAATGAGAGGGGCAGCAGTCACGGAACGATTAGTGAGGTGTATTAGTTTAGCAGCAGCATTCATAATAGACTGAAGGGGGGATAGCCTGCTTAAAGTGGAGGGCCACCCTGAAAAAAAAATACATTAAAAATAAAAAATAAATCAGAAAAAAAAGGTACCAGTTACTTACCGGTAACTGTCTTTCTGGGAAATCTTCCAGGACGGCACACCTGAGAGATGAGAGGCTCCTCCCTACAGGAAACACAATCAATCGACAGCTGTTTTAAGTCCCCACCCTTCCCCTTGATCCTCAGTTTGTAGAGAAGTAACTCCTGAACCCGGTTGACAAGGGAAATCATTCCTCATAGGTACTCACCTTCTAGTGTTCTAGAATTTTCCCTCCTCCAACGGGCGGGAAGTAGGCCTGCCGTCCTGGAAGATTTCCCAGAAAGACATTTACCGGTAAGTAACTGGTACCTTTCTCAAGTCATCTTCCAGGACGGCACACCTGAGAGAATAAACAAGTACCTCAGGCCTACCTTAGGGTGGGGCCACTGCAAGACCCTCTTGGCGAACCTTGGTTCTGCAGTGAGCTTTACCTCCACTCCATATGCTCATATGCTTGATGAAGGTATCTTAGCTGGATCATACAGCTGATCTGCAGGTCTGCTTCACAGATGTCCCTGCCTTTTCCGCTTCGGATGCAGTATCTAGGTGAAATGGACCCCACCCAAACTCAGTATAAAATTAGACCTTGCATAGGGGATGCCCAGGCAGGGGTTCTGCACAGGCAGGAGTTGCATTGGCCACTAACATCTTGGATAAAGTATTCATATTGGATTAAGTATTGCACTTCTGCTCAGCACTTCAGCAATTGCACAAAGCGAAAATACACAACAGACTTCAGCAGAACATTAAACAGACTACAGGTGACCTGATTCTCCAAACTTTTTCTTCTCTTATTCATGCTTCCTCTCAATCTCACCACTCTGTATCATGCACTCTCTATTTTTCCTTCTCACAGTTGCATCATCTCTGCTTAAATTCTCACTCCTTCACCCACCTTCTCCACCCCACAGCTTACATATCACCCTCACTCCTGTCTTCACCTTATTACTGCACTCATCAGCTCCTGCCAACTCTAAATCCATATACTAATAAAGCCTGCAGGCCACTGGGACGTGTCCCCCCACATAAGTCACACTCCCATATCACCTCTCTCACCCTTCTTCTTCTCCTAACTTCTGGAGATATTTTCCCAAATCCTGGACCACAATCATTTACCTTCGGCCAACATACCCAGCACAACCCATCCTCTGCTAGCAGCCGCAATCCACACAATCTCATTTCTATGCCTCTTCAGCCTAGAGCCAGCCTCCCCTTCTCCTGTGCCCTTTGGAATGCCCGCGCTGTTTGTAACAAACTCACCACCGTCCATGACCTATTTATCACTAACTCCCTGAACCTACTTGCAATTACTGAGACCTGGATTTAAGAATCTGGCCTTCCTTCTCCTGCGTCTCTCTCCTATGGTGGCCTCCTGTGGACTCACTCTCCCAGGCCTAGTGGACGGAAAGGAGGTGGTGTTGGAATCCCCCCTATCCCCTCAAAGCACTTTTCAGGTTCTTCATCCACCCCCCTTCTCTGTCCCTCTCTTCATTTGAAGCTCACTGTATTCGCCTATTTTCTCCGGTTTCATTGAAAATTGCTGTGATCTATCGGCCCCCTGGACCGGTATCAAACTTCCTTGACGACTTCTCTGCCTGGCTACCCTACTTTCTCTCCTCTGAAATTCCAACACTCATTCTTGGTGACTTCAACATCCCTGTTAATCTTAACACTCCTGCTACTTCTAAGCTGTTGAGCCTAACCTCCTCTTTTGATCTAAAACAATGGACAAGTGCTTCCACTCACTCTGTTAGCAACTGCCTTGACCTCATCTTCTCCTACCTATGTACTCCGCACACCCTCTCCAATATTCCTTTGCCTCTATCTGATCACCACCTTATTCGTTTCAATCTTTCCTTGTCTGCCTCCTCCTTACCCTCCAACTACCAAACTATTACCCGTAGAAACCTTCGCCATCTTAACCCTTCTCTTCTTTTCTCTGCTACAGATTGTCTCTACGACAAAATCTCCTCCTTGTCCTGCCCCAACTTGGCTATTTCTGTCTACAACAGTTCACTGTCATCCACCCTGGATACCTTGGCCCCCCTTACTACACACAGAACCAGGCCCCGGCCGCTGCAACCCTGGCAGACAGACAATACCAGAAGCCTCAAAAAACGTAGCCGTGCTCTTGAGCATCTGTGGCGTAAAACTAAGTCACAGCAAGACTTCAGCCAATATAAATCTGCCCTCCAAAAATACCATTCTTGCCTGCACGCTGCCAAACAGACCTACTTTATCACTTTTATTAACACCCTCTCACACAGTCCCCGTCAACTCTTTTCTACCTTTACCACTCTACTTCGTCCTCCATTACCCCCACCCACTAACTTACTCACTGCCCAGGAGATTGCTTATCACTTCAAAAATAAGATTGAGACAATTCGTCTCGAGATCTCCGCCCTACAGACATCTCCCTCACCTTACACTCCCTGTCCTCCTGCACAATCAATACTTTCCTCTTTTAACCCAGCTACTATAGAGGAAGTCACTAAACTTTTTTCTAATGCCCACCTAACCTCCTGCCCCCTGGACCCCGTTCCTTCTCAAATACTACGGTCACCATCTGACTCAATCCTACACTCCTTAACTCATATCTTCAACCTCTCACTATCTACTGGCATCTTCCCCAACCCTCTAAAACATGCACTAGTCACTCCCATACCAAAAAAGGCCTCAGACCCCACCAATCTTAACAACTTAAGACCCATCTCTTTACTCCCTTTTGCCTCCAAACTCCTTGAACGTTTAGTCTACAACCGACTGAGCAACCACCTCATTGAAAATAACCTTCTCGATCCTTTTCAGTCTGGATTTCGCCCACAGCACTCCACAGAAACTGCCCTTCTAAAACTCACTAATGACTTACTAACAGCCAAATCCAACGGTCATTATTCCATACTCTTACTCTTGGACCTTTCTGCTGCCTTTGATACAGTTGACCACCCCCTCCTCCTCAAAAAACTCAATTTGCTTGGTCTCCATGACTGCACTCTCCGTTGGTTTGAATCTTACCTATCTCATCGCACCTTCAGTGTCACTTACAACTCCACTTCCTCTTCTCCAACTCCTCTTACCGTTGGGGTCCCCCAAGGTTCTGTCCTTGGACCTCTACTATTCTCGATCTACACGTCCTCCTTGGGTCAGCTGATAGCATCTCATGGCTTTCACTACCATTTATATGCTGATGACACCCAAATCTATCTCTCTACCCCTCAGCTCACCCCATCAATCTCCTCACGCATCGCTGATCTACTAACAGATGTATCAGCCTGGATGTCACACCACTTCCTCAAACTTAATCTATCTAAAACCGAGCTCTTAATATTTCCTCCCCCACGTGCCCCTTCGCCTGACTTCTCTGTCAAGATCAATGGCACATCTATCAGTCCATCCCCACATGCCAGGGTGCTAGGGGTGACCTTAGACTCCGAACTGTCCTTTAGGCCCACATACAAGCCCTGTCCAAATCATGCCGCCTTAGCCTCCGCAACATTTCCAGAATACGCCCCTTTTTAACTAATGACACCACCAAGCTTCTAATTCACTCCCTGGTCATCTCTGGCCTCGACTACTGCAACTCCCTCCTCGTTGGATTACCTTTACACAGACTATCCCCCCTCCAGTCCATAATGAATGCCGCTGCCAGACTCATCCACCTTACCAGCCATTCAGTGTCCTCCACCCCTCTCTGCCAATCCCTGCACTGGCTTCCACTCACCCAACGAATAAAATTCAAAGTACTAACAATAATTTACAAAGCCATCCATAACTCTGCCCCCAGCTACATCACTGACCTAGTCCCAAAATACCAACCAAACCGCCCTCTACGGTCATCCCAAGACCTCCTGCTCTCTAGCTCCCTTGTCACCTCCTTCCATGCTCGCCTCCAGGATTTCTCCAGAGCTTCTCCCACCCTTTGGAACTCCCTACCCCAATCTGTCCGACTGTCCCCTAATCTATCCATCTTTAGACGATCCCTGAAAACCCTTCTCTTCAAAGAAGCCTATCCTGCTTCTAACTCTGTTTTACTTCCTCCATCAGCTCATCCCCCACAGCTATTACCTCTTGTATCAATTGCCCCTTCCTTTTTAGATTGTAAGCTCTAATGAGCAGGGCCCTCTTATTCCTCTTGTGCCAATTTGTAATGTAAATGTAATGTCTACCCTCATGTTGTAAAGTGCTGAGCAAACTGTTGGCGCTATATAAATAATAATAATAATAATAATAATAATAATAATTAAAGATGGAATCAGAAAACATGTTAAACTTGTAGGTTAGCAATGTTGCCTATCTCACACATCTAACAACCATGGCCTATTGTGCCTGTAGGTGCTACTTAGAACCACTAAAAAGATAAATAAGAGACCTGTGTAAGACAAGGACACTACATTAAGCAATAAGAGGGCCTCTCTTAACACTACCCTGTTCAGGGAAATAAAACTGCAAAAAAAGGGGGGGCCCTGACAGACAACTTTTTTGTTCCTTTTTATCTTTAGGTCAGCAAAGACTAAAGGGAAGCCTACTTAAGGGTAAGATTAACAGAAGCTTGATCCCTGGGTTTAAGGCATGCCCAATCTATGTCTTTACTTACGCCTGAGAGCCTACTTCAGGAGATTAAAGTATTGCTACCTCTAGTTTTGCTAAAAGGGTGAAATGAAGGCCATGCCTCGAGCCGAAAACCTATTCGATCGGGTATACATCTTTATACTTCAGCCTCAGGCCCTAATACTCCTCTGAAAAGAACTCTCCAAGTTCTTACTAAACAGAGCAATTCATTATCCCCTTCCTCCAGTGTCCCATAACCCTACAGGGCTTCAACCCTAGGAAATGGTTCTGGCATCCCTGAATGTAAGTGGTCAAGGTTTTCTGGCATGTGGCATCTGCAGCCCGAACTCCTGGCCCCTCCATGGAAAAGAAGGCTGAAATACAAAAGATGATACATGTATTAATATCACAAATAAAATGATCATAGATTGTGGGCATGGCACAATAGATTTAGACAGAAAGGACACAAGCATAGACAACAATGTTGTGTGCCTGAGTGTGACTAGCTAAACCCAGATATCAAATATGGGAAGAGACCCAAATCTGAACCTCAATGTAGACAAACAGTCCTCAGAGTCTGGTTTTCTGATGTGCTGCCAAGACGTAAAAACATTAAGACACAAGCAAACCCTAAATGCTGCATATTTCTTTAGTGCAGCTAGCTAGGTCATAACTGATATATAAATACAGAAAGGACAGGAACCCCCTTTACTGTTGTGTTTTACTGATGTACAGCAAAACAAGGCTATAAATATAAAGACAGAAAGACCCAAACTTCTATGTTGTGTATTTCTGACAAACCACCAAATACAGTTATAAGCTCAATATGAACACCAACTCCCGTGTTGTGCATTTCTGCTATGCCAAGGGTAAAATATGGCAGACAAGACAATCCTTTCTGTCATGCACTTCTGTAGTGTAGTTCAGATAGAACCAAACACTGAGAAAGGACACAAGCAACCTGCAGCATTGTGTTTTTCTGAAACAGAAAGCACCAACAAGCTTCAATCTTGAGCATTTCTGCTGTGTAGCAAAACCTCAATCAGAAGGGACAGATAAGTTTAGGGTTCCCACACCCGTGCGTCCCAACCTGCGACTTGGGACTGCAAGACGCATGAGAAGTCATACACTATGGCTTCCATTTGTGTCTGTGCGACTCCAGCAGTCCCTGATTCCTGGATCCACAGACCTCAAGATTACACAGGTCGCAGGGAAAAACAAATAGCAATTTTCAGGTCAAACAAGTAAGGGGTCCCCAATGCTGTGACTCCCTGGAGGATTGCAGCCAACAAACCCCTGCTGTGTATCCCTAAGATGCAGAAAGGTAGATCAATGAGAAATACTGCTCACTGCTGTGCCTGATATACAAACGATAAGGCAGTAAATATAGGACATAGAGGACACAAACATTCAATCTTTGTGTATGTCTGATGTGTAGCAATATCCCAATACTGAGCAGAGATGCCACCATCCTCAATGTGTCTCAGCTGAGCAGCAAAAACAAAATCAGAAAAAGACAAGCAACCTTCACTGCTGTGTCCTTTCTGATATGCAGCCAATAAGGCAGTATATGCAAGACAAAGGACAGACAGCCATCAATCTTGTATATGTCTGATGTGCAACAATATAACAATTCTGAATAGAGATAGCACATCCATATTGAAGCGATTTTTGGCCTTGCGACTCAACATGTCAAATCGCATGGCTAAAATCAGCACGACACCACTTTGTGGTGCTACACGGATTACCAAAGGCAGTATATGTACTACACCTGGCAGAGGTTCAATTTGTATTTCTGCTATGTAGCCCAACAAATTCGAACCATCAATTTTCACTGCTGCCTTTCTGATAAGGCAGTAATACAGGACACAAAACCCCACAGACCTTAATCCTGTATATGTCTGATGTGCAACAATAAAACACTGAATAGAGATAGCACATCCATATTGAAATGATTTGTCATGTGACTCAACATGTCAAATCGCATGTTTAAACTCGGCAGCCATTGCCGTTAATAGCACTGTCTGAATCAGCACAACGCCACTCAAATCAGGACCATCAGACTTCACTGCTGCCTTTCTGATAAGTAACCACCAACAAGACAGTAATACAGGACACAAAGCACCACAGACAGACCTCAATCTTGTGTATGTCTGATGTACAGCAATATCACCATTATGAGCAGAGATGTCACCAGACACAATGATGTGCATTTCTGCTGTGCAGCACAAAACCAGAAAGTACAGACCACCTTCACTGTTGTATTTTTCTGATCTGTAGCCAAACAAAGCAGTACCTTTAGGATATAAAGGACAGCAAACAAGCTTCAGTGCAGCACATTTCTGATGTACACCAATATAGCCCCTATGAGCAGAGATGTCACAAATCTCAATGTGTACTTCTGTTGTGCCACAAAAACATCCCAGCAAGGACAATTCTAAACTACTGAGGTCTACTGGTGTGCAGCCAATGAGGAGTCATGGTCTATCCCTTTATGAAATAACCAACAGGCAATTTATTTCATAGGCATAGCCTGTGCTGTAGCTACTAAACCTTCACCACCAGTGAAGGAACAAATCCTAAAATGGTTGGGCACCCTACTATAGTAGTTGTTGTCCTACCTTACCTCCATAGACTGAGCAAACGCTAGCCAGCTCATACCCAGGTGGTGCTGATTAGCAACTAAAGTCTCAATGAGCCCAGCCCTAGAGACCAATTTAAGACAGCCTCTAGAAGAGGTGGTTACCAATTTAGCCTGGGGGGGGGGGGGGGGGGTAAAAAGCTATTTGCAGGCTTCAAACAAGCAATTATGTTGCTCTTGCATAGGTTTGCACAGAAAATCCTCAATTAAAAGGATGTAGGAAGCGATCTATGGTGAATCGCCCTTAGATCCGCCACTGAGTGGATTGTAGCCCAAACCAATAAAAAAAGTTTCTTCTTACCTCCTACACTATAATATAACCACAGTGTAAAGGTGGAGTGGGAGGTTGGAGCTTATGAAAGTTACCTATAGCAAGCAACACCCAAAAAGAGGATCTGTCACAAGGGAACCCCTACTGTGCCACACCGGAGCTTGGTCCCTGCCCATCCTTGAACATTAGGTCAGCTTTTAAGCATCATGAAGCAACTTCAGATTCCTAGCAGCTGGACTAATAGGGCCGGTAACCTAGTGCACCTGCTGACCAGGGGAGCTTCTGAATCCACCAACCACTGCCCAATAACTTGTTCAGTGGTATACCTGGCCTGTAAGTAACTTTGTATCTACCAGGTCCCCCCTGTACGCTATATTCATCCCTACTAATGTACCACAACTGGGCATGTAGGGAGAGGCTGGCAACCTACTGCTGCAATAACCACAGTGTCTCTGCTGTAGGAGGGAGCTGTGGCTGGTGGTTTTAGCAGTGGCGTCTGGGCTATTTGTATCCTGACCCCAGGTTCTGCACTGCACCAGTCAGTATATACATGGGGAAGGAGGAGCAATGGCCTACCTACCTCTTTCCCATCTGAGTTGGTTTAGGCACACTCGTTCCTCTGCACCACCTGTCCACCATACAGCTTCTCTGATGTAAGAGGGAGCTGCAGCTGGTGTTTTTAGCAGAAGCTTAAGGGCTATTTGAATCCACACCCCAAGGGAGATCTCAAATGCCCAGAAACCCTCTGGCTGGAATTGGGGATTTTGCAGCTAAATTCCCACGGCAAAAGGAAATTACTCACCGTTGTCGTCTTCCTCTTTTTGCCACAGCCAGCGGGCTTGCTTTTCCATCCTTATGGTCCACACGCAAGGAGGATAGCCACCAAAGTGCCCCCCCCAACTGCTGTCCCCATAGGGAGGTGCCAGGTTAGGCTGTGTCCTGCAGTGTACCAGTCAGTCTATACACATGGGGGGGGCAATGCCTTCCGTTCCTCATTGCCATCTGAGGTGGTTAAGGCAGACATCCACCGTAGTAAACTGGTGCCTCCTCGCTCTAGCGAAAGGAGGATGTGGGCGCCTGCTCCTACTGACTCTCAGCCTTCCCTCCTGGGTAAGAACGCCGCCATTTTCCCGAAGTTTGAAAATGATGCGGGTGCTTGTGGCCACGCCCTCTCCGTCAGCCCACGCGAGCTACCGGGGACCCTGGAGTCGGGGACACGATCCCCCTGGAAAGAACCGATGGCCAGCACCCCCGTCTGAACAGCCATCTGTACAGGTAAGGAGGGGAGACAGGATAATGGCCCCTAAAGTTCTGGGTACACCACTGTACCCAGGGTCCTTCAGCTCTCAGGGCTCTTCCAATTTCTGCTGCCCCCCCTGACGAAAAGATAGGGGAACCCCCCAGGAAGGACAAGAATATCCTACCAGACCCAGAGGCTTCCCAAGCTTGTGGTCCGGCTCCCAGGGGGAGACCATCAGCCCCAGGCTTCGGGTCATTTGGAAAAAAAACAAACAGTTTCGCTGCGTAGGGAGAAACACAATCAAAAACTGAGGATCAAGGGGAAGGGTGGGGACTTAAAACAGCTGTCGATTGATTGTGTTTCCTGTAGGGAGGAGCCTCTCATCTCTCAGGTGTGCCGTCCTGGAAGATGACTTGAGAAAAAATGAAAAACATTTTTTTTTCAACTTACCAGAAATGCCTGTTGCTAGGCACATCATCCTAATCTGCCTCTTCCTCCTCCGCGGAGATCTTCCGTCTTCTCTCCTCCGTGCTGCGTCTTCTGGGTAATGGGTCACGCTGTGTTCTGGGAACTGTGTGTCCCAGAACATAGCGCGCCCCATTCACAAAGCGCTGTGCGACTCGCGCATGCGCAGTAGGAAACGGGCAGTGAAGCCGCAAAGCTCCACTGCCTGTTTCCCTTAGTTTAAATGGTGGCGCCGGGACCTGAGAGCCGAGGAACGGGTCAGCCTCAGGCGGCCGACATCGCGGGCGCCCTGGACAGGTAAGTGTGCTTATTAAGTCAGCAGCTACAGTGTTTGCAGCTGCTGACTTTTAATTTTTTTTAAACCGGCCCTCCTCTTTAAGGGTAGGCCATTAAGAAGAGAGTTGCAGTGGTCAAGGCAGGAAATAATCAAGGCGTGAATGAGTTGCTTTGTGGTGTCATTAGTCAGGAAGGGTCGAATTCTGGAGATGTTGCGAAAGGTGAAGACGGCAGGATTTAGGCAGTGATTGGATATGGGGGCTGAAGGAGAGGTCAGAGTCAAGGATTACACCCAGGACCCTGGCATGTGTGGAGGGACCGGTGGTTGTGTTGTTGATATTAAATGGTGAAGTCACGGGGGGGGGGGGATTGTGAAGGAGGAAATATAACAAGCTCAGTTTTAGAAAGATTGAGTTTGAGGAAAGATATGTCATTCAGTAAGTTGGAGATCTGTGAGGAGATTGAGGGAGTGAGTTGAGGAGTGGAGAGATAAATCTGGGTGCCGTCGGCACTGAGGTGGTATTGGAAACCATGGGAGGTTATCAACTGGCCCAGGGAAGAGATATGGAGCGAGAATAGGAGGGGCCCAAGGATATTATATGTATATAGATATATATACACATACACACACACATATATACACATAGGTAGTGTAGCACAAACTACAGTAATTAATGAATAAGGAAAACAAAATACCAATCTGTGTGTAATTTATCAAAACAGGTGTGTGAGCCTTAGGCAGATATTAGGTTGATGCATATAAACAATATACAATAATGGTATGTGTATCAAAAAAAAAAAAAAAAAAATGTAATATTGCATGACAACCATCAAATAAAAAATAGCACATAAATTATTAAATTAAGACCATAAAAGCCCAAACCATGCAAGCCCAAAAGAACATATCCAAATAACATTGCAATTATAATATTCATTTGATCAACTGAATCAATCAATTGAATAAATAACAATTGCAACCAAAGTCCCAGTGCTTTAAGTAAAGAAAGGTGATATAAAGTCCAGTTGGTGCAATTCATAGTTTCATAGTTAGTAAGGTTGAATAAAGACACCATTCCATCCAGTTCAACCTGAGTGAGTGTCTACAATTGTCCCTATTGAAAGGGTCACTAGCAGCAATTAAAAATGATAGACTATGCTGTGATGCCTGAAATCGCAATAGATCAATCCTCCTGGCTAAGGTAATATTGGTCGCACCAAAATACTGTGGTCCACCTCTGTGTGAAGTGACTGCTTAACTTAATTTTAGACCCATACTCTCATGCAGGTCATAAAAGCTTTTGTTAAAAATGCCCAGATGGAAAAAGTCACCCATACTGAAGTACGTCTTATAATAAGTTTTATTAAGTAAAAAGAATGCCACTCACATTAAAAACTTTAAAATGCACTTTGTATTATATACAGGCGATATGCTCACCAAGCTTTCTGGTCTCGGCTGCGACCGGAAGGGATATCAACCGACTCCTTCCAATGCGTTGTGTCACAGATCACGTGACTTCCTCAGGGATCCCTGAAAAAAGTTATTATGAAATTTCCTTCACTATGGGTGGCTTTTTTCTTTTCAGCATTTTTACTAATTGCTGGAGATTGAGCAAAGCCATTAAAGGGACCTGCAGCAGAAGGAGGATTGGGAATGTATTCAATTTAATATTATAACTGGAAATGCGATTTGGATGTGTTATTTTGGGTGTGCAGCACCGAGACTATGGTCTTCTTCAGCTTCATTACTGTATTTTTTGCCATTTATTTTTTTATTTTTTTTCGCAATAGTCACATAAATTAGTGATTAATGGAATAACATTCTGTAAAGACTGATGAGTATCTTCCAAACATATGTCTGCCTACAAAGAGATTATATCTTCCCACAGGCCTCACAAAAATCCTGTGATGGATGTGTAGAAGAACAGAGATGTATTGCCAATGGTTTCAGTGCTAGGGCAAACAACAGGGGTGACCACGTTCACCCCTGCTGTGTGCACCTATGCAGTGGAAAGGACTCCGATAACTCCACATTTATCCGTGGTTTAGCCAATGGAGCTGCATATAAGAGTTGAATCCATTTAATAAAGACATGGCCTAAACCAAAACATGAGAGCACCTCCCAACTCCCATAAGCAAGGTCACTCCACACTATCAAATGTCTTTGCAGCGAGTATATGACACTGTTTCTTGGGTTTTTTAGACCTTTATTTTCATATTTAGGAACCAAAGTATATTCTGTACTTGTTGGGATAAATCCCAATTGATCTCTATGAATCAATGTATAATTTTAGCCGGTCTATTTGCGAATACTTGGACCAAGAGCTTTACATCAAATGTGAAAAGGGAGATGGGTCGCTAAGAGTCAGGTGACAAAGCATCCTTCCCGGGCTTCAGCAAAACCCCAATTGCTTCATTCATAGACGAGGGCAGTCTACCCTTTCGTAAAGCCTCATGTATACCTTCAAAGTGACGGCAAAAGTTGAGGAACATATTTCTTGTTGTTTTAAGAATAAACGTTTATTCTCAGCCAACTGCAATGCAAATTGTTGAGAAAGGGATTGGGATGCTAACCATGCCCTCTTGGTGGTATCTGAGGGATTGGCAATATAGTTGGCTTCTGTCCTTTGTACCTCTGATGAGTAAGGAAAATTGTTGCCCATACTTACCGTAATTTTCCTTTCCTGGCTCCTCCCCATGTCAGCCTACTATGGGTCAGCTCCGCCCCCTCTGACCCCTCCAGGACCACCTTTTTTCCAGCCCATAAAGGGCGGCTGTCGGACCAAGACGATGTTCCATCACCCTTCCTCACAATGGATGATAGGGTGGGACTCCCCGGCTGACATGGAGGAAAATTACGGTAAGTATGGGCAACAATTTTCCTTATTCCTGGACCTCCCCATGTCAGCCTACTATGGGATGTAGCAAACTTCTTTCAAAAAAGGGAGGGAAAAATAAAAGACTCAGAGAGAGAACTACTGCTAAACAAATTTAATGGCAGACAGCTGCAGAAATCACAGATGAACCAAACAATTCCGTAGGAGAGAACACTACATTCAGCCTATAATGCTGGATGAAAGTGTTGGGAGCACTCCAGCTTGCTGCTCTGCAAACTATCTCGGGTGACACCTTCGCATAGGCTGCCCATGACGCTGCCATACCTCTAGTCGAATTTGCCCTGACCTCCGCTGGCGGGGGAAGACCTAGTGATTCGTAAGTGATCTGGATGGTCTTCACAATCCAGGATGAAACAATCCTAGGAGGCGCCGCCATGTCCTTAGGTCCCATGGGAAAGATGAACAGCTGACTGTGCTTGCAAAACTTCTCAGTCCGCTCCAAATAAGCCGAAATAGAGGAGACCAAGTCTAACTTCTTCCAGTCACCTTGGGACTGATCTACATTGAAGGCTGGCAAGATAGTCTCCCAATTCATGTGAAAAGCCGTAGAGACCTTCGGTAGAAAGCTAGGAACCAGCCTGAGAACAATCTTGTCAGGAAAAATCATACAAAAAGGCTCTTTGGATGAAAAGGCGCATAATTCGGAAACTCTCCTAGCGGAGGCAATGGCCGTCAGGAATACTGTCCTCAATGTCAAATGAAATACCGAACAGGATGATGTTGGGTCAAAAGGAGGAGCCAACAAGGCTTTTAAGACCAGAGTCAGGTCCCATTTGGGAAAAAAAAAAAAAAAAGACTTCAGGGGAGGTCTGATCTTAATGTCTGCCTTCAGGATATGGACCACGAGCGGTTCCATTGCCCAACTGGAGTTCGTCATTGCTGAAAGGGCCAAAACCTGGACCTTCAGGGAGTTGTAAGCCAGGCCATCATCTAGTCCCTGCTGGAGAAACTCCAAGATGTTTGAGACTGGAGGAGATTCGGGTTGCCAGCCCTTCTTCACAGCGATACGACAGAAAGCCTTTCAAACTCGGTGATAGGTCGCGTTCGATCTTTTCAGAGACTGCAACAAGGTGTTCAATACTTTCACCGAGAAGCCTAAACACTTTAGAGACCTCCTCTCAATTTCCACGCCATTAGCCTCAGACTCCTGGGATTTGGATGACATATTCTGTTGTGGAGTAGGAGATCCCGACAGCATGACAACGGGATTGGTTGACACATTTTCATTCTCCACACCAGTGGGAACCAAGGCCTTCTGGGCCAAAATGGTAGAATTGCTATGGCTGTTACTTCCTCCCTGTAAATCTTCAGTATGGTCTTGAGGATTAAAGGAAGCAGAAGGAACACATACACCAGGGGAAAGTCCCATGGTTTGTACAGGGCATCTTGGCCGCAAGCTTGTGGATGGTATGTTCTGGAGAAGAACCAAGGAAGCTGGGCGTTCCTCTCTGATGCCATGAGATCTATAACCGGTAACCCCCCCGAATCCTGAAGATCCTCCGCAGGAATTTCGGATTCAAGGCCCACTCGCCGGGATCTACGAAGTTTCGACTCAAATGGTCCTCTAATGTATTCACGGGCCCGGGAGATATGCTGCCATCAAAGAAACAAGGTTGTTCTCTGCCCACTGGAATATCTGGCATGAGACCTGAAGTAGGACTTGGTTCCTGGTACCCCCTTGACGGGACACATACGCAACAGTGGCCTTGTTGTCAGACAGAATTTTGACCGCTTGATCTTTCAAAAGTGGCTGGAAGGCTAGAAGAGCACACCAGACGGCCTCTAACTCCAAGAAATTTGATGTTTGCGGGACATCGGGGTGCCACCGACCCTGAGCCTGCTGACCCAAGCAGTAGGCTCCCCAACCCCGGAGACTGGCATCGGTAGTAAGTTCTGGAGGCCGAAGGGATACACCCCAGGCAAGGTTGCGTGAGACTGTCCACCAACGAAGGGATTGCCTTATCGACCTCGGAATGTGTATCCTTTGACTCTGAGGAAATTGCACTGAAAAATCCTTCTTCTCCACTTGGCCCAAGGAACTCCCGGAATCGTGGCTGATAATATTCCGAGATAGCACATGCACTGTCTTGCAGCAAGGAATGAGCTGGGCATCACTTTCCCAGTTTGGATCTGAATATCCCGAATTTTCCTCTGAGGGAGAAAGACTCAACCTTGTTTTGTGTCGAACTTTACAGGTATTAAGTATTCTAAAACTTGGGTCGGCTGCATTTGGCTTTTTCAATGATTGACTAGCCAGCCAAACCGGGCTAGTGTCTCACAGATGAGGGTCACATGACGAAGGAGATGATGTTCTGAAGACGCTAGTAACAGCAGATAGTCTAGATACTGAAAAATTTGAACGTCTCTGACTCTGAGGGTGACGATGATGGCTGAAAGTACTTTCGAAAAGGTTCTGGGTGCTGTGCACAGGCCAAACAGGAGGCATCAAAACTGGTAATGAGCACCTTCCACCGCAAACCTGAGGAACTGATGATGAGCTGGATGGATGGGAACATGTAAATAGGCGTCTGCCAAGTCTATTGAGGCCATCCAGTCTTCCTCCTTCACAACAGAAATAATGGTCTCCAGGGACTCCATCCTGAAAGGCGGGACCCTTATGTACGAGTTTAGAGCTTTCAGATCTAACACTGGTGTGAAACCCCCCGAAGCTTTCGCCACTAGGAACAATGGGGAATATACCCCTAAACCCGGTTCTCGTCTTGGCACCGGGACACTGGCTTTTGCTGTCAGCAATCCACTTATATAACCTTGCAAACACTGTCTCTTCTCCGGAGAAGTCGGAACCCTGGTTTCCACAAACAGGGACTGCGGAGGCCTTGACCCGAACTTGAGACGATAGCCGTCCAGAATTATGGTATAGGAGGGTATTCCTGCGCCAGGTCAGGGTAGAGATAGAAGGCGTACTGCTGCATGCACTGAGGGGAAATGTTTGATCCCAAGGAGATTAAAAGTAAAAAAGTAGTAGTGGTGCGCTGTACTGGGGTGGAATTCGCCTACCCCCACAAAAACAGTATGCTATATCAGTAATTAGAACAAGCAGTAATCCTAAAGGTTAAAAACTGGATTGGTGTAAGTATAGATACGACATGTCATAAAATCAGTTGCTCGAATAAAACATATATATGAATTCGTACAGCATACTTCAATAAAAAAGTAGTGATAATTTCGGTATTCATATAGCTGTGAAAAATGCTAATAATATACAGTATAGAAAAAACATACAAAATAAAGAATATATTTTAGGTGCACCATGTAGCGATTAATTTGTAATCGCATAAAGTGCAAGTGCTCTAATGTAATAGATAACCTTCCCAAATATATAAAAATAGTAGCAGACAAGACTAATGCAAAAAAAAAACAAATGTCCATTTAAAGTGCAGCGATTATCCTCAAAAACGCACAGAGTGCTGGTGCTTCAATATAACAAATGTGATTAATTGTGAAAAAATTGCGATGGGGATATATCCTTTGTGATCCCGTATGGTCTGGTAATGGGTGTCCCCTTACCTTACCGCTGTAAGGTAACAGCGTATATAAGGATCTTTGGGATCCTTGGTGGTATTTCCCTTTACAATCCCATTGTGATGTTTGCAGGTCCTGGCGTGTTGTGTGGCCCCTTTAAGGGATTTCTCTGGGGTATTTCAGCAATAGGGTCCCTCAGCGAAATGGCATGTATATAGAGTCAAAAAGACATGGAGGAAGGATGCCCAATAGTGTAGTATATTTGGACAATAAGTTTTATTAAAAAACAAAAAGGACAAATACTCACAAACACAGAGTAAAAAACAAGCTCAGTATGCGTCACTTCCGGTAGCTAGTGTCCCCTTTATGGTTTCTAGGTAACCGATCTGCAAGACACGAGGGAGGGCTACAGAGCCCAGCAGAGCTCCAGACACACAGAGAAAGGTAAAGCAGCAATAAAAATGGAGAGACTTACTCCAGCAGCTCCACAAGCCTGTTTGTTCCTCCCCTGCCACACACACACACACACAGTTGTTAAAACTGAAGCATAGATCCCAGCACCGTGGGAACCCACCACCTTGGGAGATTTACAGCCCGTCTGGGGGGGTCTTCTGTGCCGGGAGAGGCTTAACCCGGACAGGACATAAAGCCGGCCCAGATCAATATATTACTTCTTTTTTTTTTAAAACAAAAAATAAAAATAATTTGAAAAGGTGTCCGGAGCGAGGACGAAAAAAGAATATTGTCTTGGTCCGACAGCCGCCCTTTATGGGCTGGAAAAAAGGTGGTTCTGGAGGAGTCAGAGGGGGCGGAGCTGACCCATAGTAGGCTGACATGGGGAGGTCCAGGAAATAAAGTTTTCCCAGGATATTGTCTTAGATTTGATGCAATTAAAATCCTACCCAAACTAGGGAATGATCCCAGCCTCATAGTCAGGGTTTGTCATTAAAGCTAGCATAGCACCATTACTTAAACCCAGATCAATCCTGGAGAGCCCTCTGTGAGAGGCAGAAAACCAAGAGTACATACATAAATCAGAATATCTTATTCTCCACACATCTCTAAGGCCAAGCTCCTCAAGTAATTGTGCAAAAATGTAGGGACTATAGTTAAAAAGGCAGTGTCTAAAGCGGCAGGTCAGAGAAAAGAGACATAATTTGCCAGGGTCCTAAAGATTTTAGCCGAGAATGGTGGAGGAATATACATTTAACCACTTGCCGACCAGCCACCGTCATTATACTGCGGCAGATCGGCACGAGCCCGCAAACCGTCGTAGCTGTACGTCGGCTCCTTTAAGCGGGATAGCGCCCCCACACCCACTGAATTGCGGGGGAGTAATAGCACAGATCGCTGTATAATTGTCAATGGTTTCAAAAATGTGTCAAAAGTGTCCGATGTGTTCGCCATAATGCCACAGTCCCGATAACCGCAGATCAACGCTATTACTAGTAAAAAAAATAGCTATAACTTTTGCGCAAACCAATCAAACACTTATTGCAATTTTTATTACCAAAAACATGTAGAGGAATACATAATCGGCCTAAATTGAGGAAAAAAATAGCTTTTTTAAAGAAAAAAATTGGGGATATTTATTATAGCAAAAAGTACAAAATATAGTTTTTTTTTCAAAATTGTCGTTTTTTGTTTATAGCACAAAAAATAAAAACTACAGAGATGATCAAATACCACCAAAATAAACTATATTAGTTGGAAATGTTGTTTGGGTACAACTTCACACGACCACGCAATTGTCAGTTAAAGAATGCAGTGCTGAATCGAAAAAAAATGGCCTGGTCATTGACCAGCTAAATCTTCCAGGCTGAAGTAGTTAAATAAAGCGAACACAACGAAAAGACAAAATGTCCATCGAGGTCAATAAATACATTTGTAGCGGAGAACATAGTCCCTTGACATATAGCGACACTGACAACTTTGGGTATTACGAACAAACTGAGTGAAGTTTTTTGACTAAATTGACGTTGGGAGAATTGGGTAGGTTTTCAGAGAGAAAATGTGTTTGTTGTAGGCATTTAATAGGAAAGTGCAGGTGTTTGATAGTTCGGAAGACAGTTAATCGTTTAACTGGATTACTCATTCCTCTAACATTTCAGGACTCTTCAAGTGTTCTTGTCATTTGGACTTTGAGAAATACTGAATGTTCAACCAGTATTTGCACATGGCCTCGGATCATATAATGTGGCAAACAAATCAAATTTGGCAGGGGTATGGCCGTTTCAAGTGGTCATCCTAAGCACATGCCAAACATACAGCAACCATGTAAGGTGAACATTGCAAAGCTTATATCATACAGAATCCATGAGAGTAGGAACCAGTCATACACATACATACTGCCATATGAATAGAATCATTTTGACAGTCCTGTAGGTTCAAAATGGAAGGTGGGCATCCATGCAGTACACATAGAACCATGAGGGAGGCCACAGTGGAAGCTCACACAGATGAATTAAAGAGCTTCTCTGCAACAGTGAAGTCAGTAGTATCCAGAAGTAGTATTCAACCATAGTGTTAGTATACCTCCGCCTATGCCAACATAAAATAAAAAGCTGGGCATGTAAAAATGATAGCGGATACATAGGAGGATAATGACACCCTCAAGTAGGTTCTGGCCGGCAACCCGTTGCAGCTCTCATGGATCTTTCCCCCTCCATCCAGTCACTGCACCGCCAGTGTAGGCTTTTCAAAAAAGTGTTGAAGAATTTTGAAGTAATCAATAATCAAGCTCCAAGGCATGGTACGGGGTTTGGAGAGTATGGCATCTCAGTCCTTGTAATTAAGGAGTTTAAATGGGGGGCTCACTAGAACCCTGTGAAAACGAAGAACATTCGAGAAAAGACACCCTTATCAAATGTAGAAAGTAAGCAATTTTCAATAAACGTTAAAGGGTTCTTCCCTTCTGCTCTTTCAGGGATGTCAATGGCGCGGACACAGTATGTCTCAGCTTGTTTTTTTTTGTAGGTCATTCAGGCGGACAGAATGCTGGGTTGTAAGATGGATATTAAAACTGAGATCTCACTGTAAAGGTGTAATGTTGTCTTCTACCTAGCTACCCGCCCCTCCAGAGCTGATGTTCTCTCTCAATTTTTGAACGTGATTTCTGCTTTCACTTTGAGCTCATCAGCAATGGCAGCAATAGATGCATTTCCCATTGTAACTGCCGAGATAATATCTGTAAGGGTTGGCTCAGAGTCCTCCATTATTCCTGCAGGCCCAAGGTGTCTGCAGGGGTACTTACTGTATCCCATTACAGCCCAGATCCAATGCCATCCTCAAGGGGAACCTTGTCATCGGCCTCAGACTCCTCCAGAAGAATCCTCAGGTGTTGGGGAGAAGGTGTGATTGATGTCTTTAGGTAAGGCCTTAGCAAAATATTTTTGTGTCGCTGCTTTGTATTGTTCCATTGCGGGCCGGTGGAGCCCCCCCCCCCCCCCTGGCCGATAGGTGGACCGAAGCAGCAGGAAGTCTCTGGTAATTATGTGAGGTGATTGGCTCGGATAGAACGGTGCCCTCAGGATAATGTAGCGGATAGACAGCAGTGGATATGTAGGACACATCTGGTTACATCCACTGTTCAGACATGCCTCCAACGACACATTTACATAAGTCTTACAGATATATTTTGACAAATTACACACAAATTGGTATTTTTATTTATTAACCATCTCAATACTGGACACTTTCATCTACTTCCATGCCAGGCCAATTTTTAGCTTTCAGTGCTGTTGCGCTTTGAATGATAATTACGGTCATTCAACACTGTACCCATATGACAGTTTTATATTTTTTCACACAAATAGAGCTTTCTTTTGGTTTTGTTTAACTACCACTGTTTTTTTTACTTTTTTGTGCTACAAATGAAAAAAAGACCAAAAAAATTTTTTTTCTTCATACATTTTTTTTTTTATTTTCTTTGTAGGTTTTGGCATCTTTCTGTAATCTCATTGAAATATTGTACTATATAATTTATCATGTATTATTCTTTTTTTTTTTCAGCAACCACACTCAACCACACCCCACAAACCCCTGAGGAAGGCTGCAGTCTGAAACTCATCAGTGTAAGGCATCCCTCCCCCCTTCTTTCCCACAGAATGCATGCCATCAAATCCTTTGTGATGCATCACATATACAGTATATCTGCTCTATGGGACACATGTGCAAACAGGAAAGGCGTCACCCTCAAGGGGGCCGTGCCAATGAATATGTTCTCCTGAATTTATGCATGCTTTTAAGGGGATTTTATTTTTTATTTTTTATTCTTTATTTACATTTTTCATTTAAGTTGCGTACAAAACATAATCAAGTATTAAAAGAAAACCATAGGACCAAAATACATTCATGCCCTTCAATTTTTCACATTATCCTGGTTTTCTTTCTTTACTTCTCGAGTTCTTCTAAAATATCTCCCTCCCACCCCTCTCCCCACCCCTACCGACCCATTACCTCGTTAAAAATCATAGATTGTCTAAAGATTTTCCAGTATTTCCATTTCACATGGAATCTCTTTCTTTCTCTTTCTTCCTCCATTCCCAGCCCTTCAATACTATACATTTCCTCAACTTTTCCTAACCATTCCTTTACTTTGGATGCTTCTATTTCTTTCAATTTTTTCGAAATCAGACTTTTTGCCACGTTTATTAATGAGCTTGTAAGGGAATTTCTATACTCCTTAATTGGGGTATCTACTGCATGGAATAGGCATAACCATGGGTTCTCAGGTAACTGTATTTTAGCTATTACTTCTATATATCTTATTATTTCTCTCCAATATTCTTTAATCTTGGGACAGTCCCACCATATATGGGCCAAACTTCCCGTTTGTCCACAATTCCTCCAACATTTCCCAGATTGTCCCTCCTGGTACTTTGCCATTATATCTGGGGTCCTATACCATCTTACTAAAATTTTATAATTTGTTTCTATCATCTTACTATTTTCCGTGGATCTGTGCACCATCTTCAATATTTTTTCTATATTTTGGTTTTCACCCTGTGCTCCTATCTCTTCTTCCCATTTTTTAATGAAAGTTGGTACCTCCGCTTCACATTCCCGTCTCAAGACCTTATAAAACTGGGCAATACCTGCCCTTGGGGTTTTCCCCTCACATATCCGCTCCAAGGCAGTCAAATTTTCTCCATCTCTAAGCGGTTGTGGTAGTTTTGAGACGAAATGTCTAAGCTGCAGGTATCGCCACCCATTCAAATCCATCCAATCATTTTCTTTCTGTAATATTGCTAGTGTTTTCAATTTCCCCTCTTTAATTATGTGTCGTAATTGCATATTATCTTGTTTTATCCATTTCCCTCCTATTGTACTTTTACCAGGTGCAAAAAAATCATTATCTTTTAAATAAATTAAAGGGGAATTATATTTCCACTTGTTATGTTTGTGTATTCCCTCCCATACTCTAAACACATTTTTTGTGACCAAAGGTGTTGTCTTCCCTAGTGATCTATATTTTAAAGGAGTCCAGATTTCTCTACCTAGTTTTGTGCCTGATAAACTGTGTTCTATTTTTACCCATCTTTTTTTACTTTCTAATTTTGCCCATTCCACCACCCGTGTTAACACTGCTGCTTCGTAATATTTTCTAAAATCTGGGACATTCAGACCCCCCTCATCTTTTCCCTTTTGCAAAGTCTTCAGTGGGGTTCTAGGTTTCTTGTTGTTCCAGATAAATTTAGAAATTAAAGAGTTTATCATTTTAAAATATAGAGGGGGGATATATATTGGTAATAGCTGAAATTTATAAAGGATTTTAGGTTGAATAATCATTTTTAAGGCATTAATTCTTCCTAACCATGACAGGGGCTTTATTCTCATTCTCCTTATTTCTTCTCTCAATTCTTCTAGAAGGGGGATATAGTTTATTTGATATATAGAACAAGAACATAAAAAGGCAAATGGCAGGGAAAATGGACAGGTAGTGGACCTATTATATAAACTGGCTATGAAAAGAGAAGAACTTGGGGAATTAATGGAACAGGAAATTAGGACAATATATAATAGGATTACTAAAGAGAGATATTATAGCGGCATTAAAAATAGTAAGATCTTAGCAAAGATATTGAGGAAAAAAAGATCGAAGAATTATATAGAGAAAATATTAAATAAAGAGGGAGAGTCGGTCTATAAAACTAAGGAAATAGCAGAAGTTTTTAGAGAATATTATGGGCAGTTATATTCCGTGAGAAAAAAAGAGACAGAAAAACAAGAGATGAAGAGAAGGGGAAAAATCAAAGACTATATATTTCAAGCAAATATCCCTAAAATACCGGGGGAATTGGCGCAGGAATTGGAGAATCCAATCTCAGTCCAAGAAGTAATACAGGCAATAAAAGAGACCAAAGGAGGAAAGAGTCCAGGGCCTGATGGCTATATAATAGAATATCTAAAAAAGTTTGGAGACATACTAGCCCCAATCTTATGTGCATATTATAATGGACTAGGTACAAAATATGGACTGAGCGAGGAGGCCTCCACTGCGACAATCTCCACGATATTGAAAGAGGGAAAAGAGAATACAATATGCTCAAACTATAGACCGATCTCACTACTCAATACGGACCTTAAATTGTTCGCAAAAATATTGGCCGCTAGAATAAAGAAGTTAATGCCTAGCTTAGTCCATGCAGATCAGGTGGGATTCATTGAGGGGCGAGAAGGAAAAGATAATGGAGTAAGGTCAATATTACTGCTTCAGAGGATGAAGGAGAGTAGAATCCCCAGTCTACTCCTATCAATAGATGCTGAGAAAGCTTTTGATCGAGTAGACTGGGGATTCATGATGGGTACCCTAAGGGGAATGGGGTTTGGACCCAAAATTTTGAAGTGGATAAAGGCACTATATAACAGCCCCAAGGCAGTGGTAAGAGTTAATGGGGTACTATCAACAGCCTTCAGAATGAACAATGGGACTAGACAGGGGTGTCCACTGTCCCCCCTATTGTTCGTTCTGGCATTGGAGCCACTCCTGGAGACGATAAGGAGAAACCCAGATATAAAGGGGGTTGAGATAGAGGGGGAAATACATAAGACAGCCGCATTCGCGGATGATATTCTGTTTTATGTATCTAGCCCACGAATCTCCATGCCAAACTTGTTAAAGGCTTTACAGGAGTACAGGGAATTATCTAACTTTAAAATTAACCCAAGCAAGTCAGAAATCTTAAACGTAAATATAAATTAGAGAGAAGAACTTGGCATTAAGAGAGAATTCCCATTTCTATGGCAAAAAGAAATTAAATATTTAGGGATTAAACTGACTGCATCAATAGAAAAAATATATCAAATAAACTATATCCCCCTTCTTCATACATTTTTACCAAAATTTATACTGCTACCTTTGGTAAAAATTACCCAAATCAGTTTATATTATTTGGTTATAGGGTCTTTAATGTATGGTGGCAATCATTGAAAAATGATCACACCTGAGCTACTAGAGTTACACATTAGATCTGGTGCTAGAATTATTACTCACTCTGACATTCGTGGCAACACCTCACGTGAGGTGTGATCACGGTTTACGTATATGTTCGGAAGCAACATGTGCGGGACATTGGTACACCGACAGATTTTTTTGTGCACTTGTACAATGAGAGATGTTGATGTTACAATGCAACACTATTGCAGATATTTTTGTGCACTGATGCAGATGTTCATGGGACACTTGGACAGGGACAGATGGTGCTTGGTGTACAGTGTGGGGGTGGTTGTAGTATGTGTGATCTCTGTGCAAAGGCTATGCAAAGGCTGCAGGGAGAGCCAACATAGACATGTTTCTCAGTTTACACTGTGTGAAGGCTGTGATTGGAAAAACCCATCATGTGATTGGGACAAGAAATGGTTCAGGATGGTCTTGCAAAACTGATTGTCTTGGTTTGAGTGAAGAAAGCAATGAGGGGTAGAGTTTTGAACTCTATTTTTTACTCCTTTGAAACTGATGGAACCCATAGGTCTGGGACATCTGTGACCCACAGAATGACAAAACTAACAAGCTTCCCTCCACAGGAGGTTTTGTGTTCCAAGTCTTACAACAAAAGGAAGGACTGAGTTTTGGATCTGAAGATGAAGCCTGAGAAAAGCGGTGGGGCACTCTCATTGAGGAGGCAGAGGCCCCCAAGGAAGAGGGTTTAGGAAACTTTCACAGTGGAAGGACTTTTTCTCTTGTGACATCTTTTATGAATTTATTTCATGTCTAACCAAATAAACATCCTTTAAAGAGCATACATATGAGGTTATGCTTGCAAGTGGCTTCAGCTGACCAGGCTTTAAAGTGGTTGTTAACCTAGTCACACCACTTGTACCTACAGGTAAACCAATAAGGCTTTCCTGTAAGTACTGTGAATATCTCTTAAACCTGAACGATTTAGGAGATATTTACCATATACACTTGTGCCCTTCATGCCGTTTATTCATGAGCAAGTGTTGTGACGACGGCTACCGTGTGCATGCGTGGGTGTGACGTCATGCGACTTTGCCTAGACACAGAGCCGGAGTCTGTGGCCCTGGAAGGAATAGGGGCAAAGGTTAATGCGGATACCAGCGGGGAAAACGCAGGCTTCATATGCAGGCAAGTGCCACATAATGGGCTAGTATGTGAAGCATATTAGCCCATAATGCTTTTACTTGCAGGGGAAAAACGAGGCAGTAAAACCCATTAGGCTTTTCTTACGCTTTAAGTCACAAGATTCTGAGAATATGGAGAGAAAGCAATTCTGGAGATCTGTGTCATGACTTGGTGAAGGGCAGTGTCTGCAATTGCTCTGCCAAAGATTTGTCAATATTTGTCAGAAGAATCATTAAATGAAGGAACATCTTCTATAGGCACAGTGGGATGTTTGCTACCAGAACAAACTACATTATATTTTATAAACTTTTCCCACTGGATAAAGTTTAGCAATGACTCTAGGAGGGTGGGAAAATCTTTTCAAGGTTAACCCAATTGTTGTAAATTGCCCATCCCATTTGTTAATGAATTAGGAATTTCTTATTAACTTAGTACCCAAAAGAGCATGGTAAAATGGAAAAAAAAAATCAATTGCAACTATGCCTACGCTTTTGCGCCCAGCAGAAGTGAGCATATCTACATTGGCAAGCATATTCTGTGAAGCCATTGTATCAGTGTATGAGAGGCTGGGGGTGAAAAATCTTCTATGACCTTTAACCACTTGAGACCCGCGCTATAGCCGAATGACGGCTACATCGCGGATCTCCTTTGCCGGGACGACGTCTATTGACGTCGTCCCATGCGCGAGCGGCCTGCGCGCCCCGTGATCGGCGAGTCTGTGAGACTCGCCTGATCACTGATCCGAGCAAGGGGTCGATCCCGACCCCTTATCATGTGATCAGCTGTCAGCCAAGGACAGCTGATCATGTGATACAACGGAGCCGGTAATTGGCTATTATTCCTCCTCGCACTGTCAGCGCGAGGTGAAAAAAAAAGAGCCGATCATCGGCGGCCGTGATCGGGACATCAGTCCCGATTACGGCCGGCCCTGCCAGTGCCCACCTGCCAGTGCCACATCAATAAAAAATGTGTCCCCCCTGTCAGTGCCACCCAGCAGTGCCCACAGTGCCACCCAGCAGTGCCCACAGTGCCACCCAGCAGTGCCACCCACAGTGCCACCCAGCAGTGCCCACAATCTGCCTCAAAGGTGCTGCACCCCAGTGCCACATATCTGTGCCCATCAGTGTCATCTACCAGTGCCCATCAGTGCCGCCCATCAATGCCCAGCAGTGCCACCCATCAGTGCCCATCAGTCCCATCTATCAGTGGTACCTATCAGTGCCACCTATCAGTGCCCATCAGTCCCATCTATCAGTGGTACCTATCAGTGCCCCTTAGTGCCACCCATCTGTGCCACCCATCCGTGCCATCTTACCTGTGTCCATCTTTGCCCATCAGTGCTGCCTTATCTGTGCCCATCAGTGCCGCCTTACCTGTGCCTATTAGTGCCGCCTTAACTATGCCCATCAGTGCCCACCAGTGCAGCCTATCAGTGCCGCCTCATCAGCGCACTTCAATGAAGGAGAAAAATGACCTGTTTGCAAAATTTTATAACAAACTATTAAACATAAATTTTTTTTTTTCATTTTTTTTTTTTTTTTAGCAAAAAATAAAACTCCCAGCTGTAATTAAATACCACCAAAAGAAAGCTCTATTTGTGGGAAAAAAATGATAAAAATTTAATTTGGGTACAGTGTTGTATGCCCGCGCAATTGTCATTCAAAGTGCATCAGCGCTGAAAGCTGAAAATTGGTCTGGGCATGAGGGGGGTTTAAGTGCCCAGTAAGCAAGTGGTTAACAGGACCTTTGGGTCCTTCTCATATCTTTCAATGTCTGCATCCTTTGGGGAGCATTTCACTTTCTGACTCCAAAGATGCTATGGGGAGATGGAGGGGGGAGGAGCTGCTGACTAAGATGGCTCCGTGAGGCAGGCATGCTGCTATAGCCAGCGTTTCCCTTTCTTTAGAACCGAGGTGAAAAGGAGCTTTTCTCTGCTGGTTTGGCATGGATTACTTGGATTACCAAGCAGAAATATAAAGACTTTTGCAGTCCCTCTGGATCTAACAGATAGAGGCGGGTGAGCTGACATACGAGACATACTCGATTTGAATCCGAAAATGCAAATTGCAACCGCGCACTACAAATGCACACAGACAGAGGCAATATCTAACTGGTTTTCGGCAAGTGAAGCTCTGTTACTTACATGCAGCAGAATATCCAGAGGCCGATGTATTGAAGAGGAAAAGCCCGTGGGGTGCTGTGGAGTTGAGGACCGAGAGTGTCTGGCCGAAGAAGCCAAGGGGGAGGGGGGAGTTGATCGGGTGTGAATGCTCCGTGGTACTGTACCGCTAAGTTCGGAACAGGACTGGTAACCTCGCGATCCTCCCATCAGAAACCATCGGAAACCTCCGGAAAGCAAACGGCAGTGATCGGGGAACCTCAGAAAACCTCGAAGAACCTTGGGGGGAGTTCGGAGAATGTTGGAGATCCGTAAAAGGATCGCTAACCAAGTAGCTACAGACACTGTTATTGGCGGGAGTGTTTGTAGCCTGGATTGATGTGCAAGTAAGCAAAACAGACTCATCCTGAGTTGGTCAGCAATTGATGTTTGATTTTCCCGGTGGACAGAGGTGGTGGTGAGTGAGCTTTATAAGCTGGAAATTATGGAAAGTTAAAAAGCTATATTGAGGATGGTAAGAAGGAAAATATAATACTGGAGACGCAGGATATAAGGATAAAAAAAAAAAGATTTCTACGGACAGAGATAAAGAGGGGTAGGGAAAAGAAGAAAAGAAAAAAATTGTATTTGATTGCTAGTCTCAACGGCATTAACGACATCAGACTTTATCCTATGAACTTTTGTGTTTCTTATCAGTTTCAACTGTGTTGATACTGGACTTGGCCCTATTATCTAGGAACTTCTATATGTCACATATTTTCTAACTGGAAAGGGAATGATTAATGAAGATGGTATATATTGAGAGAAATTGGTGACTGGGTGTATTTGTGATTGTTAAATGAGCTAATGAACATTGCAAGGTGGTGAATGAAATTGTAAAGGGCCAATACTAATATAAAAATATGGCACCAAAAAAGGGGAACAAGATGCCACATACTGGGGTGGATAAAAAAGAAAAAAAGGAGGGTATGAATAAAAGCACCACTGGGGTTCAAGCAACACAAACAACTGACATTAAATAATTCTTTCAGCAATTACAACCACAATCACCTCAGACACTACAGATATCTGAAGAAGGCTCAAATGTAGTGGAGTCATCTTTAACATCTGGGATTTCAGGGGAGGATTCAGCAAGCCATCCTAGAAATAGCTCCCCAAATAGCCCCCCAACAAATACAATGGAATTATTAATAGAAAAAAAAAAGGAGAAGGATAGAGATAAATATGAGAATGTATATATCTTCCCTACCCACTAGGGCAGATATGGATCAATATATACAAAGACTGGAAAAATTATATAAAACAGAAATTCAAGAAATAAAAACAGCTACTATAAAAACACAAGAGAAGGTAGAAAATATGGATATGAGAATGATAAATATGGAAAAAAGAGCTGAAACAGGTAAAGGAGAAAGTACAAGAACAGGACACAGAATAAAAACAAGCGATAAATGCAATTGATGAGCAGGAAAATAGGAGCAGAAGGAATAATATAAGAATAAGAGGAATAAAGGAGAGTGTGAGCACAGATGAGCTATTGTCAGTAATAAAAACGATATTTCAAGAAATAATAAAGGATCCTATGCAAGCGGAAATAATAATTGATAGAGCACATCGAGCTATGGGACCAAAAAAAGCAGATCCCAGTATGCCAAGAGATGGAATATGCAAATTACATTATGCACAAAGGATAGAATCATGACAGCTGTACGGAAAGATAATCATATACAATACGAAGGGACACAATTACAATTTTTTCACGATTTGTCCAAATTTACGCTGGACAGCAGAAGAGCATTAAAGCCCCTACTTGAACAGTTAATAAAGAAGAATCTGCATTACAGATGGAAATTTTCTTTTCAATTGCAAGTCCAATATGAAGGTCAAACAGCAAGATATAGGGACCTAGAGGATTTAGTGGAGTTCCAGAAGTTGAATTACCGGATCGGCCTCGAGAATTCAAGAGAACTTTTAAAAAATTCTAAGAAACTATGGGGGGGGCGGGGGGGGGGGCGTTATTAGTATGATGGCAATAGGAAAAGGGAAGGGAGAAGAAAAGAAGGGAAATCGTGAAATTAATAGAAGGATTGAAAGAAAAAAAAAGAGAAAAGAAAAAAGTGAAATAGATAAAGCAGCATGAGAAAAGCCGAGAGGTAGCACATCTGGTTCAGCAGCCTCAAATCCCCTTCAATAGGCATCTTACTGTTTAGTAAGTTAGACTTATTTGAAGTCATTAGATAAAGGATAAGTGGTGTGGATAGGAAAGCGTAGTGTGTGTGTTGTGTGTGGAAGAAATAGAAAGACACTGTGTGCGTGTGTTAGGGAGGGTGGGGAGGGTAGCTGTGTGGGTGGGTGATATTTTATAACATTTTTTTTCCTTCTCTTTTCCTTTTTTCCTCTTCCTCCTCTGCTCCCTGTTCTGCTCTAATCTTCCTGATCTCCCCTTTTGGACCCTGAATACTCTCGTGGATCATTTATCCCTCTACTGAGATATGGGAGGGGTAAAATTTTGTTCCTTTAACGTAAGAGGCCTTAATTCCCCCTCTAAAAGAAATCAAATATTACATTTTCTCCATAAACAAAAAATAGATAGTTTTATTTCAAGAAACTCATTTTCGTTCAGATCACATAACCAAAATAAATAATAGGAATTATAGTTTATGGTTACATGATACTTTTTCATATTCCAAATCAAAAGGAGTATCAATTGCGTTCCACAGGGACTTGTATCAAATTTTACAAAAATATAGAGGGAAAGATGGTAGATCCTTAATAATAAAGGCCATGCTATATGGAAAAAAAGTTCACAATAATTAATCTTTATTTACCGAATTATGAGCAAATTGAGGCTGGAGTGAGAGCCTTGTCGGACGCAATGGAGAAAGCGTAACAGTAATTCTGGGAGGGGATTTGAATTTTATAATGGATGTAAAACTTGATACGACTAATACTCAAACCTATAAGAAAAATAATAAAATTAGGGAGTTCAAAAATGTATTGGGAAAATATCAATTGACTGATATTTGGAGGGCTCAGCACCAAAAGGAAAAGAATTTTACTTATTATTCAAATATTCATAATTCCTATCATAGATTGGATTACTTTTTTGTGAATCAACCTGGACTGAGGATGAGCCCAAAATTAGGGGGATTTTTGTGGGGGGATTTTTGTGGGGGGATTTTTGTGGTCAGATCATGCTCCGATATTTTTGGCGCTTAGAATAATGGAGTATAAAAAAAACAGAGTATGGAGGTTGAATGATAATTTAATTAAAGGTAAAAAATGTGAACTAGAGATTTAGCAAGTAATAAAGGAGTATCTAATAATTCATGAGAAAGATGAGACTGCACCCCCAATTCAATGGGAAGCATTAAAATGTGTACTGAGGGGAATATTTGTCAAGCACGGATCCATAAAAAAAAGAACAAAGAAAATCTCAACTCTTGATAGAGATTGAAAAATTGGAAAGGACACATAAGCAGATCTTGGACTCAGCGGATCGAATAAAACTAAATGAAAAGCAAATGAAATTGCAATCGGTACTTGATGAAGCGTTCCTTCAGACTAGAGATAAAAGTAGAATACAATGGTATCAATATGGAGATAAATCTGGGAAATTACTGGCTAGATCATTAAAAGAACAGCAACCCCCGAGCTCGATAGCTAAATTTTTTAAATCAAATGGGGATATGACCTATGACCCACTAGACATATCTAAAACCTTTCATACGTATTACTCTAAATTATATAATATAGAAGAAAAACAAGAGTATAAAGGAAAAAAAAATGGAAAGATAGAAGAGATACGCAAATATGTAAGAGAAACGGCTTTATCTAATTTCCCTAAAGAAATTGTAGAAGACTTGGAGGAAGAAATTTCAACTGAAGAGATTCAGCAAGCTATTACAGAGCTGGCTTCAGGGAAAAGTCCAGGTTCAGATGGGTATACTGCTAGATTTTATTAAGTTTTTCAAGACTTAATTAAACCTATTCTTAAAAAGAGATATAATTCTATATCCAAAACACAAACATTTGTAACACAAAGCACAGAAGCTCATATTATATTAATACCAAAGCCAGAGAAAGACCATACACTATGTAAGAACTATAGACCTATATCTCTGACAAACATAGATATAAGAATATACTCAAAGATTATATCTAAAAGACTAACATTTATTATATCAGAATATACAAATTTGGAGGAGGCAGGTTTTACGAAAGAGAGAGAAACAAGGGACAATATTATTAAAACCTGTACATTGATGGAATATTCTCAGAGAATTGCCATCCCAGCATGCCTTCTAACTATAGATGCCGAGAAGGCATTTGATATTGGAAGAAGCATTAAAAAGATAGGAATGGGACCAAAAATGTTAGGAAGGATTGGTGCTCTGTATACTAACTCAAGAGCTAAATTTAGAACAAATGGAATACTATCAGACTATATAAAAATTTCAAAATTTCACTCGACAGGGATGTCCGTTATCCCCATTGTTATATATAATAGCGATGGAGCATCTCATGAAAGCCATAAGAGAAAATAAGGATATCAAAGGGATAAAGATTAAGGGTAAAGAATATAAAATGGCTGCATATGCAGATGATCTACTATTATATATAACCAACCCTATAATAACAATTCCAAATTTAATAAAATAATTTGATTTGGGGAATTGAGTAATTTTAAAGTGAACTATGACAAATCTGAGCTGATGAACATTTCGCTTGAAGAAAGAACACAAGTATTATTACAAAAGGATTGGAATCAAGATAAGGTTAAATATTTGGGTATATATATATATATATCCCAAAAAAATTTAAGAAGTTACAAGAATTGAATTATAACAGTTCATAAGATAAATGGAAATATTGCCAATATTGCTGTATAATTTTCAAACGATACCTACAATACCATAAAAAAAAAAAAAAAAAAAAAAAAAAAAAAAAAACTTATGACAGACTTAAGAAAAGCGGTGGGAAGCTTTATCTGGTCTCATAAACCCCTAGAGTAAGTAGAGAAATATTAACCCTTTCATGACTAAGCCTATTTTTGGCATTTGAAGTTTACAAGTTAAAATCCATATTTTTTGCTAGAAAATACTTGGAACCCCCAAACATTATATATTTTTTTTAGCAGAGACTCTAGAGAATAAAACGGCGATTGTTGCAATATTTTATGTCACACGGTATTTGCGCAGCGGTGTTTTAAACGCAACTTTTTGGGATAAGGGACACTTTCATGAATAAAAAAAAAAAAAAAACTAAACAGTAAAATTAGCCAATTTTTTTTGCATAACGTGAAAGATAATGTTACGCCAAGTAAATAGATACCGAACATGTCACACTTTATAATTGCATGCACCCGTGGAATGAAGACAAACTACGGTACCTAAAAATCTCAATAGGCAATGTTTTACATTTTTTTTACGGTTACCAGGTTAGAGTCACAGAGGGGTTCTAGTGTTAGAATTATTGCTCTCGCTCTGACGATCGTGGTGATACCTCACATGTGCGATTTGAACACCGTTTACATATGGGGGCGCGAATTCCGTATGCGTGTTCTTTGCTTCGCAAGCTCGCGGGGACGGAGGCCACTTTAAATTTTTTATTTTTTATTAAACAAACCCCCGATCCCTCCTTTACACTTCAAAGTATTCAGATCCCCGAAAACGGTGATTCTGAATACTGTATAACTTTTTAAAACCAGAGCCAATGGCAACCGAGTAAACGGGAAGTGACGTCATGATGTCGCTTCCGTGTTTACTATTAGGATACTGGAATGAAGCCGCTTACAGCTTCATTCCAGTCCCTCCCTAGCCGCTGGAAGCGGCAGATGTGAGATCGGTGCTCCCGTAAGAGCGGCGGGAGGTCCCCTCCCCCTCCTCCAGCATAACAGTCAAGCAGCTTTTAGCCACATCGGTTGTTATGGCTGGATAGTCGATCGCCCACTCTGAAAAACGGTACCGGGATGATGCCTGCAGGTGCGGGCATCACCCCGGTTTAACCCCCCGAAGCCGAGTACGCACATCTGCGTACGTTCGGCGGGAAGGGGTTAATTCGATAAAAAAAAAATGGAGGATTAGCATTACCGGATTTTTCTAAATATTTGCAAGTAGCATCATTGCTTAGAATAATGGATTGGCAGCACAATGTGGATAATAAACAACGGGTCAATTTAGAGGAAGATATTGTAGAGATAAAAATAAAGTATTTACCTTGGATACAACCTAATAGGAGACCAAAGGAAAACAAATTACCAATATTTGTAAAGGCCGCATTACAAATATGGGATACTATATTAAAAAAAGAAATCTGTCCACTATGATAGGACCTATGACCCCATTATTTTCCAATCCAGAATTGATGCCAGCATTAAAAGATACAACATTTTTAAAATTGAATAAATGGGAGCATTAATGGGTAATACAGATTTTAGAGGATGGAAAATTGCCAAAACTTCAAAATCTGAGACAAGAATGTAAAAATAAATGGCTACAATATTTTGAGCTAAGGACATTTATAGAACCAATGGAGGTAGAAATAAATAGACAAACAACTAAATTTGAACAAATAGCTATAGATAAGGATAAAGCATCTAAAAAATTATCTAAGCTATATAATTTAATTTATTACTTCCCTCAGGTGACATTAAGGAAATAAATGGAATAAAAAAATGGGAGGAAGAAATGGGGAAATCATTAATGGAGAAAAAATATTTGGACGCATTCATAAATTGTCAATAGCAACTAAATATCAAGAAAATAATTATAAGATTGTATTGAGATGGTACAGGAGTCCAGTGGTAATGAATATGATAAATAAAGAGAACACTGAAAAATGTTGGAGATGTACGGTAGATAGAGGGACTCTAGAACATATATGGTATAGCTGCGGTAAAATAAGGGTGTTTTGGACTAGGATTATGGAAATCCATCAGAAAGTGGCAGGAATAGGAATAAATATGGATATAAGTATCGTTTTATTCTCTCTTACATCAAAATAAATAAGACAAGGGGAGTTAAAGATATTACACCATATGATTACAGCAGCAAAGGTAGTGATAACACGTAAATGGAGAGACAAAAGCAGTCCAACGGTGATAGATTGGGTATGTGAAATGAACAAAATATATTATATGGACAAACAGATAAGAGAAAAATTATCAAGGTTATGGCAAAATTGGGAGGAATTTTGGACTTCAAGGAGATTGAAAGATTATTTGTAAATGGAAAGGAGGATTTGGGGACGGATGGTGGGGGGGGGGGGGGGGGAGCAAGGGGAGAGGGGGAGGAGGAGGGAAGGATTAGGAAAGGGAATATATATATATATTTTTTTTTTTTGGTTGGTGTTAGGAATGGGATTGGGGTTTTGAATGTTGGATATTGAATAAATGTAAAATTATGTATGTTTTAAAATTAATAAAAACAGGATTTTTAAAACAGCTTACCTGTAAAATCCTTTTCTTGGAGTACATCATAGGACAGAGAGTCTCAAGTGATTACTTGGTGGGTTATAGGCCTACCTTCAGGTGTTGACACTGGTATAACCAATACAGGAAGTTGACTCCCCTATATAACCTCTCCTCCATCCAGGAGCACTCCGTTTTTGTAGCCAAGCAATATAAGTAATATACTCTCACCCCATAAAACATAGGGGCGGGAGCTCTGTGTCCTATGATGTACTCCAAGAAAAAGGATTTTTACCGGTAAGCTGTTTTAAAAATCCTATTTTCTTTATCGTACATCATATGACACAGAGTCTCAAGTAATTATTTGGTGGGGTGTCCCATAGCAATGCTACTTGAGTAGAGGGAGACACAACCCGTAGGGTAACCCCCAGACCTGAGGACTTATACTGCTGCCTGCAACACACTGAGCCCGAAGGCGATATCCTCATTCCATATTACATGCACTTGATAAAATTTTGCAAATGTTTGTTCTGAAGGCCAAGTCGCAGCCTTGCAGATTTGAGACCTGGAGGCCTGGTGACGCACTGCCCAAAAAGCACCAACCGCTCTGGTAGAGTGCGCCTTAACTTGAAAAGGGGGAATGTTTCCCTTTAAATCATAAGTTTGAATTATAACTTGCCAAATGCACTTAGCAACAGTTGATTTTGACGCTGCCTGTCCCTTCTTAGGACCCTCTGGCAGAAGAAATAAGACATCAGTCTTACGAATCGGAGCAGTTTTCTTAAATACATTTTCACTGCTCACTGCATCAAGACAATGCAGTGACCTTTCTTCCCTGGAACAAGGTCTCGGGAAAAAACCCTGGCAGGACAATATCTTCATTGATATGAAAGCCTGAAACCACTTTTGGCAAAAAACCTGGATGAGGGCGTAACACCACTCTGTCCTCATGAATAATCAAATATGACTTCTTACAAGAAAGAGCAGCCAATTCTGAAATCCTCCTTGCTGAGGATATAGCAAACAAAAATATCAGCTTCCTAGTCAGAAGGACTAAGGGAACACGCTGCAACGGTTCGAATGGCTGTTTTTGCAACACTGACAAAACTAAATTTAATTCCCAAGGGCTTAAGAGTGATTTAACTGGCGGATTAATCCGCAGCACTCCTTGCATGAAACCCTGGACTAAAGAATGCATAGCAAGCAGTCTTTGAAATAAAAATTGATAAGGCTGAGACTTGGCCCTTAATAATACTCAGGGCCAACTTCAGCTCTACGCTTAATAGTAGAAAGGTAAGAATTCTGCCTATATCACCGAGGGTATAGCGGGTCTGGCCTTAGTGGGAAGAGCCCTGGACCCTCCACTGCCATCCTTACAATCTCTGCATACCATGACCTTCTCGGCCATGCTGGTGCTACCAGTATTACCGGTTTTCTTTCCGGCTTGATCCTGCAAAGAACTTGAGGTAGCAACTGAATCGGGGAAAAGTGCATACATCAGTAAAAACTGTTTCCACGGGGTCGCCAACGCATCTGTTCCGTATGCGAGTGGGTCCCCTGTCCTGGATGCAAAGTTGACTAGCTTAGCGTTGAATCTGGACACTAGAAGGTCTATGCCCAGAGTACCCCATCTTTGGCAAACAGCCTGAAACACCTTGGGGTGAAGAGACCATTCTCCTGGGAATAACTGCCGGCGACTTAGATAGTCCACCTGCCAATTCTCTACTCCCGGAATGAAAACTGCTGATAGGCATGGGACATTCTCTTCTGTCCAAGTTAGAATCTGGTTCACCTCTCTCTGAGCTGAGAGACTCTAGGTGACCCCTTGTGATTGATATATGCCACAGCCATGGCATTGTCGGACTGGATCCTGGCAGGACAATTCTTTAACCTGGAGGTCCAGGTTTCTAGAGCCAGATACACTGCCGGAATCTCTAGGATGCTGTTGGGCAAGGCTCCTACTCCCCAGCCTGAAAGGCTGGCATCTGTTGTTACTACCTTCCAGATAATTGATCTGAAGGACTTTCCCTTCAGCAGGTTCCAAGATAGTAACCACCAACTGAGGCTTTGGGACACTCATGGGGACAGCCACATTGGCAAGTCCAAAGCTTGAATCGTTTTGTTCCAAGCAGACACAATACTGCTTTCAGTTTCTAATGGAATTGAGCATAGGGAACTGCTTCGAATGAAGCTACCATCTTCCCCAACAACCTCATGCAAGGGCGAATTGAAGGATTTCTCTTCAACCTGATCATCCTCACCAGCTCTTGTATGGAGTGGATCCTTGCGGGAGGCAAGAACACCCCTTTTCTGGGCTGTGTCTATGATCAGGCCCAGATACTCTAGCCTTCTTAGTGGCTTTAAGGAGGATTTCTTTAGGTTGAGAATCCAACCCAAACCTTCCAGGTAACTGCTTGTGATAGCTACACCTTGCTTCAAGCAAGCCACTGACTGGTCTATTAACAATAGATCGTCTAAGTAAGCCAAGACAGTTACAGTGCCTTGCGAAAGTATTCGGCCTCCTTGAACTTTTCAACCTTTTGCCACATTTCAGGCTTAAAACATAAAGATATAATATTTTATTTTTTTGTGAAGAATCACCAACAAGTGGGACACAATTGTGAAATCTATTGGATATTTTAAACTTTTTTAGCAAATAAAAAAACTGAAAAGTGGTGCGTGCAAAATTATTCGGCCCCTTTACTTTCAGTGCAGCAAACTCACTCCAGAAGTTCAGCGAGGATCTCTGAATGATCCAATGTTGTCCTAAATGACTGATGGTGATAAATAGAATCCACCTGTGTGTAATCAAGTCTCTGTATAAATGCACCTGCTCTGTGATAGTCTCAGGGTTCTGTTGAAAGCGCAGAGAGCATCATGAAGACCAAAGGAACACACCAGGCAGGTCCGTAATACTGTTGTGGAGAAGTTTAAAGCCGGATTTGGATACAAAAAGATTTCCCAAGCTTTAAACATCCCAAGGAGCACTGTGCAAGCGATCATTTTAAAATGGAAGGAGTATCAGACCACTGCAAATCTACCAAGACCTGGACATCCCTCTAAACTTTCAGCTCAGACAAGGAGAAGACTGATCAGAGATGCGGCCAAGAGGCCCATGATCCCTCTGGATGAACTGCAGAGAACTACAGCTGAGGTGGGAGAGTCTGTCCATAGGACAACAATCAGTCGTACACTGCACAAATCTGGCCTTTATGGAAGAGTGGCAAGAAGAAAGCCATTTCTCAAAGATATCCATAAAAAGTCTCGTCTAAAGTTTGCCACAAGCCACCTGGGAGACACACCAAACATGTGGAAGAAGGTGCTCTGGTCAGATGAAACCAAAATCCAACTTTTTGCCCACAATGCAAAACAATATGTTTGGTGTAAAAGCAACACAGCTCATCACCCTCAACACACCATCCCCACTGTCAAACATGGTGGTGGCAGCATCATGGTTTGGACCTGCTTTTCTTCAGCAGGGACAGGGGAGATGGTTAAAATTGAGGGGAAGATGGATGCAGCCAAATACAGGACCATTCTGGATGAAAACCTGTTGGAGTCTGCAAAAGACCTGAAACTGGGACGGAGATTCATCTTCCAACAAGACAATGATCCCAAACATACAGCAAAATCTACAAAGGAATGGTTCACAAATAAACGTATCCAGGTGTTAGAATGGCCAAGTCAAAGTCCAGACCTGAATCCAATCGAGAATCTGTGGAAAGAGCTGAAAACTGCTGTTCACAAATGCTCTCCATCCAACCTCACTGAGCTCGAGCTGTTTTGCAAGGAAGAATGGGCAAGAATTTCAGTCTCTCGATGTGCAAAACTGATAGAGACATACCCCAAGCGACTTGCAGCTGTAATCGCAGCAAAAGGTGGCTCTACAAAGTATTAACACAAGGGGGCCGAATAATTTTGCACGCCCCACTTTTCATTTTTTTATTAGTTAAAAAAGTTTCAAAAATCCAATAGATTTCATTCCACTTCACAATTGTGTCCCACTTGTTGGTGATTCTTCACAAAAAATTAAAATGTTATATCTTTATGTTTGAAGCCTGAAATGTGGCAAAAGGTTGAAAAGTTCAAGGGGGCCGAATACTTTCGCAAGGCACTGTATACCCTGTGCCCTTAACCTGACTAGAGGTGGAGCTAATACCTTAATGAATACCCGAGATGCTGTAGCAAGCCCGAAGGGCAAGGCTATTAACTGAAAATGCTTCTGTTCTACTTTGAACCGCAGAAACCTCTGGTGAGGAGAACATATATGGACAAGCAGCTATGCATCTCTGATGTCGATGGACGCCAGAAATTTTTCTCCTTGCAGGATGGAAACGACTGACTTGATTGACTCCATGCAAATAGAGCGGATTTTCAGGAACCGATTTAGATTACATAGATCTAGACTTGGTCTGATATCCCCATTTGGCTTTGGCACCGTAATTAGGTTTGAGTAAAACCTCAAACCTTGCTCTTGTTTGAGAATCTGTCTGATCACCCCTTGAGCCAACAATCGGTCTAATGATTGCAACAGGGATTGCCTTTTCCCTGGATCCTTGGGAATGTTTGATCTCAGAAAACGAGATGGTGGAAACTCTCAAAGCTCTAGCTTGTATCCTAGAGAGACTGTGGAGAGTCCATTTGTCCTGAATATCTCTTTGCCAGACTTCTAAGTACATCAGATGCCTCTTCATAATGAGGTCTTGTATTCTGCTTTGCAGACTTGTAGCCCCAGGTCTTCCTTTATGCCTGGTCTGATGGCAGAGGCCGGACAGTTTAAATGAAAGTCGCTTATATTTTTTTTTTGACTGGGAAAAGAGTACTATTTCCGCTGGAAATTGTTTGAATGTATTTATCCAAATTATTGTCAAATAATCATTCTCCCTTGAAGGGGAAACTAGTTAGAAGGTTCTTACAAGGCATTTTAGCTGACCAACCCTTTAACCAAAGGGTCCTTCTATTATGTACAAGTACAAAACGCAAGACATGATGCCTGGTGAATAGAATCCTTCATAGCGTCTACAGCAAAGCACAATGCTTTAGGTAGCTCGGCCAGTTCCTGTGCTTGTTGTGCTGGGAGCTCCTCTGAGAGCATCTGTGAACTGGTCCTTTAACCACTTTCAGACCGGACCATTTTGCTGGTAAATGACCAGAGGTCTTTTTACACTTTGGCACTGCGCTGCTTTAACTGGTAATTGCGCGGTCATGCAATGTTGTACCCAAACAAAATTTGCGTCCTTTTCTTCCCACAAATAGAGCTTTCTTTTGATGGTATTTGATTGCCTCTGCGATTTTTATTTTTTGCGATATAAACGTAAAAAGACCGCAAATTTTGAAAAAAAAATGATATTTTCTACTTTTTGTTATTAGAAAAATCCAATAAACTCAATTTTAGTCATACATTTAGGCCAAAATGTATTCAGCCACATGTCTTTGGTAAAAAAAAAGTCAATAATTGTATATTTATTGGTTTGCGCAAAAGTTGTCACATCTACAAACTAAGGTACGTTTTCTGGAATTTACGCAGCTTTTAGTTTACGACTGCCTATCTCATTTCTTGAGGTGCTAAAATGGCAGGGCAGTACAAAACCCCCCCAAATGACCCCATTTTGGAAAGTAGACCCCCTAAGGAAATTGATAAGAGGCATGTTGAGCCCATTGAATATTTTATTTTTTTGCCTCAAGCGATTGAATAATGACAAAAAAAAAAATTTTTTTTTTTTTTTTACACAAAGTTGTCACTAAATGATATATTGCTCACACATGCTATGGGCGTATGTGAAATGACACCCCAAAATAAATTCTGCTGCTTCTCCTGAGTATGGGGATACCACATATGTGGGACTTTTTGGGAGCCTAGCCGCGTACGGGGCCCCGAAAACCAAGCACCGCCTTCAGGCTTTCTAAGGGCGTAAATTTTTGAGTTCACTTCTCACTACCTATTACAGTTTTGAAGGCCATAAAATGCCAAGATGGCACAAAACCCCCACAAATGACCCCATTTTAGAAAGTAGACACCCCAAGCTATTTGCTGAGAGGCATGTTGAGTTCATGGAATATTTTATATTTTGCCACAAGTTGCGGGAAAATTACAAACTTTTTTTTATTTTTTTTTTTTTTAACAAAGTTGTCACTAAATGATATATTGCTCATGCATGCCATGGGCATATGTGAAATGACACCCCAAAATAAATTCTGCTGCTTCTCCTGAGTACGGGGATACCACATATGTGGGACTTTTTGGGAGCCTAGCCGCGTACGGGGCCCCGAAAACCAAGCACCGCCTTCAGGCTTTCTAAGGGCGTAATTTTTTGATTTCACTCCTCACTACCTATTACAGTTTTGAAGGCCATAAAATGCCAAGATGGCACAAAACCCCCACAAATGACCCCATTTTAGAAAGTAGACACCCCAAGCTATTTGCTGAGAGGCATGTTGAGTCCATGGAATATTTTATATTTTGCCACAAGTTGCGGGAAAATTACAAACTTTTTTTTTTTTTTTTTTTTTTTCACAAAGTTGTCACTAAATGATATATTGCTCACGCATGCCATGGGCATATGTGAAATGACACCCCAAAATAAATTCTGCTGCTTCTCCTGAGTATGGGGATACCACATATGTGGGACTTTTTGGGAGCCTAGCCGCGTACGGGGCCCCGAAAACCAAGCACCGCCTTCAGGCTTTCTAAGGGCGTTACAGTTTTGAAGGCCATAAAATGCCAAGATGGCACAAACCCCCCCCAAATGACCCCATTTTGGAAAGTAGACACCCCTAAATTTAGGGGTACACTAGTGAGACTAGGTAATAAATGGCGGGTGCCCTGAAACTATAAAAAAATAACTAACCAACCAGCGTCACCTGTAACAGTTATATGGTGATCACTGGTGAAAGGGTTAACTAGGGGGCAATTAGGGGGCTTTATGCGGTAGTATATGGGGGTCCCTGGCGCTATAAAAAGCTGCAGCGAACCTAAATACCTACCTGCCTAACTAGCGTCACCTGTGACACTAATACGGCGATCAGAAAAACGATCGCTTATTAGGCTGGGTTCACACTGGAGCGATGCGGGAACGCCACGAATGCGCGGCGGGTTCCCGCATCGCATGCCTCCCGGCGGCAGTTCACACTGCCCTATGCGAACTGCTGGGAGTGTCAGTGAAATGTTACTGACACCCCCAGATCAGTTCGCATATCGCAGTGCGATCTGCAAACTCGGATCGCATGGTGTGAACACCCATGCGATCCGATTCTGCTGCGGGCCAAAAAAAGGGTCCCGTGCGAATTTGCGGCGGGTGCGGCGGGTGCGGCGAATGGCTGAACTCGAATCGCACAGAGATCGGATGTGATTTGCACTGCAGTGCGGTGCGAATCACATCCGTTCTCATAAACCGCTGCAATGTGAACCCAGCCTTAGTGACACTGGCGACGGGGGGTGATCACGGGGTTAAACCTTTATTGGGGGGGTTAGGGGGGTACCTTAGAACTAAAGGGGGCTAACCCTAACTGCCCTAACAGTTATTAGTCACAAATGACACCCGCCGGGTGATCAGGGGGTTAAACCTTTATTAGGTAATAAATGGCGGGTGCCCTGAAACTATAAAAAAATAACTAACCAACCAGCGTCACCTGTAACAGTTATATGGTGATCACTGGTGAAAGGGTTAACTAGGGGGCAATCAGGGGGCTTTATGCGGTAGTATATGGGGGTCCCTGGCGCTATAAAAAGCTGCGGCGAACCTAAATACCTACCTGCCTAACTAGCGTCACCTGTGACACTAATACGGCGATCAGAAAAATGATCGCTTATTAGGCTGGGTTCACACTGGAGCGATGCGGAAACGCCGCAAATCCGCGGCGGGTTCCCGCATCGCATGCCTCCCGGCGGCAGTTCACACTGCCCTATGCGAACTGCTGGGAGTGTCAGTGAAATGTTACTGACACCCCCAGATCAGTTCGCATATCGCAGTGCGATCTGCAAACTCGGATCGCATGGTGTGAACACCCATGCGATCCGATTCTGCTGCGGGCCAAAAAAAGGGTCCCGTGCGAATTTGCGGCGGGTGCGGCGGGTGTGGCGGGTGCGGCGGGTGCGGCGAATGGCTGAACTCGAATCGCACAGAGATCGGATGTGATTTGCACTGCAGTGCGGTGCGAATCACATTCGTTCTCATAAACCGCTGCAATGTGAACCCAGCCTTAGTGACACTGGCGACGGGGGGTGATCACGGGGTTAAACCTTTATTGGGGGGGTTAGGGGGGTACATTAGAACTAAAGGGGGCTAACTCTAACTGCCCTAACAGTTATTACAGTCACAAATGACACCAATGCAAAAAAAAAAAAAAAAAAAAAAAAAATGACATTGGTGTCACTGTGACTGGGGGGCAGGGGTAATTGGGGGGGTGATCGGGGGGTAAAGGGGGGGTGTGAGTGTGCCTGGCATGTTCTACTGTGTGTGTGAGTGTTGGTGCAACTTACTGATCCGCTCTCCTCCGTGTCGGAACGAAAAATACCGACACGGAGGAGAGAGTACATCACTTCCTCTCCTGTGTTTACATTACAGGAGAGGAAGTGATGTCACCGGGGATTTCTATTCGTCGGGAGCGATCGCGAGGGGGTGGCCATGAATGAATGGCCGTCCCCTCGTCCGGGATCGCTCCCGTACGAATACCGACCGCCGCAGGCACCGGGCGGGGGCCCGATCGGGCCCCCGACCCGCGGGAGGCAAGGGACGTACATGTATGTCCTTATGCCTGCCCGTGCCATTGTACCGACGTACATCGGCGTGCGGCGGTCGGCAACTGGTTAAGGACTGATGGATGCCTACAGCTGCAATTGCAGGCTGAGCAACAGTACCTGCTAAAAAAACAAGGATTTTAACAGACCCTCCAACTTCTTATCTGTTGGATTTTTAAGCATAAGCACATTGTCCACTGGGTAGAAAAAAAAAAAAAAAAAACTTTTTTTTTTCCACATTGGAAATCGCAGCGTCAACTGCTGGAACTTTCCATCTTTTAGTGAATTTTTGCGAGTCTCTTTGGAAGGGAAAAAATGCTTATCCAGATGATCCCATTTGGTATAAATAAGCTTTTTTAGTAATGCGTGGACGGGAAACGCATGCAAAGGCTGTAAAGGCTTCAAAGAACCCAAGGAAGAGGCCGTTCCTTCAGCTAACTCTGTCGAGCGAACCATCTTTGCAAGCCTCTGTACTTCAGATTGTGAAGTAGGGATCCTTGGGAACTTCAAGTATTTTTTCCTCCACAGAGAAATAATCGCATGTCTTTCCTCCCGATCATCTGAGGGCAATACCCCATCCTGTCCCCATAATTGTCTTGGAACCTCCACTGACTGTAAAGAGTCTAAGGTGGGGGATGGGGATCTAGGATGCTTCCTATACACTGGAGGGAGGATGTGATTAAAGCCGCTAATCTTCCTTCTAAGCCTTGCAATGCAGAGGAAAATGCATCTTCAGTCACCTCTACAGGGGCTGAAGTGCGTGAAACAGTTGCACCACTGCTAGCTTCCAATGACTCACCCTGGCTTGCCATGTCTGATCTCTCCGAAGAGGAAGACAGTATGGAGGCATAACTGGGATTCCCAGCGCCTGGGGGGTGACACCTTAGGTACCTTTATGGTAGATCTGGAAGACAGTATGGAGGCATAACTGGGATTCCCAGCGCCTGGGGGGTGACACCTTAGGTACCTTTATGGTAGATCTGGAAGACATAGTGCAAAGCAGAGGTACGCACAAAATAACAGTTCTTTTGCTACTAAGTAACAATAGTTTTTCCTGTCTGGAAATGCCTGTTTACACCCTTACGTGCCCAGCGCTCTGGTATCTCTTAGTGTGACAGACTGCCTCTCCAGTTAAAAAGTCTTTCTAAAATGAGTGTCTGTGATATAAAGCCTCAGGTGGAACCTGATTGGCATCCTTAGCGCTTCCCCTCAGCTATGCGGCAAGTGCTGTGTGTGTGTGTGTGTGTGTGGACATTACATCCATACACAGCATAGGGCGTTTCCCCAATGTTACTAGGTGTAAGTGCTGGGTTGTAATTAAACCATGTAGCTAAAGCAGCTGCGTCAACCAATCAGCCACTGCCCATAGAGAAGTTTAAACACATCTCTGTATTAGCAACTGCTGTATTTTTTACCAAATCCCACAAGATCTATTTAGGCAAGAACCCCCTCTGCCGCTGGGACCACACATGTTCTGAGACAGAACTGTACTAATACACATCATAGGTAGTGTAAGTTACTCCTTATAGAGGAGATATTTATAAGGCATATAAGGTATATTGAAGGAAAAAGCAAAGCTTCTTCCCCTACCTTGTCCTCGCTGCAGGATACTGCCGATTTAACAGACAGATCCAACTTTCACCCATCATGGCGGGCTGCGTTTAACCACTTAACAACCGGTCCATAGCCGGATGACGGCTACAGGGCGTTTGCTTAACTCTGGGAGGCCGTCATATGACGTCCTCCCAGAATTCCGCTCTCGCGCGCCCCCTGGGGCGCGCACTCGAGAACATCCGTGACCGCCGGGTCCTGTGGATCATGGATCACGGTAAACGGCCGCTCATCGTAGCCGTTTACCACGTGATCGCTCCGTCAAATGACGGAGTGATCACTTATAAACAAACCGGCGTCATGTTATGACGCCGGTTCCTCCCTCCCCCTCTCTGTACTGATCGGTACAGCGGAGGGGGAAGAGATCAGTGTCAGCAGCGCTGTGGGCTGCATCTGCAGTGCCCACATTGCTGCTCACCGAAATGTAACCCCTCAATTCCCCGCCAATACTCTGCAATACCCGCCAATACTCTGCAATACCCGCCAATACTCTGCAGTACAATTCCAGCCAATACTCTGCAATACCCTGCCAATACCCTGCCATAAATTGCCATACCTGGAGATACCCAGCCATACTCGATGATACCCTGCAATACCCAGCCATAGACATCCCCCCCTCCCGCCGCCCTCCAGTGCTTCTACCGACTCGCCAATACGATCAAAGCCAGAATCTTTTTTTTTTTTTTTATTTCAGGCTTCCCAGCTTAGAGGTGAGATGTGGGGTCTTATTGACCCCATATCTCACTGTAAAGAGGACCTGTCATGCCATATTCCTATTACAAGGTATGTTTACATTCCTTGTAATAGGAATAAAAGTGATCAAAAAATGTATTTTTTGGGGAAAAAAATGTCAAACTAAAATAAAGTAAAATGAACAATAAGAAAAATAAATACATTTTAAAGCGCCCCTGTCCCCATGTGCTCGCATGCAGAAGCGAACGCATACGCAAGTCCCGCCCACATATGAAAACGGTGTTCAAACCACACATGTGAGGTATCGCTGCGAACGTTAGAGCGAGAGCAATAATTCTAGCCCTAGACCTTCCTCTGCAACTCAAAACATGTAACCAGTAAAAAAAATTAAAGCGTCGCCTATGGGGATTTTTAAGTAGCGACGTTTGGCGCCATTCCACAAGCGTGTGCAATTTTTTTTTAACCAAAGATTTTTATTAGATTTTGCATTAAACAAGTATACATCATTTGACAAAGATATGTGTAGCGTTGTTATACATATTGAAAGCAGTGTTCCACATACTTACATGGAAAAGAAAACAAACAATAGTATCCTATTAGAGCTACAATAGATTGATAACCACAAATGGCCTACTAGTAGGCCTAGCCTGTCACCCCAAATGGGTACACACTGTGAGCAGGCTTAGCGCTGGAGTAGGATTACTTGAGTATTAGTATCCTTTGACCTTACCGAGGGTCAAGGGCGGTGGTACATGTAAGTACGTAGCTCATTTGTGTGAACATAAAGGACGGCAAAACTTGTCCATACAGCATTGGGAAAACGGTAACCAGGGAACTTCAACACAAACAAAGATACATAGTCCTCCTTGGGCACTACTCCTGGGTTAACATGAATGATATTACCTCTACTCACACTGCAATTGGATGATACGCATTTCGGGTTCAGGCAACTTAATGTCAAGATACAGTTCAACATGAAAATCCATGAATTAGATCACAAATGTGGAGAGGCATGTTTGGAGGAATCCCAAGCCTCCCAGTATTTATGGAAACTCAGGATTGCCCCTTCTTTGTAAGCCAACATCTTTTACATAAGGTATATGTTGTTTACTCTGGTAACAACCTCCTCTAGAGAGGGGGGTGTGGGGGTCTTCCAATGTCTTGTCAGCGAAATTCTGGCAGCAAAGAGGATATTAATCACTATTTTCCGCATTACTGGAGGGAAGTGTTCTATCGAAAGGCTAAGAAGAGCCAAACCTGGATCTATCTTACACTTAGACTTTGTGATGTCTCTGATCAGGGATTCCACTTTTTTCCAATATGGGGTGATAATTTCACAACTCCATAATATATGAAAAAGATTCCCCATGTGCTGGCAGTTTCTCCAGCACATAGGGCCTATATCTGTATGCATTTTGTGGAGGCGTAGCGGGGTAAGGTACCATCGGTGTAATATTTTCTGGGCATTGTCCCAGTGATCTATACAAGCAGAGGATTTCCCATTATATTTTAGCGCCATATGCCACTGCGAAAGTGAGTAGTCCTTCTTCAATTCTCTTTCCCAGTGTAACATACAGGGCAGTTTAGTGTTTAGATACAGAGGGTTTGCTAGTCTATAGAAAAGTGAGATCCCCTTTCTACAATTAGAGCTTTTGTTTAGGAGGAAATCCCATAGTGCTTGTGGGATTTCAACCGGATTAGGAGTGCTGGTCACATTGAGGTGCTGAATTTGGTGTAGCCTATACCGGTCAGCTAGGTCTATGTGTTCGCCGAGGGGCGCAGTGAAATGATTGCCTGTTTGCTTGCACTTCTGTGTGGAGAAGTCGGGTATTAGGTATTGGTAGGTTGCTAATGGAATTTGTAGTCTGCTTAGTGGTACGTCAGTAACTTTACTTTGAGTCAGGCCCGACCATGCCTTAATCGAGGCTTGTATAGTAGGGTACTCAGGGACAATCGGTTTGTGGTGAATGCTAGCCGCCATAGCTAGAGCAGGGAGGTTATGCCCAGGGGTGACCGTACGTTCTATGTTTGACCATTTATTGTCGGATTGACAGGAGAACCAGTACTTCATTTGGTCCAATATGGCTGCGTGATAGTAATCCTGGGCGTTAGGGAGACCCATACCACCAAGGTATTTTGGCTTATAGAGTTTCGCTAAGGCTAGTCTAGGTTTTTTACCTGCCCATATGAATTTATTCAGATGTGTGGATAGGTGAGCAAAGAATTTGCACGGTATAGGGATTGGTAACGTCCTGAAGTGGTACAGTAGTTTAGGCAGTACTTGCATTTGATAAGCCGCTATTCTGCCTACCCAGGAGAGGTGTAGTTTAGCTATTTGATTCATTTCTTCAGCCAGTTTATCTAACAAGGGAGGATAGTTGTGCAAGTATATATCAGAAGCGGAGGGGGAAAGTTGTACTCCTAAGTATGTGATCGAGGGAGGATTCCAGTTACATTGGAAGACACTTTTTAGTTTGCTTAGTGTACTTGATGACAAGTGCAACCCTAGGGCATAGCATTTATTAGTATTAACCTTATAATAGGATACCCTCCCAAAGTTGTTAATCAGCTCTTGAATTTTAGCAAGGGATGTGACAGGGTCAGTAACTGTGAGGATGACATCATCAGCAAATAGTCCTATTTTATGGGTTTCTGCACCTATCCGAATACCTTTCACGTCTGTCGCTTCCCTGATACTTTCTGCTAGCGGTTCTATGACAAGTGAGAAAATTATGGGAGACAGTGGGCACCCTTGTCTTGTACCATTAGTCAGATTAAAGGGGTCTGAGAGAAGGCCTGAAGTATAGACACTTGCTGATGGGTGAGAGTACAAGGACATGATAGCTGTATGAATTTGGCCCGACAATCCAAATTTTTGAAGGGTTTTAGATAGATATGGCCAGTGTACCCTATCAAAGGCCTTTTCTGCATCTAAGGCTAAAAATACACTAGGAAGTTTGTTAATTTCAGAATATCGCAGGAGATTGATCATGCGTCTTGTTCCGTCAGGTGCTTGCCTACCCTTAACAAAGCCTACTTGATCTAAACCTAGCAGGGTAGGGGTAACATTCATCAATCTATTTGCTAGTACCTTAGCATATATTTTTAAATCGGAGTTCAAGAGTGAGATCGGCCTAAAGTTCTGGGGGAGAGAGTTGTCTTTTCCTGGTTTAGGGATCGTGACTATGATAGCTTGTAGCATTTCTTTGGGAAAGGAGCCTGTGGATATAGCAGAATTGAAAACAGTCGCAAGTTTAGGTGTCAGGATAGTCGAAAGTGCTTTATAGTATTCAGCTGAGAAGCCATCCGCCCCTGGGGACTTATGCATGGGCAATGACTTAGTCACTGCGGTCACTTCCTCACAAGTGATGGGGGAGTTTAAAGCATTCAGTGTAGGGATATCTATTTTAGGTAGTTTCAAAGTGCCAAGGAAACGATCAATTTCCGTGTCAGAGGGTTGGTGAGTGTCATGGTCCTGGTTAAGGTTATACAAGGAGTGGTAGTAATCTTTAAAAGTATTCGCTATGTCTTTAGGATTACGAAAAATCAGATGTGACTGATGGTGCTTGATGAAAGGTAGGTTAGCTTTAGTCTGTCTTTTTTTAAGTTGGGAGGCTAGTAGCTTACCAGCCTTATTACTTTGTGAGTAATATGATAATTGCAGTCTTTTGAAGTACAGGTCATGGTCAGTTTTGATCTCCTGCCGTAGGTCTTCCCGACATTGATTGAGCTGTTGGAGTATGGTGGGGGAAGTGAGGGTCGGGTTTTTATGCATTCCCTCTAATTCAATAATTTTATTTTGGAGCTGCGTTAAGCGGCGGGTTTTATTTTTGCGTTCCCTCGAGGCTATTTGTATGAGGACACCTCGAGTGAAGGCCTTGTGAGCGCACCATACCATTGCAGGGGAGGATTCTCCATTGTCATTTAAGTGGAAAAATTCCTTGACCTTCGCTTCCACTTCATCCCTAATAGCGGGGCGAGACAGTAGGAAGGTATTGTTGCGCCAAAGCGGCCTACTATTAGTCTTGTTAAAGTCTACAATTTCCAGCGTTATAGGTGCGTGATCTGACCAAGTGATACTATGGACCTCTGATTTAATCACATTTTGTAGCAAATGCATATCTGTGAGGAAATAATCAATCCTCGAATAGCTGTTATGTATTGCAGAGAAATACGTATAGTCCCTCTCCGTAGCCCTGGTGCAGCGCCAAGGATCAAAAAGCCTTTCTTCATGACGGAAGCTGCCTAGACAGGGGCGCTGCCTGAGGGCTACAGAGGAGGAATCAAGATCAGCATTCAATACTATATTAAAATCACCACACAAAATCAGACTACCCTTTTGCATAGATTTCGCTTTGCGTACAACTTTGCGGACAAATCGTGCAGGTCTAACATTTGGGGCATATAAATTCACTAACGTATATATAGAGTGATTAATTTCAGCAATCAGTATAATATACCGACCATGAGGGTCAATGTAATCTTGCAACAAAGAAAAGGTGACAGTGTCTCTTACAGCTATTAAAACCCCATTTTTTTTCTTCAAGTCATTGGCAGTAAATATATGGGGGAATTTCCCATGTGTGCATCTAGGTGGATTAGCACTGGGGAAGTGAGTTTCTTGTATACACAGGATGTCACAGTGCATATCCATAGCAGACTTCCAAAGTGATCTACGTTTGTAGGGGCTGTTAAGGCCTCTCACATTGTGAGACATAACTTTAATGTTCATTCGTAAACAGTACAGCCGTTAGTTGCCATCCAATTGTAAGTTGAAGAAGTAGAGCCCAAGAAGCGAGCATAACTCTCAGGAGGGTGTTACATGTCAATGACATCAATAGTTGTGGTTGGGAAGTCAGAAACCGGGAATTGGGCCTCCAACGGCCAACAGTGAACTTGGGGAAAATAGTCATAGGAAAATCCAATGAACAGTGTGCAGGGTTCATCCTGCAAAATTTCCTGGGGGAAAGAAACGTAGAACAATGGCCGTTCAGCGGGTGCTTAGTTGAACCTAAGCCCGAGTAATTATCTGCTTCAAATAAGGCACTTGGGCGATGGCCAAAGTGAGGGGCAATAGAATAGTGTAGCCCGGAGACTCAATAATAAGGCACAATGGTATCAGGCTGGTACTTATCTGTTTCTTCTGTTGAGTCGATGATAACTCCTTCTGTCAGGAAGGGGGTCCGGATCCGCCGCTTCTCCATTGGTAGGGAGGAGGCGCCATTTTCTGAGGAGCTCCATACCTTTCTCTATGGAAGCAATCACATGTGTTTCATTATGCATTTCCAAAACCAGTTTAGCTGGAAATCCCCATTTGTACAGAACCTTATGATTACGCAAAATCTTGGTGATGGGGACTAGGTTGTGCCTAGCCGCGAGTGTAGCTTGTGACAGATCTGCGTATAGAGCGATCCCTGTAAAGGGGTCCGGGAGAGACGGGTGCTGTCTAGCAAAACGCATTAACTGATCTTTTACATGGAAGAAATGGATACGTGCAATCACATCTCTGGGGACCTGCTCGGATAGAAAAGAAGGCTTGGGCAGTCTGTGCGCTCGATCAATAATAAGATCAGCCGGCGCTAAGTCTGGTAAAGCAGTAATCATAAGCTTTTGGAGATAGGCAGTAAGATCAGCGGGTTTCACAGTCTCAGGGACTCCTCTGAATTTCACGTTATTTCTGCGTGTCCTATCCTCAATGTCCGCCATTTTGAGACGCATAGTTTTAATTTCACTCTCAACATCAAAGTGAGCATCAACCAGCTCATTGTGAGCTAATGTGAATTCCTCCATCTTGTTTTCCACATAAGCTACTCTTTCTTTAACTGCTGACAGTTCTGTGTTAGTGGAGCGTACAAACGAAGCCATGTCCTGTTGTAAGGCCCCTCTCAGCATCTGCAACATCTCTTTCATAGTGGTGTCCAGGATGGGCTGCCCTGATGTGGGAAAGGCATCTAGCTGCTGTGTAGCCAGGGATGATTCATCCATCTCCTCCCCTTCAGCTTCAGTGACCCCCTGGGTGTCCCCCTTCTCTCCCATCTTCCTTTTCTGTTTAGCTGGGCTTGTGAATGGTGAGGAGGGCAGAGGAGATTGTGAGGAATGAGACTCACCCAGGTCCGTACGATCAGTATGGGCAGCGCGTCCCGAGGAGGCCGCCGCATTGTATGCTGCACGGGCGCCATCTTGGGCCTCTTTGTCCGCCGCCGGCGGGAAGAAATCGGTCAGCCGACGGGGCCCCTCTCTCTCCTTCCGTTTAGACATGCTGCTCGGCGTGTGCCTGAGGTATTCCCCTACCGGAGGATACCGAATGTGGGCCGAAAAGGTCGCTGTGGGCCGCTTAATTCGATCCGCTGATACGGAGCTCTCTCCTCACACCACCATGCGCTCCGGCTGCCGGCTCCGCCCCCCCCCGCGTGTGCAATTTTGAAGAGTGACATGTTAGGTATCTATTTAATCGGCGCAACTTCATCTTTCACATTATGCAAAAATTGGGCTAACTTTACTGTGTTTTTTTTTAAGCACAATTCTTTTTTTTTCCAAAAAAAACCATTCGAAAAATTGCTGCGCAAATACCGTGCGAGATAAAAAGCAACGACCACCATTGTATTCTCCAGGGTGTTTGCTAAAAAAACATATATAATGTTTTGGGATTCGATGTAATTTTCTAGCAAATAAATGATGATTTTTACATGTAGGAGAGAAATGTCTGAATTGTCCTGGGTGCTCCAGAACGCCTGATGGTGCTTCCCTGCATGTTGGGCCTCTGTATGTGGCCACACTGTGTATAGGTCTCACACATGTGGTATCGCCGTACTCGGGAGTAATAGCAGAATGTGTTTTGGGGTGTAATTTGTGGTATGCATATGCTGTGTGTGAGAAATAAACTAATATGACAATTTTGTGGAAAAAAAAAAAGTAAAAAAAATCTTGATTTTGCAAAGAATTGTGGGAAAAAATTACAACTTCAAAAAACTCACCATGCCTCTTACTAAATACATTGGAATGTCTTCTTTCCAAAAAGGGGTCATTTGGGGGGTATTTGTACTTTTCTGGCATGGTAGGGTCTCAAGAATTGAAATAGGCCGTCAGTACTTCAGGTGTGATCAATTTTCATATATTGGCACCATAGCTTGTGGACTTTCACAAAGATCAAATAATATCCACCAATTTGTACTTATTTTTACCAAAGATATGTAGTAGTATAAATTTTGGCTAAAATTTATGAAGAAAAATTACTAATCTGCTAAATTTTATAACAGAAACAAAGAAAAATTAATTTTTTTACAGAATTTGTCTTTTTTCTTTCATAGCACAAAAAATAAAAAAAAACGAGCGGTGATTAAATACCACCAAAAGAAAGCTCTATTTGTGTGAAAAAAAGGACAAAAAATTCATACAGGTCCAGTGTTGCATGACTGAGTAATTGCCATTCAAAATGTGAGAGCACCGAAAGCTGAAAATTGGTCTGGTTATTAAGGGTGTTTAAGTGCCCAGTGGTCAAGTGGTTAACCACTTGAGATCCGCGCTATAGTCAAATGACGGCTACAACGCGGATCTCGAATGCCGGGACGACGTCTATTGACGTCGTCCCCTTTACTGGCTCCCCGCGCGCTACCGGGAGCGCGCATCGGGGAAAATCTGTGTTGGCCGTGTCCCCTGGACACAGCCAATCACAGATTGCTGTAAACGGCCAATAACAGCGGCCGTTTAAAGCACGATCTCCGCCTCCAATGGGTGATGATCTCAAATGTAAACAAATGAGATCATCACCCATTGCCGAATCTGTCTCCTCACACAGAGATAGCGTGAGGAGAGAGATTCCGTGAGTTAAAAAAAGTGTTTTTGTGCCATCTGTGCCCATCTCTACCCTGCCAGTGCCCATCTCTACCCTGCCAGTGCCCATCTCTACCCCACCAGTGCCCACCTGTGCCATCTGTGCACCATCTGTGCACCGCCAGTGCCCATCTGTGCACCACCAGTGCCAATCAGTGCCCATCTGTGCCGCCTCAGCAGTGCCCATCTGCTGCCTCATCAGTGCACATCTGTGCAATAAATCTGTGCCGACCCATCAGTGCCCATCTGTGCCGACCCATCAGTGCCCATCTGTGCCGACCCATCAGTGCCCATCTGTGCCGACCCATCAGTGCCCATCTGTGCTGACTCAGCAGTGCCCATCTGTGCCGACTCAGCAGTGCCCATCTTTGCCGCCTCAGCAGTGCCCATCTGTGCCGCCTCAGCAGTGCACATCTGCCGCCTCATCAGTGCACATCTGCCGCCTCATCAGTGCACATCTGTGCAATAAATCTGCACATCTGTGCAATAAATCAGTGCACATCTGTGCCGACCCATCAGTGCCCATTTGTGCCGCATCAACAGCGCCCATCTGTGCCACCTCAAAAGCGCCCATCTGTGCCACCTCAAAAGCACCCATCTGTGCCACCTAAACAGTGCACATCTGTACAATCAGTGCACATCTGTGCCGACTCATCAGTGCACATCTGTGCCGACTCATCAGTGCACATCTGTGCCGACTCATCAGTGCACATCTGTGCCACCTCTGTGCTGCTTCAACAGTACACATCTGTGCCACCTCATCAGTGCACATCTGTGCCATAAGTGCACATCAGTGCCACCTCATCAGTGCCCATCAGTGCAGGCTTAACCAGCAACCATGGCTAAACAAGTCTTTTCCGCCGAGGAGGCATACCAAATTCTTTCCACAGCCGACGAGAGCAACGGGGAGCTCTCCTCTTCAGATTCCTTTTCAGATTCGGATTCTGAAGCCGACATAAATTATGAGCCAGTCCTCAGCAGTGAAACACTGACTGAATCCGAGGAGGAAGATATCAGGCCCATCAAATGAAGGCGTTCTAGTGAGGCAGTGCCGTCCACCAGCACCGAAGTGCCGTCCACCAGCACCGCAGTGCCGTCCACCAGCACCGCAGTGCCGTCCACCAGCACCGCAGTGCCGTCCACCAGCACCGCAGTGCCCCGGCAAGAAAGGCCAAGTACCAGTGGGGTGTCATCTCAGCCCCAAAGGGTTAGGAGCCATGCCGGCCTTCCCTATGCCCTTCAGAACCCCTTGTGGCTTCCTCCTAATTCAGGCGAGGCCAATGTTCCCCCTTTCACTGCCCAGCCAGGAGTCCAGGTGGACACGGAGAATTTTACCCCAATAGATTTTTTTAATTTAATTTTTACGGAGGATATGTTGTCGTCAATTGTGGCCCAGTGCAACCTGTATGCACAACAATTTATTTTGAAAAATCCGACATCTTATTATGCCCGTCCCTACGAATGGAGAGACCTAACGGTGGAGGAGTTCAAGGTTTCTTTAGGCCTCACATTTAACATGGGACTCAACAAAAAAAATCACTTGCGTACCTATTGGTCAACCCACCCCCTCCACCACACACCGCTCTTCTCCGCGGTAATGCCCAGAACCAGGTATCAGATGATCCTGAGGTTCTTACATTTCAGCGACAATACCCAGTGCCTTCCACTAAATGATCCATATTACGACAGGCTTTACAAAATTCGACCAATACTTAATTATTTTTCAGAAACATTCCCCAAATTGTTTACCCCGGACCAACACATATGTGTGGATGAGTCCCTTATTAAATTTAGCGGCAGGCTTAAAATGAAGCAATTTATGCCCAGCAAAAGGGCCCGCTATGGGGTGAAGGTCTACAAATTATGCGACCGAGCCACAGGGTACACATATTCATAGTGTACGAAGGGAAGGACACCCAGCTGCAGCCCCCTAACTGTCCGGACTACTTGGGATCCAGCGGAAAAGTTGTTTGGGACCTCATATACCCCCTATTGGATAAAGGCTACCACCTGTATGTAGATAACTTCTACACATCTCTGCCCCTGTTCCACAACCTTCACCGGAAGAAGACGCCAGCATGTGGCACCGTAAAAAGGAATCGGAAGGGCTTTCCTCAAAGTCTTGTGAATAAGAAGCTGCGAAAAGGAGAAACAAGGAGGTTCTGGCAGTGAAGTGGAGGGACAGAAGGGATGTGTATATGTTGTCTTCTATCCACAATGATACCTTCGTGGAAAACCCCAGAAGGAATGGCCCCGTATAAAAAACAAAATGCATTTATGAATACAATTTGTTCATGGGGGGAGTCGACTTCAACGACCAAATGATGGAACCATATCTTGTCACAAGACAGACATACCATTGGTACAAAAAAGTAGCAATTTATTTTTTTCAATTGGCCATTTACAATTCCTATGTCATTTACCGCAACTCCACCCAAAACCCCAAACGTGGCTATGGCTACCAGGAGGAAGTTTTCACTGCCCTTATTTTCCCAAACGGCCCACCAGAAAATATCCGATCAGATGTTATTAGTCGACTCTCCGAGCGCCACTTTCCCGATAAAATCCCTCCCAAACCAACAGGCCAAAGATGTCAAAAAAGATGTAAGGTGTGTACCAGAGCAGGAGTCAGAAGAGACACATCTTATTATTGTGCACAATGTCCTTCCCAACCAGGCCTTTGCATAGGCGACTGTTTTCGGCGTTACCATACTTCAATACATTTTTAGTGAAGTATGGTAAACATAATCCTCAGTTCCTGCCTTCATACACCTTCACACCCCTTATGCCACTGCCTGCTCTGTAACTGACCCTGGCTTGTTATTTGACCACTCTTATGCCTGCCGATTCTGTACATACAGCTGCCTGATCTGGAACTGACCTTGGACTGTTTGACCACGATATTTGCCTGCCTCTTGGACTGATCTTGTATTCTGCAACTGGACTAGTGGGATTCAACACGGGGTCTCACATATGTGAGGGGCTCCAGTATAGTTTTTTCTGGAAGAAGAAAACAATTTTCTTTGTTTTCTTATTCCTAGATTAGGGTCTGGAGACTCGGAGGCTTCAAAGAGATTTGGGAGGGAGAAGCCTCTACCCCTATCCCCATTCTGTCCTGAACGAGGCTCTACTTCTGTCTGCTGCCTGTAGGACTTACTGCCGTCATGCCGCACTGACCACACCACAAGGACCTGCCTACTACCAGGACCAATATTTTTGGCACTGCTGACATCTCTGCACTGACCCTGGACTGTAATATGGACAGTATCCCTGCCTGCTGCCTGAAAAACTGTGTTCGCTGTTGCTGACCAAGTCCCTGCCTGCTGCCTGGACCAGTGATATCCTCCTGTGGACAACTGCGCTTCTAAAACCACAGGTAATCTTTTCTTTACCCTTTGCTCAGCATAATGTATTTGGGGGTGTAATTCTTGGTATGTGCAGGCTATGTGTCCCTGGAACGCCGACGGTGTTCCTTGCATGTTGCGCCTCTGTATGTGGCCAGGCTGTGTAAACGTCTCACACATGTGATATTGCCATACTCAGGAGTAGTAGAATGTATTTTGGGGTGCTATTTTTGCTATGTAAATGCTATGCGTTAGAAATATCTTATAAACGGACAACTTTGTGTAAAAAAAAATGCGTTTTAATTTTTTTCCACATTTTCCGAAAACTTCTGAAAAAAAAGGAACCGTTGAAAAGACTCATTATGCCTCATAGGTTATACGTTGGGGTGTTAGCTTTCCAAAATGGGGTCATTTTCTGGATGTTTCCATTGCCCTGGTGTTCCAGGGCCTTCAAAACCGTAATAGGTGGTTGAGAAATGAAATGTGTAATTTATGCTCCTAGAATGCCTTAAGGTGCTACTTCAAAATTAGGCCTCTGTATGTGGTCAGTCTGTGTAAAAGTCTCACACATGTGGTATCGTTATACTCAGGAGGAGTAGAAGTATGTATTTTGGGGTGTTATTTGTGGTATGCACATTCCGTGTGGGAGAAATAAGATATTACAATGAAAATTTTGTGAAAAAAAAAATCTTAATTTTGCAAAGAATTGTGGGAAAAAATTACAACTTAAAATAACTCACCATGCCTCTTACTAAATACATTGGAATGTCTACTTTCCAAAAAGGGGTCATTTGGGGGGCATTTGTACTTTCCTGGCTTGTTAGGGTCTCAAGAATGGAGATAGGCCTTAGTAAATCAGATGTGATCTTTTTTTGCAAATCTTTATGATTTGCACCATAGCTTGTAGACTCTATAAATTTCACACAGATCATATAATATGCAATAATTTGGGTAATTTTTACCAAAGATGTGCAGTAGTATAAATTGTGGCCAAAATTTATGAAGAAAAATTGCTAATTTGCTAAATTTTATCACAGAAATGAAGAAAAAATCATTTTTTTTCAAAATTTTCAGTCTTTTTTCATTTATAGCACAGAAAATAAAAAACAGAGAGGTGATCAAATACCACCAAAAGAAAGCTCTATTGGTATGAAGAAAAGGACAAAAAAAATCATTTGGTTACAGTGTTGCATGTTGCAATTGTCATTCAAAATGTGAGAGCACTGAAAGCTGAAAATTGGTCTGGGACTGAGGGGGGTTTAAGTGCCCAGTAAGCAAGTGGTTAAACACGCTCAAAGACTGGGGCCCTTTTAAAAGGGGTTCCGCTCCTTTGGGCCTTGTATAGCACCCCTCAGGACAACTTTAGGAAATGTAGCAAGACCAAAAAGAGTCCTGGTTCCTAGGGTCAGCTCTCAAGGCCCAGGTACCATCCTATGGCCTCAGTGGTGAGGATGGATCTAATTGTGGAGGTTTCTTTAAATCCAGCATGGATCCCTCCTGGAGCTCCGCAGAGCACATCTTCACTCGTCACCAACACCTTAGACACTGGCGAAAAAACTGAGTGCTCCTGGAAGGAGGAGGGGTTATATAGGGGAGTCAACTTCCTGTATTGGTTATACCAGTGTCAACACCTGAAGGTAGGCCTATAACCCACCAAGTAATTACTTGAGACTTTGTGTCCTATGATGTACGATAAAGAAAAGTAATTTGAAACAAAGATGCTAAGGGTGAAGGAGCTTGGTGCTTTCGGGCTGTGGACAGTGGTGGCTATATTAAGGCCATTAGTTGTCCAAGAAAATCTGACATACAGTAGTTGCAGAAAAATCTGCCTCGGTCGGATAGGCCGCTTGCCTAAGGGGTGTGTCCAGCAAAGCTTTGACATTACCCACTCACCTAAAAGTACCAGCTTATAACCAAGGGTCCATGAATATCCAGCTTGTGTCCTGTACTGTACACATTTTTTTTATTACAGGAGCACCATCAATTTTATGCATCTCTTTACAAATGCATATCAGTCCCTGCCCTCAAGTAGTTTACAATCTAAGGTACCTAACTCACATTCATTCAGATACTAGGGCCATTTTAGACAGCAGCCAAATAACCTTTTAGCGTGTATTTGGAGCATGGGGGAACATCCACACAGGAACAGGGAGAACATGCTAACTTTGTGCATGTGCTGCCATGGTTGGGATTCGAACAGATGTCCCTAGTGCTGCTAGCCTCTGTGCTGCTCAAGATAAAGCAGTAATCCTGATTTTTTTGTTGGGGGGGGGGGGGGGCAGAGGTACCTCCTATAATTTGCACTGCATTTTATCTGTCTGTTAAAATTTGTGCATACAATATATTAAAATACACGTGGGTCCAAGGTTATGTAGGTATATGAATGGCTTGGGGACAGAGCACAAAATGTGTAGAGAGGCCCTGACCTCGACAATTACAGTAATCCCAAACGAGGGAAAGGATGCATCATTGTGTTCTAGTTATAGGCCAATTTCACTGTTAAATGTGAATGTACACGCAAAAGTTTTAGCAGGATGGTTGAAAGGCCTGATGAACACCTTGGTACACCCTGACCAGTTGGGCTTTGTCCCGGGAAGGCAGGGGAGGGACAATGGGGTGAGAACATTGCTTCTGCTCCAGAAAATAAAATAAAATGGGTCCCCTGGTCTATTCCTGTTGATGGACGCGGAGAAAGCTTTCGACAGGGTAGACTGGGGACTCATGACGCAGACTTTGGAAATTATGGGAATAGGGCCAAGGATGCTTCAATGGATTAAAATCTTAAATAAAAGACCATTAGCATACATAAAAATAAACGGAACATCATCTTCTACTTTTGAGATGAAGAATGGGACGCAGCAAGGTTGTCCCCTGCCCCCCTTGCTATTTGTATTATCGCTGGAACCATTACTGGCCGCAATTCGTAACAACCCGGATATAGGGGGAATTAAAGTAGGAGGGGAGGAACATAAAATGGCAGCATTCACGGATGACGTACTGTTTTATATAGGAAATCCACGGATCACTATACCCAATCTATTAAAGACATTAAAACAATATGGGGAAATATCAAACCTTAAAATAAACCCTGGAAAATCAGAGATCCTAAATATAAATCTAAGTTAGACAAAAGAACATTGCAAGGTGAATTTAATTTCCCCTGGTGAAAAGAACTGAATTATTTGGGAATATCAAAACAGAATGTAGAAATCTGACGTATAGACCATTATCATAGATAGGGCGAATTAACACATTGAAAATGACGTTGCTCCCCAAAATTACATACAAGTTCCAAATGATACTGGTAGCCCTACCCCAAGTGTATCTCAGGAAATTGAAATTAATAGTGATGAATTTTATTTGACAATATAAAAAGCCTAGAGTCTCTTTTCAGGTACTAAAACAAGAGAAAAAAAAAAGGGGTGGACTCTCAGTCCCAGATATCCAAAAATACTATCAAGCTATAGTTTTGTCAAGAGTAGCGGAGTGGGTTAGGGATAAAAAGGAATAAAAAAGATGGGTAGAGTTACCATCCAAAATTTGCTGAAATTTTATTGAATCCATTTTTCCTTCTACTCGTGAAATGTTCCCTGTGCCACTGGCTGCAATACAACCCCAAAGCATGATTAATCCACCCCCATGCTTAACAGTTGGACAGAGGTTCTTTTCATTCAATTCTGTGCCCTTTCTTCTCCAAACGTACCTTTGCTCATTCAAAGTTCTATTTTAACCTCATCGGTCCACAGAACTTGTTTCCAAAATGCCTCAGGCTTGTCTATATGTTCATTTGCAAAGTTCAAACGCTGATTTTTGTGGTTCGGGCGTGGAAGAGGTTTTCTTCTGATGACTCTTCCATGAAGACCATATTTGTACAAGTATCTCTTTATAGTGGAATAGTGTACCACAACTTCAGTGTCTGCCAGATCTTTCTGGACGAATTGTGCAGTCAAACGTGGGCTTTGAATTGCTTTTCTCACAATCCTGCGAGCTGTTCTGTCTGATATTTTTCATGGTCTTCCAGATCTTGCTTTAACTTCCACTGTTCCTGATGACTGCCATTTCTTAATTACATTCCAAACAGAGGATATTGACATCTGAAAACGCTTTGCTATCTTCTTACAGCTTTCTCCAGCTTTGTGAGCGTCAACTATTTTCAGTTTCAGTTTTCTAGACAACTGCTTAGAAGAACCCATGGTGCTGATTGTTGGGGCAAGGTCAGATGAGTCTGGCCATTTAAAACCTTTGAGATTGACATCACCTGGTCTTCCCAGATGATGATTGAGAACAATCCATGACACTGGCAGGTCTCAGCTTTGCAAAGGGGGCAGTGCATGCTATAAATTCTGCAGGGTGCCCAAACTTTTGCAGACACCATTTTTTTGTTTTCTGTCATTTTGAAAGTGTAAATGATGGAAATAAAATCTAACTTTTTTGACATATTATAAGAATGTCTAATCTGTAATTTGAGGATTTTTCCATCTTTCCTTGGCTTCATTATGCACATTAATACACATTTTTACCTGGGGTGCCCAAACTTTCGATCCCCACTGTATGCTACCCCAGATAAAATGAGTAAAATTCAATCTGGCAAAACCCCAGAGTGTTGGAGAGGATGTAAGGAACTCGGGACAGCGGCTCACATATGGTGGAATTGCCCCAAAATCAAAAAGTATTGGCGAGAGATCCTAACGTTAATAACAGAAATTACTGGAGAAGATATGATAGAAGATTCATGGGTGATTTTATTACATGGAACTGAACAAGGAGTAGAACAGTATAGGAAGTTGTTGATACCACACCTGCTAAATGCGGCTAAGAGGCTTATACCAAAAAAGTGGGGTGAAATTGAAAGCCCACAAATATGGGAGTGGATAGAAGAAGTCAAAAGAGTATATAAGATGGAATGTCTGAGGTGCGAAATAGAAGAAAAGAGTATGGGGTTGAAGGAAAAATGGCAGTCATGGAGAGAGTTTGAAAAAAAACATGGAGTTATGCGGAAGGTCTGAGGAGATAGGATAACGTTAGTAAGGAGGAGTGGAGATCTTTTTTATGGTGGATGGAGAAATTTAAAAAAAAGATTTGTTAAATAAATTGTATAAGTATGTAAAAATAATGATAAACGCCACAATGATGTGAAAAAGAGAAAGGACTAAAATGAATGGATAAGCTGATCCCAGTTTCTCAAAATTTCGCTGAGGTGGCAAAAAAATAAAAATACACGTGGGCAAAAATATATTCAAAATCAGATAAACTTCCCAGCTGTGCATAGTAACCGATCAACTTCCAAGTTTTATCATGAAGGTTTAACTGAACAAGCTGAAGTTAGAAGCCGATTGGTTACTATGCACAGCTGCACCAGTTTTAGCAAATGTCACCCACTGTATGCCATTTTCTTTGTTACTGAGACAAGCATGCAAAACCTTTGAATTTTGTTCAAACACAGATCTCTGTAAACACTGTCAGCATTACAAGACAACGTTTTTAAATTACCAGTTTCTGTGCTGTTCTGTTCTGGTGCCAATCCCAGTCGATCCTTCAAAAGTCTTGGAACCTGAACTGAAAAAGACAAGATTTTTTTGACTGCTGCAACTACATTGTAAAAAAGTGATGAGATCCTAGAAGGAACTAATACTAAAATGTCTAATAAGCAAAAGAAAACATTTGTTTAGAAAGTAAGAGAGGGGGGAAAAAAGCACCTCCTGCAATGCTAAAACTAAAAGAAATACAAACTTTTTATTTTGTACCTTAGTGTATAGTACTTGCAGATACCTTTTTTGTTTCGGGGGGGGGGGGGGGGGGTTCAGCAGCAGGTACCAAGTAAAGGTCTTTTTAAATAAAATTAATTGCGCCAAATTCATAGAGATTGGAAAAATTATTGCATGGTTGTTTTGTACCATGAAACCTGGTGCAGGCAAATGCAATACATTTGCAACCTGTGTTTGGGGTGTCATTAAGATTACACTGACACCCCAAACACAGGTTGTAAACACATTGCATTTGCCTGCACTGGATTGCATGGTAAAAAACAACTGAGTTGCAGTGCAATTCCGAAATTGGTGCATGCACGACTTTGGTGTGATCTGAGCCTGTTCAAAATGAATGGGCCCAAATCACACCACCCTGAAGCGCATGTGAACCGAACAGGAATGTGGTGTGGTTCCTGTGCGATTCATATGTGGATCATATTGTGAACAAAGGTTTAATCAGTCCAGCCTGGTTCTGGCAGCCATGTTGTGGTGCTCACTGCTGAGTCAGAGAGCTAAGGGGTAACCCAGTGAACACCACAGCATGGCTGTCAGTGCTAGGCTGAACTGTCAGTAACACAACAGCAATGGAAAAAAGTCCAGCCTCAGTCAATGTCATTAACAACTTGAAGACCGGGCCTATTCTGACACGTACTTGCTTACATGTAACAAAAAAAACAGCCGTGTTTTTTGCTAGGCCCCCCCAAATAGCATTTTTAAAACAGCTTACCTGTAAAATCCTTTTCTTGGAGTACATCATAGGACACAAAGCCTTAAATATTTACTTAGTGGGCTATATATAGCTATCTTCAGGTGTTGATACTGGCACACCCAATACAGGAAGTTGACTCCCCTATACAACCCCTCTGTTTTTGTAGCCAAGCAATATAAGCAATATACTTACACCCCATAAAAAGAGGGGTGGGTCCTATGATGTACTCCAAGAAAATTATTTTACAGGTAAGCCGTTTTAAAAATCCTATTTTCTTTATCGTACATCATAGGACAAAGAGCCTTAAGTATTTACTTAGTGGGACGTCCCATAGCAATGCTACTTGAGGGGAGGGAGACTCGACCCGTGGGGCACCCCCAGAACTTGAGGACTTATACTGCTGCCTGTAGCACACTGCACCCGAAGGAGATATCCTCATTCCTTCTTACATCCACTTGGTAAAATTTTGTGAATGTATGGACAAGTTGCGGTCTTGCAGATCTGAGCAAAGGAGGCCTGGTGACGCACTGTCCAAGAAGCACTAACCTCTCTGGTATAGTGCGCCTTAACTTGAATAGGGGGAATTTTACCCCCTAAATCATAAGTTTGAATTATAACTTGCCGACTCCACTTAGCAACAGTGGATTTCAATGCTGCCTGTCCTCTTTTAGGACCTTCTGGCAGAATAAATAAGACATCAGTCTTACGAATCTGAACAGTTTTCTTTAAATAGATTTTCACTGCTCTCACTACATCAAGATAATGTAGTGGTTTTTCTTGCCTTTAAATTTAACGTTCCTAAAGTAGGATGGAATATCGGCCCCTGTGATAGCAAGTCTGGCCTTAGTGGGAGAGGCCAAGGACCCTCCACTGCCATCTTTACGACCTCTGTGTACCATGACATTCTGGGCCATGCTGGTGCTACCAGAATTACTGGCTTTCTTTCCAGCTTGATCCTGCAAAGAAGTTGAGGCAGCAACTGAATCGGGGGAAAGCTTAGATCAGTGAAAACTGATCCCACAGGGTTACCAGCACATCTGTTCCGTATGCGAGTGGATCCCTTATTCTGGACACGAAGTTGACCAACTTCATGTTGAATCTGGATGCTAATAGATCTATGTCCGGAGTCCCCCATCTTTGGCAAACAGCCAGAAACACTTCAGGGTGAAGAGACCCTGGGAATAACTGCTGGCTACTTACATAGTCCACCTGCCAATTTTCTACTCCCAGAATGAAAACTGCAGATAGGGATGGGGATTCCTTTCTGCCCAAGTTAGGATATGGTTCACCTCTGAGCTGAGAGACTCTTGGTGCCCCTTGGTGATTGATATAGACCACAGCTGTGGCATTGTCAGACTGAATCTGGACTGGGCAATTCTTTAACCTGGAGGTCCAGGTTTTAAGAGCCAAATACACTGCCCGAATCTCTAGGATGTTGATGGGCAGGGTTCTTTTGTGTTTTGACACAGTCCCTGGACAGTCATCTCCTCTAGTACCGTTCCCCAGCCTGAGAGGCTGGCATCTGCCGTTACTACTTTCCAGATCCTTTGTCTGAAGGATTTTCCTTTCAGCAAATTCTGGCTTCGTAACCACCAACTGAGGCTTTGAGACACTCTTGGGGGCAGCCGCATTGGTAAGCCAAAGCTTGGATCGTCTTATTGCAAGCAGAGAGGATTCTGTTTTGCAACAGTCTTGAATGGAACTGGGCATAGGGGACTGCATCAAATGAAGCTACCATCTTTTCTAACAACCTCATGCAAAGGTGAATTGAAGGATTTGCTTTTGACCTGACCAACCGTACCAGCTCTTGTATGGAGCTGATCTTTTCTGGAGGCAAGAACACCCTTTTCTGGGCTGTATCTATGATCATGATCAGGCCTAAGTAATCCAGCCTTCTTACTGGTTTTAAGGAAGAATTCTCTAGGTTGAGGATCCAACCAAGACTTTCCAGGTAACTGGTTGTAATGCGTACGCTTTGCCTTAAGCGAGTCATAGATCATCTGTGCCCTCAACCTGGCTAGAGGTGGGGCCAGTATTTTTGTGACTACCCGTGGTGCTGTGGCTAACCTGAAAGTTAAGGTAGATATGCATCCCTGTCGGCAATGAATGCCAGAAGTTCTCCACCTTGTAGGATGGAAACCACTGACCTGATCGACTTCATTCGAAATGAGCAAATTTTTAGTAACCGATTTAGATTTTTTTAGATCCAGAATGGGCCTGACATCTCCATTCGGTTCAGGTAGCGTAAACAGGTTTGAATAGAAACCTAAACCTTGTTCTTCTGTGGGGATCTCTATGATTACCCCTTGAGTCAATTGGTCTAATGCTTGAAACAGAGATTGTCTTTTCCCTGGATCCTTGGGAACATTTGATCTCAGAAAGTGACTCTAGTTTGTATCCTAGAGTCACTGTGGAGAGAGACCATCTGTCCTGAGTTTCCCTCTGCCAGACTTCTGCGAAATGCAGAAGTCTTCCCCCACCTTGATGAGGGGAGACACCTCTTCATGAAGAGGTCTTCGTATTCTGCTTTGTAGTCTTTTTTTTTTTTTTTTTTTAACAATTTGTTTTTATTGAAAAATTTGTATAAAACATATACAAGAAGAAATGAAAATAAAGAAGATAAGAAGTAACAAGGATAACAAAGGATATGTACATTTCACTAAGGTAGAAAAGGTACATAGGTCAATTGTCAGAGCACAAGCATGAGATACATTTCACATTAAGTTCCAGCCGGAAAGCGTAGGTTAATAATTCAAACTGTATATTACTCATACCAAATCCTATCAATGGTAGGCATTATTCTCTCTGCTCTGATATAGGACAGTAGATAGTTATTGGGGAAAAGAAGGAAGGGGAGGGAGAGGGGGAGGGAGGGGGTATAGGGGGAGAAAACGGGGGTTAGTGGGTCATTGGTCCAGTGGTCATCTCCATCCGTCATTCTTGCATCAGTATAATACACGCATATTAGAGTCAAGCAGGTTTGTACCATTTTGTCCATGCTTGCCATTTTCCCACTATGTTCTCTCTATTACCTTGTCTACTAGCAACTAAGGTTTCATAAACAAAATGGGTTTGGGTGGTCATCAAAACTTCAGACACCCTTGGGGCAGAGTCGGATTTCCAGTGTTTCGCTATCAGTGTACGAGCTACCAATAGAATGTGTGTAATCACTACTCTAAATTCAGGGGGAAAATTGTTAATTCCTATGTTCAATATGGCTAGGGAGGGATTAGGCCTTGTAATGATTCCTGAGATGCTGGAGACGATGCGGAACAAGGAGTTCCAGAAGCTAGTCAGGCTCCTACAACTCCAAAACATGTGGTATAGATTTCCAATATCACCACACCGTCTCCAGCACAACGGGGACCCCCCATGTTCAAACTTAGATATTTTATAGGGTGTGAGGTACCATCGTAGGGCAATTTTTTGTGATAGTTCCCAGTGATTAAAAGATTTGGAGGAAACGTAAATAGCTCGGAAAGCTTCTTTCCATTGCTGGAGCGTGAATGTAGTGTTCAGATCTCTCTCCCACAACACGTAGGGGCGAGATTTAGCAAATTCTAATTTGCTTTGGTATATGTTGTAAAAAAGGGAGATCCCGCCCCGGGCTAGAGAACTAGAGTTATAGAACTTCCAAGCAACCTTCGGGATGAACACCTGGTGTGGTCTTATGGACCCTAAACAATGCATCACTCGGTAGTGTGTATATCTGAGGGTAGGAGGCCATATCGGTCCTGAAGCATGTCAAAGTCGATGGGCCTAGACTCAGCGTATAAATCAGCGATAAACCGAATCCCCTTGTCATGCCATTTAGCTACAGAGAGATTAGAAACAATGTGAGAGACAGCCTTTAATGGTACAGATATCTCCATGATCTCCTGTCCTTCTGAAGCGAGTTTTTGGAGAGTTCTCCAGGCCAGTAAGGAGGCCTGGATAGTGGGAGGAAGAGTGTGCACGGAGTATGGTTTCAAGGTGTCTAGGAGAAGCATTAGCTTCAGTTCGTCTGTCGGGCATAGGGCTTTTTCTAATGCGACCCAAGGTGTCTCGTATAAGGGATTAAACCAGTTTTTAAGTTGTGTAAGGAGTGAGGCCCATACCACCCGCTAGTCTGTGTTTCACCAGTAGTGTTTTTGCGCATCTCGGCCTTTTGCCCCTCCATATGAACTGCTTAAGTAATGCATTGAAAGGTCCAATATGGGTATCCCCCAGGGGGATCGGGAGAGTGCGGAACATATACAGAATTTGTGGTAAAATAATCATTTTAAAGGTGGCTAGTCTCCCTGTCCAGGTCAATTCGGTTTTGTTCAGTTGGGCGGTTTCTGTTTTAAGTTTTGCCAATAGGGAAGAATAATTAGAAGGGGCCAATTGCTTTAAATCTTTTGTTACCTTAATGCCCAGGTATGTAATATATTCCTTGCTCCAACTATAGGGAAATTCCTTTTTTAATGCAGCCTCTAAGGGAGGGGGAATGTCCAGACCCAAGATTAAAGATTTTGTAGAATTAACTTTATAGAGAGAGATTTCACCAAACTCCTTCAGGGTCTGATGGGCCCGTCGAAAGAGAGATGTCCGGGGTAGTCAGAAACAAAATGATATCATCGGCAAATAAATTCAATACATGTTCTCTGCCGTGTACATTGAAGCCAGTGATGGAGGGATCCGACCTCACCTTCTCCGCCAGTGGCTCAATGAGGAGGTTAAAAATGGAGGGGGATAGGGGGCACCCCTGTCTCGTACCATTTGATATATCGAAAACTGATGACAGCATATTAGATGAATAAACTTGTGCACAGGGTGAAGAGTACAAGGCCAGAACGGCCGAGAGTATGGGGCCCGAGAAACCAAACCTCATCAGAACCTGCCTCATGTAACCCCAATGAATCCTGTCGAACGCCTTCTCCGCGTCCAAAGAAAGGAGCAGAGAAGGCGTCCGACAGGCTTTTGCATATTGGACGACATTAATGACCCTTCTTGTGGCATCAGATGCCTGTCTACCCGTAGTGAAGCCAGACTGATCAGGGTTGATAATAGAAGGGAGTACCTGGAGCAATCTAAGCGCTAGAATTTTTGCATAGATCTTAACATCTGTGTTAAGGAGAGAAATCGGCCTAAAATTAGCCGGAGTTATGGGTTCTTTTCCCGGTTTTGGGATCGTTACTACATATGCCTTAAGCATCTCCCTAGGGAAGAAGGCCGAGGACACCGCCGCTGCATATACCTGTTGCAGCGTTGGAGACAATTGCTCACAGAAAGTTTTATAATAGTCATTTGGTAGGCCGTCTGGGCCAGGGGACTTTCCCAACGGGAGTGTACTAATGACTCTTTCGATCTCAGACTTCGTCACTGGGGCGTTAAGCATGGCAAGCTGCTCATCCGAAAGCCTTGGCAATTGGATTTTAGCTAAGAACGATTGTATGGCTTCGTCAGTCGGATTGGGAGTGTTTGGATCCCTATCCAAGTTATATAGTGTTGCGTAGTAATCGGCAAATGAGTCTGCAATCTCCTGCGGATTGACCATCTTTCTATTGTCTTGGGCCCTTAATAAGTACGGTATTCTAGATTTAGTCCTAATGCCTCTAAGCCTGTGAGCCAGAAATGTACCCTCTCTGTTCCCTGAGGAGTAGTAAGACAACCTCCGTGAACGCACGTATTTATCACATTGTTCAATTAACAAGAGTCTGAGATCGGAACGAGCCCTAGACAGCTGCTGGGCCAAGTGGGAATCAATATTGGTTTTATTAAGAGATTCAAGGGTTTTTATGGTAGTGAGCAATTGGTCAACCTTTTGTGTCCTCAGCCTCTTCTCCCCTGCACAAATCTTAATCATCACCCCTCTGATATATGCCTTATGGGCGCACCATAGTACCATCGGATCATCTACGGATCCTTCATTGCAAGCGGAGAAGTCTTTCAAATGAGCTCTAATGCTGGCAGCATGGTCTGGCATTTGGAAGATACGGGAGTTGGCTCTCCAGATGTAAGCAGGTCCAGGAGTGTGTCCCTCCATCACCACAATGGAGACCGGGGCGTGATCAGACCACGTAATGTCATGTATAGTGGATGCAGATACCGCCTGTAACAGTTGTTTATCTACAAGTATCAAGTCTATACGGGAATACGAGTTATGCCTGGAGGAATAAAATGTATAATCCCGTTCGTCGCTGTGTTGGCACCTCCAAACATCATACACGTCTGCGGCATGTAGAAGAGGTTGTAATTTAGGAGGAGATCTCTTAGCTACTGTAGTAGAGTCCAGGGCAAAATCGGGTAATGTTATGATCTCCACAAATAACCAAGGAGCCCCACCGTATAGATGCAATCTTCCTATAGAGTCTCTGTAGGAAACGAATTTGGTGGGCGTTGGGCGCATAGAGATTGACCAGGGTATATGGCCTATTATTGAGCTCTCCTTGAACTATTAAAAAGCAACCAGCTGGGTCAGCATGCAGCTCTTTCAGGGTAAAGGACACAGAGTCTCTGATAGCAATAAGGACCCCTCTATGTTTCTTCGGTGCACAGGCCATAAACAGGAACGGAAAACTTTTGTGTTGGAATTTTGGGGCTTTATCTGCCTCAAAATGAGTTTCCTGTATATAAAGGACATCTGCTCTGAGTTTGATAGCTTCCTTCCAGGCAGAAGAGCGCTTTGCAGGGTGATTCAGCCCGTTGGCGTTAAAAGAGACTACTTTGAAAGACATAGTTATCAGTTAAATGTTGATACTCACAGCGCCTGGAATATTGACCGCCAATGTCCTGTATGGTAACACTGCAACCATGCGACTGTATGAGTCCATTCTCCAGAACAGTTGCATTCGAGAGAGGGAGGAGACGACCAGACCACGGGAAACATGGACGAAAAGGGGGGAAAAAGAGGGATAAAGTAATGTCCAGAAAAAAGAAACAACACATTAATAAAAAAGTAGGATTCAACAAGAACCAGGGGGCGGAAAAACCGTCCACTAGTGCTCCATAGTGCGACAAGGACCCAATATGCATCCGCCTGCACCTCGGCGAGGGAGGTAAGCAAATTAAAGACTACTTTTCTTAACCTTTGTCTTCTTCTTATGCGACACTGTATGCCATGCTTCTGGAGAGTGTGCCACTTTTGCAGAAGAGGACTCGTCAGCAGCGTGCACCGGCAAGATGGCTAGGGAGCACAGCAGGGCTAGGCCCTCTTCAATATTAGTCACCACAGTGGTGTTGTCTTCATGGGTGACAGTCAGTTTCACTGGGTATCCCCATCTATACGGAATATTGTGATTCCTCAAAGCTTTGGTCAGTGACACTAACGACTTCCGCTTTTGCATCGTGTATTGCGAAAGGTCCGCAAACAATTGAATGTGGGCGAATTGTTCTGGTGGATACTGCTGCTTGCGAAACGCCATCATGAGCTTCTCTTTAGTTTGGAAAAAGTGCACTCGCATTAACACATCTCTGGGAATGTTGTCTGGCAGATGAGATGGTTTGGGTAACCTGTGGATGCGATCTACCTGCATCTCCGCTTCATCTGTAGAGGGAAGGAATGCACACATGAGTTCCTTAGCGTATTGTTGTAGGTGTGCAGGGAGGATGGTCTCAGGGACTCCTCTTAGCTTGATATTATTCCTTCTCGACCTGTCCTCAAGGTCTGCGATTTTACCCTTTAGCCATGTAATTTCATCTGCTTGTTCATGAAAGGCATCAATCAATGTATTATGTGAGGTTGCAAATTCCCCCATTTTAGTCTCTATATGTTCAACTCTGCCACTCACCTCCCCCACTTCATTTTTAAAAGTACTGACACATTTCAGCATGTCTGCATGCATGGAAGTGCGGAGGGAGAGCAGCATCTCCTTAAGCATGGTGTCTGAAACAGGTTTATCAGCAGTGGGGAAAGCATTGAAAGGGTCTGTCAGCTCTCTTGTGTCCTCTAATGAGTCCTGCTCTGTGCTCACCTGTCTGCAGTCTTCTTCCAACCTCGGTTTAGACTTCACAGGGCTGCAGGAGTTCGGTGTAGATGCCACTGGGGAGCGTCCAGGTGGTACACTAGTGGCTTCAGGGCTAGATGCATCCGACCGGGAGCTGCATGAGGAAGACGGCGGCGAGGCTCCTCCACCGGCGCCATCTTGCCGCAGGCCGCGATCCGCCGGTCTGAAGAAATCGACCAATTTCTTTGGTTTGGCTGCGTCTTTTCGTTTGCGGGACATACCGTCTGGTTCTGCAGGGTCTCCGGTCACCGAGATCGCAGGTGGAATTGCTTTTCGTCGCGTCAGTGTTGTTTAGGGACCGTTGCTGGAGCGGAGCTCACTGCTCAAGCGTCCATACACCAGTGCGCGGTAGCCACGCCCCTGCTTTGTAGTCTTGCGGCTCCAGGTCTTCCTCTGAGCCTAGGGCCTGACCCTGCAATTTTCCTCTGGAATCTGATGGTGAAAACAGTCACCACTGCCTGAAGGTGGATGCGCTTGGCAGGGTGCTTCGGCAGACCAACCCTTTAGCCAAAGGGTCCTATGCATGTGTACCAGCACAAGTGCAAGGAGAGACGCCTGGTGAATAGAATCCTTTATAGCATCTATGACAAAACATAATGCTTTTGGTAAATCGGCTAATTCACTGGCCTGTTGTGCAGGGAGCTCATGAAGGGCCTCTGTGAACTGGTCTTTTAAGGACTGACAGATGCCTATTGCAGGCTGAGCAACAGTACCTGCTAAAGAAAAAAAAAGAGGATCTTAAACAGGAATTCCAACTTTTTATCTGTTGGATCCTTTAGCATTTGCACATTGTCCAGTAGACAAGTTAAACTTTTATTCACATTGGAAGTCACAGCATCTACTGCTGGAACTTCCCATTTTTTGGTGAATTTTTCCTCCATACGATAGAGAACCTCTTTGGAAGGAGAAAATTCTTATCCGGATGATCTCATTCGGTATAAATAAGCTTCTCTAGTAATGTAAGAACTGGAAACGCATGCACTGGTTGTGAAGGTTTCAAGGAACCCAAAGAAGAAACCAGACTTTCAGCTGACTCCGTTAGGGGTAGCATGAAAGTGGAGCGAATCATGTCCGTAAGGATTTGTATATCAGATTGTGAAGCTGAAACTTCAACTGTAGTTTCCTCTGCAGAGGAGTAATCGGTTTGTTTTTCCTGATCGTTTGAGGGCAATACCTCATCCTGTCCCCACTGTTCCCCTGGTAAAGGGTTTGGAGTGGGCGAGAGGAATCTAGCACGCTTCTTATCCACTTTAATGGAGGATGCGATTAAAGCTGCTAATCTTCCTTCTATGCCCTGCAGGGCAGAGTAAAATGCATCTTCAGTCACGTATACAGGGGATGAAGTATGAGAAACAGTTACACCACCAATTGCTCCAATGACTCAAGCCCTGGCTTGCCATGTCAGGCATCTCTGGAGAGGATGACAATGTGGAGGCATGTCTGGAGTTCCCAGTGCCTGGGGGTGGTTTTGGTGCCTTAGTAGTAAGCCTTCAACCCATAGTGCAAAGCACAAAAAGCAAAAGGTACTCTAAGAACTGTTCTATTTATTTGAACAAAAGTAGGAAAAACAGTGGTAGCATACAATGATCTAATACTAAACAATACATTTTTTCCTGTACTGCAAATGCCTGTGTAAACCCCTCACATGCACCAAAGCTTCTGTGTCCTATGGCAGCCTTGCATCAGCTGCTCTGATAGACACTGTTTCCCAGAGTATCAGCTTTAAGCTTTTTCAGGTGTAAGCCTGATTGTCTATACGCCACGCCATTTTCTGTGCTTTAGCAAGAGTCACCTCAGAGGGGAGGCGGGAAGGGTATTTACACAGCCGTTTTAACAGCTTTTCAGATTTATGCTTGTTTAAACATAACACATATCCCTATCCACTCAGTTTCCTCATTCAGGGGGAGAGGAGACCCCCCCCCCCCCCCCTACAGCTGATGACACATGCTGTATGAGCACAAATTTAAACAGGGTCTATAAACTATTACTCCCTCTAGAGGAGTTTTTTTTTTTTTTTTTTTTTTTTTTTTTTTTTAAAGTAGTTTTTATTAGGATTTTCCAAGTAAAAACATAAGAACAACTTTTAGATACTTGCCCACAATAGGCAGCAATATACATACACATCAGATACATAACAGTATGTGTACAAGAAATCAAGGCCTACTATACATATGTACGGAGCTATACAATAGTCTCCACTGCACATCCATCACTTACTTGCATAGTATGCCACATATAATCTACTACTCTCCAGTTTAGGCACTGACACAAATAATACTGACCACGGAGAGCAAGAGTTAAACAGAATGGGAATAAAGCAGAAAACAGAATAAAAGAGAATAGAGTAGAATAGCAAAGAAAAAAGGAGAAGAGAAACTAGAATACTGATAGATGGCCCAGCTTATACCAGACTTTTACGAAGCTCAATTCTAGGCAGAGGTATTCCATTCAGACCAGTTATTCAGATATGTCTTAATTGACCCATCTCTGTACGCTAAAATTTTCTCAAATTCTGAGATAATGTTTACTTTCCTAATCAATTCTGATATGCTAGGAATGTTGTTCGTTTTCCAGTTATATACTATTAGAGTTCTGGCCGCGAAGATAACATGCATTGCTATCGTTCTCTTGTTGACTTGGTAAGACGACATACCAATACTGAGTAGGGCTTTTTCCGGGGAGGGCTCAATGAGAACGCCAGTGATACGGGCAATCAGTTTAAATACCTCGTTCCAGAAGCTCCGCAGGTGCGGACATCTCCACCACATGTGTAGTAACGTCCCCACCTGTCCACATCCCCTCCAACACTCGCTTGAGCTGTCACCTGAGAATTTGGCTAAAACATAAGGGGTAAGGTGCCATCTTGCCGTAATCTTCGCAGCCAGTTCCTCATAGTTAGCACATCTCGAGAAACTAACATTAGTTCTAAAGGCCTGCAACCATTGTAACTCAGTAAATTTCTGACCTAGGTCTTTTTCCCATTTTTCCAGGTGACCGAATCTGGAAAACTGAGATTTCGTACCTAATACGTTGTACATTAATGAAATACCCTTATTTTTTGTATGAGGCGAGGTCAGGAAATCCCACACTTCCGTAATAACTTGAGTACCTGAGGTTTTCTTAGTTTGAAGCCAAGACACAACTTGGCAATACGGCAGAAATGCATTCTGAGATAGCCGATATTTGGCTTGAAATGTCGGGAAGTCTATGGGGCGGTTATTTACCATAAGATCCTGAACCGTAGATATCCCGCTCTGTCGCCACCCGACTAGTGATAAGTTCGGGATCAACCACAGGAGCGACTCCACTGGAATAAGAATCCGTGTAAATGTGTTTGTGGCTTGGTACGATTCCAGGAGGGATCTCCAGGCCCCAAGGGAAGCCTGCACAGTTGGTAGATCAGTATTAACATGAAATTGTTCAATATTATATGCAATTAGGAGGGAGCGTAGTGACCCATAACGAACCTCTGCCTGTTCCAATTGGCACCAGGGTTTCAGCTCCCGGGAAGAGAACCACTCCCGGAGCTGATCTAGGACCGCTGCCGTAGCGTAGTCCTTTAATATGGGTACACCCAGGCCCCCAACCCATTTCTTCTTGCCCTGTACCAAGGTGGAAAATCTAGCTCTCTTCCCCGCCCAAATAAATGTTAACATTTGTTTTTGTAATGCTTTAAAAAATTGGTCAGGTATGAGGATAGGAAGCGCCCTAAATAAATATGTCAATTTTGGGAGGAGCAACATTTTGTAAGCCGCTAGTCTTCCATGCCATGTAATATAATGTTTCTTAAGTCTATTCATATCCATTTGCAGTGATTCAAATAAGGGGGGAAAATTAGCTTGAAACAGCTGTTTGATTGAAGGCGTAAGATTCGTGCCCAGGTACTTAATGGAATTGGAGGCCCATGGGTATGGGAGGGCTGCTTGAATTTGAGATTGCATGTGGGCATCTACACCAATGCCTAAAATGCAGGACTTGTTTTCGTTTATTTTATAATATGAGGCTTCCCCAAATTGTACGATAACGTTATGCGCTGCCATGATAGAGTTAATGGGATCAGATAGCGTCAAAATGACGTCATCCGCAAACAATGACAGTTTGTGTTGAGTTGTCTGAGAAATAATGCCCTTCACTGCCAACTGTTTCCTAATGGTTTCGGCAAAGGGTTCCATTACCAAAGCAAAAATAATGGGGGATAACGGGCAGCCCTGCCTAGTGCCGTTTGAGATAATGAATTTTTTGGAGAACATACCTTCAGTGTACACATAGGCAGATGGGGATGAGTACAAAGCTAGAATGGCCTGGTAAATGTTTCCCGTCAAACCAAACTTTTTTAGAACTTCGGCTAGATAACCCCAATGTATTCTATCGAAGGCCTTCTCTGCATCCAAAGAGAGGAGCAGAGAAGGCCTTCCCGACCTTTCAGCCGTATAAATTAGATTTATCAATCTTCTAGTTGCGTCATTAGCCTGACGGCCTAGTACAAAGCCAACCTGATCATGGTTGACAAGACCCGGTAGTAATCTCGCCAATCTCCCAGCAATGAGCTTCGCATAGATTTTGATATCTACGTTTAGTAACGATATCGGTCTGTAGCTTTGTGGAAGTGTGGGATCCTTACCTTCTTTGGGTAACGTAATAATGGATGCTGTAAGCATCTCGCACGGAAATGAGGCAGCGGACATTGCGGCTCCAAAGATCTGTTGCATATATGGAGACAATTCACCTTGGAATAGTTGATAGTACTCAGCCGAGTAACCATCCGGGCCCGGCGCTTTATTATGTGGCATACTGCCAATAATTTTTTGAATTTCTGTAATTGTACAAGGCGCGTTCAACGCCTCTAAATCACTTTGAGAGACCTTGGGTAAATTTAGCGAACTTAGAAAATCCGAAATCGATCGCTCGGATGGTTGGAGTGTATCCGGGTCATTCTTAAGATTATAAAGAGATTCATAATAGTCGCTGAAAGCGTCCGCGATTTCCTTAGGGTTGTGCACTGTACGCTTCGTAATGGGGTTAACCATGCAGCCAATTTTTTGCTGTATCAACCTTTCACGAAGCTGGCTCGCTAGCAGTTTCCCCGCCTTGTTGCCATATCTGTAGTTGTGAGCTTTGAGAGAACGAAGGCGGTTCTCCTGCTGCGAGACCAGCAACGCACGCAGATCTTGGCGCAACCCGAACAGTTCTTCCCTAAGTTTTAGTGTTGAGGTTTGTTTGTTTATAGTCTCCAAAGCTTCTATTTTCTCTAACAGACCATTAAGCCTTTCTGTCCGCTGCCTCCTAACCCTAGCACTCAACTGCAACAATAATCCCCTCATATACACCTTGTGCGTATTCCATAGGGAAAAGGGATCCGACACCGACGGAGCATTAATCTGAAAAAATTCTGTTAATGCCATCTTTAAGTGATTTGCATTCTCCGGTTGGGAAATGACAGATACATCATTTCGCCACCTGTTAGCTCTCGTCGTGGTGCCACGATCCCCTACCCTAATTGAAATTGGCGCATGGTCTGACCAAGTTATTGTGTGTATCTCAGATTTAATAACTTTTTGCAGTAAGAATTTATCAACATGAAATCTGTCTATGCGTGAATATGAATGGTGTACATTTGAAAAAAACGTATAGTCCTTTTCGGACGCGTGTTGACACCGCCACACATCAAAGAGATCCCCAGATGAGAAAATTTTTGAGAGAGTTTGCCTGCGTGACTTACGGATGTGCGGATTAGAAACATCCATTTCACTGTGCATAACCGCATTAAAATCCCCACACATAATTACATGCCCTTTTTTCATGGTTGAAACTTTTTTCAAAATTTTTTGTAGGAATCCCCCCTGGTTGGAATTCGGGAGATATACATTTACTAGAGTGTAAGTCACCCGGGCAATCTCACAAATAATAATAATAAAGCGACCCGACCCATCCAGGTGAGAGTCCATAAGACGGAAAGGAATAGTGTTCTTAACTGCTATGATCACTCCAGCCTTCTTCTTGGGGCCATTCGCTAAGAACACCTGTGGAAACTTGCGATTGGAAAATGAGGGGTGATTTCCTGCCATGAAATGAGATTCCTGAAAACAAATTATGTCACTGTTCAGTTTGTTCGCCTCCTTCCACGCCATTTGACGTTTGAAGGGGCTATTAAGTCCTTTAACATTAAGTGACGAAATGGTAAAAGCCATATTGAAAAAAAAAAAGGTAAGCAAACCAGATCAAAACTCAGCCTTCGATGATATGTGCAAATAAAATCTTCAACAGTATTCTGGAAAAGGCCAGGCACTGAATTCAAAAAAAGAAAAAGAAAAAAAACAAGAGAAAAAAAAAAAAAATACAAACAAGGAATAGACAAGAAAGAAAATAAAAAGTAACGATTCCCTATGGAATCTGTGCTGGCTAAAAGCCGCTAGATTTTGGGGGTATAGAAGGGTGTCTGTGACGACAACCGATCGGTGGAGAGATAACACTCTACAAAAAACGAACAGCCAAAAAAGAAAAACAAAATAGAAGTTAAACTCTTCATAACAATTCCTGAGCGTAAAGGCGAATGAGGTATTACCGTCAAAGTATGCTTTCAGCCGGTTTCAGCATCCGAACTTGTTCGAGTAGAGGGAGGTGATTCCGTTCTCTGTGGACCAGCGGATTGTGGTGATAAAATTTGCCACTCTTCCAGGAGGCGGATGCCCTCTGCGACTTTGGCCACGACGTGCGACTTCCCTTCAAATGTGATCAGCAGCTTGGCCGGATATATCCATCTGTATGGGATTCGATGGTTATTTAGAGGTTTCGTTATGGTGACCAGTTGCTTTCGCCGTTGCATAGTGTACGCCGAAAAGTCGGCGAAAAAAGACAGATCTTTAAATTCCGGAGGTAGTTCCTCCCGCTTTCTTGTCGCACGGACGAAATTTTCTTTGATATGATAGAAATGAATCCTCACTATCGTATCTCTGGGCAGATGCGAGGGAATGCTCTTAGGTCTGGGCAACCTGTGAATGCGGTCCACCACTAATTCTTCCACAGGAATGTCTGGAAGCGCAGCTTTCAATAAATTGATAAAAAACTCCCGCAACTCCTGAAGCTGTACAGTCTCTGGAATTCCACGGATTCTAATATTATTGCGCCGTGAGCGGTCCTCGAGGTCCGCTAATTTAGCCTGGATGGCCGCCATGTCCTCTTCTCTATCATTGTGGGCATCCACAAGCTCATTAAAGGTTTGGGCAAATTCCCCCATTTTCGTTTCAACATGGGACACTCTGCTAGTTACTGCCTGCACTTCAGATTTAAACTGCTGAGTGATAGCTAGTATGTCCGCATGCAAAGTGGACCTTAGTGAGACTAACATGTCCTTTAAAGTAGTATCCAGCACAGGCTGATTTAATGTGGGAAATTCAGTGATAGAGTCCTGCAGCTCTCTGGTATCCTCCAAGGAAGAATTAAGAGCACTCACCTCCCCTGTATCATTCAATCGCTCCTCTGTTCTCTGCTTGTTTTTCGCCGGGCTGGTGGATGCAGAGGAGGAGGCAGAGTGGAAAGCCTGCATCGCTGCATGTTGGGCGCCTTGTTCTGTGTGACGGGCCGTCCATTCCCGCTGTGACTGTAGGCCTCGTGCGCCGCCGCCATCTTGGACGGGCCTCTGCCGCTGCTGGACAAAGAAATCCAGCATTTTGTTCGGTTTGGTATGTCCCTTTCTTTTCCTCGATGGCATCAGGGATGTTGCCCGCAGGTACTGGCAGCAAATTCGGCCGAAAACGAGGGCTGGAAAACGCTGTTATTCGCCTTTTTAGCTCAGGGTACAGCGGAGCTTCTCACTCACACGTCCATCCGCTCCGCTCGTTGGCCACGCCCCCCCTCTAGAGGAGTTTTAAGGCATTTTACAATATAATTTAAAGCAGGGGTTGACAAATTTGCTTGGAATCTAGGAGCCAGCTAAAAAAGTTAGGAGCCAGGTCCGTGACGGCGATCTGGACCTGTCCCTGGCCTGACATGGAGATGAGTGAGGGGAAGATAGCCCCCAGGCCCTCACCTGTCTCCAAGTCATTGCCCATAGCTCTTAGAGGGACATTTTATTTTTTAATTTTTTTCAAATGACAAATTTTTTTTAAATTGCATTTTAGTGTAAATATGAGATGTGAGGTCTCTCTGACCCCAGATCTCGTATACAAGAGGACCTGTCATGCTTTTTTCTATTACAAGGGATTTTTACATTCCTTGTAATAGGAATAAAAGTGACACACATTTTTTTACTGTTAAAAGAACAGTGAAAAAAATAAAAATTAAAGTTAAAATAAGAAAAAATAATATTTTAAACGCACCCTGTCCCGCCAAGCTTGCGTGCAGAAGCGAACGCATATATGAAAGCGGTGTTCAAACCACACATGTGAGTTATCGCTGCGATCGGTAGAGTGAGAGCAATAATTCTAGCACCAGACCTATGGAGATTTTAAAGGGTAAAAGTTTGTCGCCATTCCATGAGCGGGCGCAATTTTGAAGCATGACATGTTGGGTATCGATTTACTCGATGTAACATTATCTTTCACAATATAAAAAAAAAAAAAAATGGGCTAACTTTACTGTTGTCTTATTTTTTATTTTATTAAATACATTTTCCCCAAAAAAGTCCGCTTGTAAGTCCGCTGTGCAAATACGGTGTGACAGACAGTATTGCAACGACCACCATTTTATTCTCTAGGGTGTTAGAATAAAATATATATATAATGTTTAGGGGTTCTGAGTAAAGGGAAGGAGATAGGCTGGCAAGCAGGGGAATTAGCATTGCATCCATTAGCATTGCTGGTTGTAATTCCAACGGCCACCACAAGTGGGCGCCAGATTCCAGAAGGAACCATAGGATCGTAGAAGGCCTCAAAGCCGGGGGCTCAATTACCGGCCGCCGGCAGCGCGGCCCGACGCGATCACGCTGGGGGGGTCCGCGGAGACAGGATACCCCCAGCTGTGCTGCCCCAGGCGCCAGGTCGCTAATTTTAGTCGCAAATGCGACCTGTTGCTCGGGTTTTGTCGAGCCCTGATAAAAGTCATAGGTGGACTTTGCAGTTCCTATGCTTTGCTCTTACCTTTTCCTCGCTGCAGGATACTGCTGTAAACAAACAGATCCAAACTTCACCCATCACGGCGGGCAGCGTGCTTAAACCTTCAAAGAATGGGACCCTTTTAATAGGGGTTCCACTCCTTTGGACCATGTATAGCACCTCTCCGGACAGCTTTAGGTAATGTAGCAAGACCAAAAAGAGCCCTGGTTCCTAGGGTCCAGCCCTTAAAGAGCAGCGTTACATGCAAAATCCCGTTCTTCTATGCGAGGCCAGGGTACCATCTTGGAGCTGCCGTGGTGGGATGGATCCGGTTGTGGGGTCTTTTTAAATGGAAAACACTATAACCTATTTTTTTTTGGGAAAAATATAAAAGATGATGTTGTGCTAAACAAATATGTCTATCTTTAAAATTGTGCATGCCTGACTCATGGCGACCTCGGTCACACCCTCTCCTGAGGTGGTTCTGCTATCTCTGCTCCCGGGATCACTTAAGTCAGTCAAGAAGGACGTTCTGTGTCACTCGCCTTCCCTGGGGGATTGGGCAATTGAAGTGGACCGAATTAATAGTTTGGAACGAATGTTGGCACAGGAAACGGGTAGGGAGGAACAATTCTCCAAGACCTGGACCACATGGACTATGTTTCGATATTCCTCATTAATGTGTAATCAGGGTGGAATGTCTATCTCTTGATCCCTAAGCTCTTTACTGTCCTGACCCCTCTTTCCTTACTCTCTCCCCCCTCCCCCCCTTACATGTTGCAGTACTATCCAATTATTTACTACTCTACCTCTAGTCTTATTAGACCGGAATGGTGACACACACAGCTTCCCCCCCCAGAGAGAACGTGGCCAGATTAAGAACAATAGCCCTAGCCTACCTGTAATGAGTGTGCATCACTCGTAGAGAGGATAGTGGTGCGCACATACCCACTAACTTGGACTAGACATTGTAGGTATGCAGGCTCTTACAATTTACTAAACAATCCGAAGCTCAACAACGTATTTTAACCCCATGATAGTTTGACACCATTGTAACAGAGCTGGTTTCTTCTGCTTAAGTATCATTGTACAACAAATCTGTTTGATTACTTTGTATTTTCTCTAGCTTGCTTTCTATATATCAATAAAATTAAGATTGAATTAAAATTGTGCATGTTCGTGGAATGGTGACAAACTACAATACCTGAAAATCTCCATAGGTGACATTTGTTTTTTACAGGTTACCAGTTTAGAGTAATAGAGCAGGTCTATTGCTAGAATTATTGCTCTTATCACATGTGTGGTGCGAACACTGTATACATATGCGTGCGCAACCAACGCATATGTTCACCTCTGCAGGCGTGTACAAGGGGGGAGGCCTAAAAAAAACCCAATTTTTTTCCCTCCTCTAAAAAAGTTCTTGTTTACATTTTCCCAAACCGGAAGTGACGGTATACTCATTGCTTCTGGTCTCCTAGACCATAGAGATGATCGGTGATATTCTGGTCCTCTATCACATCTATGGCTAGCTGCATCAACTGCCAGATAGGATGCCGGGCATCCTACAGTGTAGGGTATTGCGGAATAAATGACACTGGGATTATGGCTGACAGCTGCAGCAATGGCCATGATAGAACTTCTTGAACACAATGATGTCCATGACATCAAGCGGCTAAGGCCCAGTTCACACCAAGTGATTTGGGATCGCTGACAGAATCACTGCGATTCTGCCGCAATTCCAAATCACATTGTAATGCTGGCAAAATGCAACACATGCGTTTGCGTGCGATTTATTTTTAACGGCACATAAAATGTGGTGCAGTTTTGGCACAATTGTCATGTGATTTATCACATGGCAAACAGCATCACGTGAAGCTTGTCGCTAAAAAAAATGAGCAGGAGCTTCTTTTGTATGTCAATTGCAGCAAAACCACACAGTCATTTGGTGCCAATAAAAATGAATGGCACAAATATGTATGCTGCATTTTAAAAGCATTGCAGTGCAATTTGGAATCTCACGCAATTCCACAAGCAATCCCAAATCGCTAGATGTGAACAGAGCCAAAACAGAAATGGAAGGCTCAGCCCAGCCTTAGTCCCTACGGCACCCGAGAGTGTAAATCGGCACATGAGGGTAGACCAGTGGTGATGCATGCGGGTGGTAAGTGATGATGTCATCTCTCTGCTTGCACGCTACCCCTCTTACAGTGCAGCCTTTGCGACCCGGCGGCATAGAGGTCACGCACCAGCACCAATCCATGGCCTGGGGGTTGAGGACCCCCGGCCTAGTATGACCAAAAGAATGCCAGAATTAGCACAGTTGTGGTAAGTCTGCTCTATGCAAGCCTTGCATTTTGCGAGCCAGGGCCCAGGCAAAGCTCCTCCCCCCAATACCAAGTTGGGAAGCACTGCAAGCAAGCCAATAAGAATTTGCAAAAATTGAAACATATGATGTCCTTGTCAGTGGTGGAGTGTAGCGTCCAACATCATTGGGCACGTGCCAAGCTATCGCTGTTCACCACTGGGCTGTTGGGGTCGGACTGACAGACACAGTTCTATACCACCAGGCAGCAATGAACAGAGCAAGAGCAGTGGGCAGGACTAAGGATGCCTCTCCCACTGTGATCAATGCTGCCTAGCGGAGTGGGGATGGTACCATGGGCGCTGCTCCTGCTGTGTTCAAAGCTGCCTAGCGGGACTACGGGTGCTGCTCCTGCAGTGTTCAATGCTTCCTGGTGGTAAACAGTCCGAGTTTGACATTCCGGCAGTGAACAACATGAGTTCAGAGAGTGCCCGATGATCAATTAACCCTTGCTGCAGTACTACACAGGCTACACATCGACACTGACAGGGACATCCTGTGTTTGCATTTTTGGCAGGATGCTGGGGGGGGGGGGGGGAGGTTCAACCCTCCTAGCCCCCCTTTATCCATGCCCCTGAAATTGTACATTGTTTCTTGGTTTTGGCAACCCTGGACATTTTTGTTCACTCTCTCACGTCTGCTACTCTGATATTGGTACAATGCAAAAAAATAATAATAAATACATAAAAAAATAAGAAAAAAGTAAAAAGTAAAAAAAAAAAAAAAAGCCATAAATTCTTTTGAGAGCCATAATAGTCCACCGATTATATGCCCTGCCATAAGAAGACTGGACACCCCTGCATGTCCCTCCCAAAGAGCCTATCTTTTTGTGCAGAAAGTCAGTCACCCCCTGCTTGAGTATGTTAGGTTCTGTGCTCTGCCTCTCAAACACAAGAACAGTGCCACCCCATCTGGCACACCTAATAAACAGTGTTATGCAACTTGTGGTGAACCAGAAAGTTTTCTTTACTGGGAGACTTTCCACCAAACAGTAATAGGGTAATCCAGTAGTCAGAAATGACAAGACTCTGATTTAGAACAGAATAACACAAACCACATGTGAATTTCAAAATAGCACAATCAAACCCACTTAAATGGCTCTAATGTGAGCTATGTGCATGAAGGGAAACAGGACTGGCTTGTTCAAGCTCAGTCTAAAATCCTGAAATCACAGGCCCAGGCGGTCAACACATGATGCAACAAGCAACAATGGGAATTATTGACTTTAAGCTTAACCACTTCAGCCCCGGACCAATTTTCAGCCTAAGGACCAGAGGTCTTTTTACAATTTCGCACTGCACTGTTTTAACTGGTAATTGCACGGTCATGCAATGTTGTACCCAAACAAAATTTGCGTCCTTTTCTTCCCACAAATAGAGCTTTCTTTTGATGGTATTTAATTGCCTCTGCGATTTTTTTTTTTTTTTTGCGATATAAATGGAAAAAGACCGAAAATTTTGTGAAAAAAATGATATTTTCTACTTTTTGTTATAAGAAAAATCGAATAAACTCAATTTTAGTCATACATTTAGGGCAAAATTTATTCAGCCACATGTCTTTGGTAAAAAAAATGTCAATAAGCGTATATTTATTGGTTTGTGCAAAAGTTACAGCGTCTACAAACTAGAGTACATTTTCTGGAATTTACACAGCTTTTAATTTACGACTGCCTATCTCATTTCTTGAGGTGCTAAAATGGCAGGGCAGTACAAACCCCCCCCCCCCCAATGACCCCCATTTTGGAAAGTAGACACCCCAAGGAAATTGCTGAGGGGCTTGTTGAGCCCATTGAATATTTTTTTTTTGTCCAACGTCATTGAATAATGACAAAAAAAAAAGTTTACAAAAAGTTGTCACTAAATGATATATTGCTCACACATGCCATAGTTATATGTGGAATTGCACCCCAAAATATATTCTGCTGCTTCTCCTGAGTACGGGGATACCACATATGTGGGACTTTTTGGGAGTCTAGCCACGTACGGCACCCCAAAAACCAATCACTGCCTTCAGGATTTCTAAGGGTGCAAATTTTTGATTTCACTCCTCACTACCCATCACAGTTTCGAAGGCCATAAAATGCCAAAATAACACAAAACCCCCCCAAATGACCCCATTTTGGAAAGTAGACACCCCAAGCTATTTACTGAGAGGCATGTTGAGTCCATGAAATATTTTATATTTTGCCACAAGTTGCAAGAATATTAAGTTTTTTTTTTTTTTTTGCACAAAGTTGTCACTAAATGATATATTGCTCACACATGCTATGGGCAGAAGTCAAATTACACCCCAAAATAAATTCTGCTGCTTCTCCCGAGTATGGGGATACCACATGTGGGGAACTTTTTGGGAGCCTAGCCACGTACGGGACCCCGAAAACCAAGCACTGCCTTCCGGATTTAAATATAAAACGCTACCAAAAAAGACTGTTAGCGATTGCAGGGATCAGGCCTGACTCTGCGATCGCTGCAGTTATGTGTTTAGTGTTTTGTAAGTGACAGTGATCGATCGATACTGCACTTGGGTGGGCTGGGCGGAGGGGCACAACGCAGGTGCTAGCAGGTATCTGGGCTGATCCTGCTAACAATGCGTTTTTTTGGAACCCTAAACTGCTGGGGACGCTAGTATAGATCTGATCAGATCAGATATTGATCTGTTCAGATTCTATACCACTACGGGGGGTTTATGCTTTGCGCGTGGGTGTTAGCGGTACTGGCACTAACCTAGGGCTGCCTGGGGCGACGCAGACCCTGACCCTAAAACCTAATTGATATCACCCGCCGGGTGATCAGGGGGTTAAACCTTTATTGGGTAATAAATGGTGGGTGCCCTGATGCTATAAAAAGCAAACTAACCAGAGTCACCCATAACACGTATACGGTGATCACTGGTGAAAGTGTTAACTAGGGGCAATCAGGGGGTTCAAATTTTTTATTAGGTAGTATATGGGGGTCCCTGGCGCTATACAAAAACCCTGACGGGGAACCTAAATAACTAACTGGCTAATCAGCGTCACCAGTGACACTTATACTGTGATCGCTGGTGAAAGGGTTAACTAGGGGCAATCAGGGGGTTAAAACCATTATTGGGTAGTATATCGGGGTACCAGCGCTATAAAAACCTGGCGGTGAACCTGGTTTGTGTGCCTGTGTGTGCCTACATGTCAGTGTAGTGTTGGTGCACACTTACTTTCTGTCTTCTCCTCGTAGTCCGGTCAATAAGACCGCCACGGGGAGAATGAAATCACTTCCTCCCTGCCTGTGTTTACTATACACAGTGGGAGGAAGCTTCTCATTCGCCAGGAGCCATCCTCATCCCGGATCGCTCCTGAAGCGAAACGGACCGCCGCATCCAGCGGGAGGGGGTCCGATCGGACCCCCCCACCCGCTGGAAGGCAAGCACGTACATGTACGTGCTTGTGCCTGTACATGCCATTGTGATGACGTACATTGGCATGCGGCGGTCCTTAAGTGGTTAAAGTTCCTTCCTAGTGAGTATAACTATGATCCCTGAATCACTGCTAAACGAAGAAGAAACAGGAAGTCCTCACAATGGAGATGTCCGGTATCTTCAGCTAGCTGTGTTGCCTGCCTGGAGTTTGCATGTTCTCTCTGCGCCTGCATGGGTTTCTTCCGGGTATTCCGGTTTCCTCCCACACTTCAAAGACATGCAGGTAGGTTAATTGGATTATGTCCAAAAAATTGTCCCTAGTATATGAATGGGGACCTTAGATTGTGGGCTCCTTGAGGGTAGGAACCGATGTGAGTGTGCAATGTACAGGGATAGGGACAATTGTAGACACTCTATCAGGTTGAACTGGATGGACTAGTGTCTTTATTCAACCTTACTAACTATATAACTATGTATTTAGAGATATCATGGCAGGCAAAAGTGATGTACAGCATGCTGCCAGTATCCCGGTGTAAGCAAGATGGATACTGTAAAAAAACAAAAACGTGCTTGCCTAATCAGTGTACAAAAATAAGCTGCAATGCCCAAATTTTATACTACATTCACAAAGAAAAAGAAGAAAAGAAAATTGGGCTGCGCTAAAGAAATAAATATTCAATCAATGAGAAATTAAATACCTCAACAGGTGACTGATTATTGAGAAAACAGATACCAGTGAAAATCAATATAGAAATAATGAATAATAAGGGCACAATCAACTTAGTGCTCTAATCGATCCATAATCACACTAAAAAGTCCATAAAGAATGTTCCAAAGTGGAAAATAGTAATAGTAACTCCCACAGTGATGGAACGGTGAGAAAAATCCAAAGTTGTGTAAACTGTGAACACCTCCACCACAGTTCACGCTGCCGCTTACCAGAAAAAGATGGTTCTTTATTAGAGAGAACCCCAAAGCGCAGATGGCTATTATTTCCCAGCCTGGGATCTTTAGACAGATGAGATGACAAAGGCAGCCTTCTCACTGTTCAAACTCAGCAGAAATCCCCGACATCAGCGAAGATATAAAGAATAAAGCTTGCAATAGCGTAAAACCAAACGTTTAATGTATTTAGTAAAAGACAAAATGCGCACTTGCATAACACCGATAAGAAAACAGCTTAAATCAATCGAGCCGGCCGGTCTCAAAAGAACGCTCGATACTTCCGGGACTATCGTGTGTAGCGGTGACGTCAGGGCGTCGCTCCTCCTTCCTACGCATTTAGTCACTAACAGGATGTCGTCACGGGGTGAAGATGGATACTGTGGCTGCTCAGTAGGGTATAAGTGTAACACAGGTTCTACAGGTGTAGGCACAGATAAAGCAATGTGTCTTTAAGGTGGGCAAGTGCCCGGTCACCAACATCTATTCACTTCTATGACAGACAATAAGGCCCCACCTGTGGCTCCCAAGCCATGGGTAGACACCATGCTTTTTACACTAGACTAATCTATGCACATTTGCATTTGTGTGCTAATACCTTAACACTGGTCACAGACCTCAATCCCCATGGAACTACTGGAAAAAAAAAAACCTTTCAAAGACTAGAAAAGCAGGATTTTTTTTTTTTTTTGTTACTCACCGTGAAATCCCTTTAATTTGGAGTAAATTGACAGACACAGCTTCTCCTTTTTTTTTTTTTCCCATTACATAACGGGGGTTTTATAGCCCCACCTACAGGAGTAGGACACTAAGCAGGAAATGAGAAAAAAAAAAAAAAAGACTCGGCACCTCATATGGGCAGTCATCTCTGCTATAGGTCTCCAGTCAGTCACAAGCAGTGTCTATGGAGAATTTCCATAGAGGGGAGAATGCTGTGTCTGTCAATGAACTCAGAGAAAGGGATTTTACAGTAAGTAACAAAAAATCCTGCTTCCTCTTACATTCATTGACAGACAGTTGCTTCTTCTTTATGCATTACCAAACAGGAATGTCCCGAAGCAATGCCACAACGAGGGGTGGGCAAACCAACTAATGGAGAAATAACCCAGGACAACATGTCAGCACTCTGAACCACCCCAAGGGGTGCCTGAAAAACTTTGTGGCCAAAACTAGCATCCAAGGATGCCATCACATCAACTTTATAGAATTTAGTAAACATGGGCACAGATGACCACGTCACGGTTTGTGAGCAGACACCAGATGCTGGAAGGCCCAGAAGGTGTGAACCTCCGTGCTGGATTGTGCTGCAACAGGGAAGGGAGATTCCAGACCCTTAAAAAGGCATATTCCTGCACAATTTTCTGCCAAATTAAAAAAAAACTAACAAATCCTGCGAGCCCTAAAAAGCTCCCTCCTAACTATATGCCACTATCAAGCTGAAAACGTTAAACATGTCTCATACATACGTGCATAATAAAAAAAAAAAAACTAAACCTAATAATCCGTGCCTTGATCTATAATTATAGATGCACAGGTGAGTAATAAAGTGCATAAATAATAAACACACAGCTGGTATAAAGTGCAGGTTCAATCTGTGGCAAGCAAATAATGCGCACACAAATGTAAACACAAAACTGGAAAAAAGGCAGCCGACAGAAAAACACGCAAACCCTGTCCAAGTAGTACAGGGCCACTTCTTTAGGTGCAATAGCCAAAGACACAGGGAAGAAAGGATAATGTTCTCCTTCAAGTTAAAATCCGACACCACCTTCGTAAGGCAACTTTCTGCAAGAGCCTAAGCAAGAAAATAACCCTGATGTATTCAAAGGGAGGCATTAGAAGAGCTGAAAACACCAAATTCAAGGTCCACTTGGCAACAGGGAATGCACAGAGGGGCACCACATGGGGAACCCCTTGAATGAAGCTGCGGACCAAGGAATGCATGGCCAAGAATGCTGAAAGAAAGTAGCCAGAGCAGAGACTTGGGCCTTGATAATACTCAAAGCAAGCTTCTGATCCACACCACGTTGCAAAATGGCCAATACCTTAGCCACCGAGAAAAAATTAGGATGATCCCCGGGGCTTCTCACTAAACAATATAGGCTGCCTAGGTGCAATGAGAAATCTTCCGGAAGGTAGACTTACAAGCCTTTAACAGAGTCCAGATCACTGAAGCAGACAACCCCCTGTCCATCTAAACCTGGCTTACAACATCCACACCATCAAGCCAAAAAATGGTAAACAGGGTGAAACATCAGCCCCGGGACAGCAAGTCCCCTCCAATCGGTGGCCAACAGGAAGCATTTGCCACCAACTGAACCTTGTCATCGTACCACAGAGGCAAGTCCAGAACCACTAGGATGACCGGGATCCATTGGGCCTCTATCCTGTGCAAAAGACGAGGAAGGTAAGAGACAGAGGAGTCGAAAGGCGTAGATAAGATTTTACTGCTCCCACGGCGCCACTGGCACATCCGTTGCATCTGCCAGAGGGCCCAACGATATTGCCACGAACGTGGGAACCTTCCGGTTGAGGCAAGAAGTAAGCAGATTCACATCTGGCGTCCCTCAATGATGATCGAACTGATAGAATACCTCTGGATGTAGGGACCACTTGCCCTTATCTAGCATCTGACAACTGAGATAGTCCCCTTGCCAGTTTCTGACACCTTGCATGTGCACGGCGGACAGAGCCCGAACTAATGGCTCCACCAATCACAGGATGCGAGTCCCTTATAGCACTGCCGCACTTCTCACACCTCCCTGGAGAATGACATATGCCACCGCAGTGGCATTATCCAACAGGATCTTGATCTGTAGACCCTTTAGGTGATCCATCCAATGTATCAGCGACACCCAGATCGCCCAAAGCACCAGAACATGGATGGGCAAGTGGGCTTCTGCAAGAATGCAGCGATCCTGCACCAAGTCTGAACCCAGGACTCGTCTTCAGCCCGAAAAGGCTGGCGTCCGTCATGACCATATTCCAGCAAAGAGGAAGGAAGGAAGAAAAATCACTCTCTGGAAGGCTGGAGACCGCAGCCACCAGAGAAAGAAGGCCCTCGTTGATCAGTCCCGGTGCATTTGAATGTCCAAGGTAGTGGGAGATCAGTTCCATTAGGATAGATTTTCTGAATGCAGTGTTTTCGTATAGAACTGAGCATATGGAACCGCCTCGAAAGTAGCCATCATTAGGCCCAAATGCTGCCTGCCTGCCTGCAAGCCAAGAGCCGCTGGACTGCAGACCAGAGCTACTGGAGTTTGTGCATACGGAACACCTTGGCTGGCTCTGAGACTAGGGGCAGTCCTAAAGACTTCAAGTGCTTGAGTGGGGTCGACACAGACTTCCTGAGATGCAGGATTCACCGAAGTCCTGGCGCAAATGCACATAAACTCCACCGTATCCAAAAGGGACAAGCAAAACTCTACCCAAAGGAGCAAGTCAACCAGGTCACCAATCACAGTAATCCCCTGTTGTCTCAGCAAGACAAGGACCAAGGCCAAGACCTTGGCAAACACCCAGGAAGTGGGAGCCAGACCAAACTCAAGGAGTACAGGTAAACATCCTTGATGTCTACAGATTTAAAAAAAAACAAAAAAAAAATCCCCCTAGTGAAGGGAAAACACAACCAAACAAATGTGTTTCAGCTTGAACCTATGGACCACACTAAGGCATTCAGGGCCTTGAGGTCCAGTGAACATATAGGATAAAATAACGGCTGACTCAGGCACTAGGACAATCCCTCCACAAAATGCAAAGCCCATACAGGGTCCGCAGATGGCAGAGGGCAGCTGCAGATTGGAGGGAAAATAACCCATCTGGCATAAAAGAATGAAATTCAAATACATAGTCCAAGAGAATGATTTTGTGGACCAACTTGTCGGGAAAGGGGGAAGTCTACATGCCCAGAAACCAGCAAAGGTGACCCTTGTCACACCCTGGGGAACGTGTGGCCACATCAAGGGTTGCGTCACAAATGTACTTCAGCTCCCGGACCAACTGATCTGAAAATTCCACAGACGCTTGATGCATCTGGCTGGTAATCGAGGTTTGCAGAAAAACCTTGGCCCATTCGGTCAGCATCTGAGACACCAGGGCCATGGCCAACGCAGGCTGGAACACAGATCTAGCAAGTCCGCAGGGTCCTAAAAGGAGGGAGATTGCTCCACCGGGATCACTGCGGCCGTGCTGACCCAGGAGATAGGTGGATCTACCATCAGCAGAGCAGTCCATTTCTTCAGAAGGGCCTTCTCAAAAGGGATAGCGTACAGCAGAGCACTTAGGAAGCATAAAGCAAAACCTAAGCAGCCCGAGCTGGCTTGTGTGTACCAAAAAGGTCCGGCACCCCAATAGACGTTTCCACAGAATCCCAAATATTAAGTGTCTCACACACAGCATCGATAAGTGCAGCGACTAGCGCCTTCTCCTGGGCAGTGGCAGAGGCAGGAGGACCCTTTCTCCTAATCCGAGGATTCAGGGAATACATCTGACACTGCAGAACTGGTTACGCAGCCCCATTTGGGCTCAGAACAGTCCAAGGAAGAGGTTAACTATGGGGGCTGCTTGTCTCATGTCTGAAGGCCGGGGGGAGAGTGCTCTTGAGACTTCATAGAGACCACACAACTCAATGGGCGATGCTGCAACCATAGACCCCACCAGGTCCTAAGGCACTGGCCATTCAGTACTCTCTCTCCCCCCCCCCCCCCCCCCACAGCCAGTTCACACAGGCATTCGGTCCACAACAAAATGGCCACTGAGCATGGCCAGCAGAGAACAAGAGCAGGAATTTCTCAAAGCCAAGGGCAGCAGGACATATATATATATATGACACAGACGGAATAGGCAGCAAGGGGGCCCAGTAACTCCCATAGGCAGCATACGTGACTAACCGACCCGAACCTGCACCCCGATGCATCAGACCTGGTAAGCAAGAGGGGGGAGCTGGGGAGGAGGGAGGACCGCATGACGACCACCCCGGGGAGTACCCGCGTTTCATACCACCTGCAGAGATGGGGGGCATCTAATTACCAATCCAGCAGAGCATGCGGGTAACACTCCTGTGACAGATTCTCCTCTCCACCGAATTTGGGGGGCCTTGGTAATACTGAAATGGACTATAGGTGCCCAGTCATGTGGGTCCCCGCAAGGCGGTTAACTCACTGGCCGCCCCGGTCTGCGCATACTCGCTGAGCAGAAATGACTGGAGGCCAATAAAAGAAAGGTTTTATGCCCAGAAAGGACTGCCCATAGGAGGTGCGGAGTCTTTTTTTTTTCTAGTGTACTACTCCGGTATAAAACCCTGTTTGAGTTCCATAAAGAAGAAGTGGCTGTGTCCATCAATGAACGTAAGAGAAATCTCTGCTTCAGCATTCGATAGGAGAAATAGCAGACCACAAGGATGTGCAAAAGCAGTCTCAAATAAGGAAGGTCACACCTCACAGGCCACTTCCGAGTGGCATTATGTCCAACTGATTACATATATGCTTGCAAGAGCTTTCTGCCAAAGGTGGCCTTAGCGAAGGCCAATACGCCCACCTAAGGTAACTTAGTGGATGTGTGAACCCTACCAAACCCTTGGAAGTATATGCTTAAAAGATTGTCAGACACATCAACCATGCACTCTTCAGTCCTAAACCAGCAATGCTAAGAGGTCCTACTTCGGACAAGCCTTCTGCTTCTTTGTATTCAGCATGCTAAAAGCAGTGTATATATCCAGTGGTATACGGTGTCCCCTTATAATTGAGGTAAAATACCTTTCAGGATGATTTTCATGCCTATAACCCACAGTGTATGATAAAGGCTGCCTGTGACCTGTACTGTATAATAATGAACACTTACCTAGATCAGCAATCACATTTAACTGGCCATGCATTATAAAGTTTTCTTATTCAATTTCCTTCAGATTTACTTTCAAACTATAGTGCAAGGTTCTGCCTGATTGCAAACAAATTTAAAGTGTTTAGGTTTCACCTGATATTTTGTTTTGGAAAATCTAAAGGAAAAGTTTTGTTTTTCCTCATATGTGCTCCCTGTAACTATCTTCACTGTATTAAAAACCTATGCACTTTTGGGTTTTCCCAGAAACGCACTACAGTCCATTTAACTTGGTTTAATATGGTACATGTTCACATTATGTGTTTTGTAGCCGGTGCATTTTTGCAAAGGGTTGAGGACTTTTTTCCTGCAGCAGATTGCGTTTTGCATGTAATAGAACAACTGAGTCGCACCAGAAATGCGTGTTGCATTTTTTGTGTGTTTTTATTGTATTTACCCCTATTTAAAAACACTGTATATAGCTAGCTGCTTAGGAGCAAGTCGAGGTCTGTGACACCACAAGGGGGCAGGGCCACCAGGTGATGCCACCGGGAGGCCCTGCCCCTTACCTATTTATGAACTGTCAGACGGAGGAGTGGGCAGTCAGCAGGTAGCCTTCGACGAGTGCGAAGCTCTTTTTTTTCCGGAGTTTGTTGGTGCGGCGAGTGGTGTAACGGACGTTGGATCTACATTGGGGGACATTATTTTTAGAATCCTAAAAGAAAAACAGCTTACCTGTAAAATCCTTTTCTTTGATGTACATCAGGGGACACAGCGCTGTAGTACTTACTACGAGGGTTATATTGGCATATCAGGTGCTGGACACTGGCACGCCCCTTAAGGTGTGAGCTTCCCCCATATAATCTCTCCCACTACTGGGAGTCCTCAGTTTTTAAGCCAAGCATTCAAAGTGTATAAGGAGAAGAAGGGAGGGACCTCTGTGTCCCCTGATGTACATCAAAGAAAAGGATTTTACAGGTAAGCCGTTTAAAAAAACATATTTTCTTTTCTTACATCAGGGGACACAGAGCCGTAGTACTTAATACGTGGGATGTCCCATAGCAATGGCAACTGAAGGGGGGGGACACACTGCAAAAATGAAGTCAGAGGACTTATACTGCAGTCTGTAGTACGCTGTGCCCAAAGGCAGAATCCTCCTGACCCTTGACATCGATTTGATAAAATTTGGTAAATGTATGAACTGAAGACCATGTTGTGGTTTACAGATCTGAGCCGCAGAGGCCTGATGATGCACCGCCCAGGAGGTACTAATCGCCCTGGTAGAATGTGCCTTAATATGAAAAGGAGGAATCTTCCTCTTTAAACCATAAGCCTGCACAATTAGTTGGCCAATCCACTTAGCAATAGTGGATCTAGATGCTGCCTGTCCTCTCCTTGGACTATGCGGCAGAATAAACAAAATATCTGTCTTACGAACTTGAGCGGTTGCTTTTAAATACACTCTGACTGCCCTTACTACATCAAGGGAATGTAGCAACCACTCTTCCCTAGATTGAGGATCTGGGAAGAAAGGAAGAACAATATCCTGGTTTAAGTGAAACCCTGTCACTACCTTTGGCAGAAATTCAGGATGCGGGCGTAAAACCACCTTATCCTTATACATAATCAGATATGGCTCCTTACAAGATAGAGCCGCTATTTCAGAAACTTTTTCTAGCAGAAGAAATAGCAACCAGAAAGACTATCTTCCTGGTCAACAGAACCAAGGGAATTTCCCATAGGGGTTCAAAAGGCTGCTTTTGTAAAGCTGACAGGACCAAATTCAAATCCCAAGGATTTAGGGGTGTCCTGATTGGAGGACTGATCCGTGTTACCCCCTGCACATAGCTACGCACTAAAGAATGAGAAGCTAAAGGCCGCTGAAAGAATACAGACAAAGCTGAAATCTGACCCCTGATGTTATTCAAGGCCAGATTCATCTCTAATCCCATCTGTAGGAAATCAAGGATTCTACATATAACATATTTCCTGGGATGCCAACCTTTGGATCCGCACCAGGCAACATATGCCCTCCAGACTCTATAGTAAATGGAAGCTGGCTTCCTGGCATTAATCAAGGTAGATATGACTGAAGGAGATAACCCCCGATCCCTTAGAATGTGGGTCTCAATAGCCATACCGTCAAATTTAGCGTCTGTAAGGTAGGATGGGATACCAGATCCTGTGAAAGAAGGTCCGGTCGTAATGGCAGAGTCCAGAGAACTCCTACTGCCATCTTTATGATCTTGGTGAACCAAGGCCTTCTGGGCCACCAGAATGACCTCCTTTTGTTCCTGCCTGATCCTGCGAAGAAGACACACAAAGTAGCAGAACTGAAGGAAATGCATAGATCAGAGAAAACCGATCCCAATGGTTAGACTAATCCGTCTGTTCCGCAAGCTAGCAGATCCCTTGTCCTTGACACAATCACAAGAAAGAATTCAGGGTGAAGAGACCACTCTCCTGGAAATAATTGTTGGCTGCTCAAGTAGTCCGCCTGCCAATTCTCTATCCCGGGAATGAAAATTGCTGATAGGCAAGGGACGTTGTGTTCTGTCCAAGACAGAATGTGATTCACCTCTCTCTGGGCTGCACAACTCCTTGTGCCCCCCCTGGTGATTGATGTAAGCCAGAGCCGTGGCGTTGTTGGACTGAATCCTGACAGGACAGCCCTTCAGTCTGGCCGTCCAGGCTCTTAAAGCCAAACGGATTGCCCAAATTTCCAAAATATTGATAGGCAAGGTCCTTTCCAAACTGGACCACTTTCCCTGGACAGAATCCTCTTCCAGAACTGCTCCCCAGCCTAAGAGACTGGTATCCGTGGTTACTACCTTCCAGGTGGAAGGTAGAAATGTCCTTCCCCTTTGAAGGTTGCTGGATATCAGCCACCAATTTAGGCTCTGACGTACTTCAGGAGAAAGCTGAATTGGAAAATCCAAGGCATAAACTCTCTTGTTCCAGGCTGACAGGATTGTGCTTTGTAGCAATCTTTAATGAAACACTGTGTAAGGGACGGCCTCGTGTCTTCCTCAACAATCTCATGCACAACTGAATAGAAGGCTTTTTCTTTGCCTTGATGAGATGAATTAGTTCTACAATGGAACAGATTCTCTTTGGAGGTAGAAATACCTTTCCCTGCCTGGTATCTATGATTAGTCCCAGGTACTGTACTCTCCATGATGGCCTCAAGGAGGATTTTTCTAGGTTGAGAACCCAGCCTAGAGATTCCAGGTAGTTTGCCATTGTCACCAGACCCTGGTCTAACCCAGAAACCGAATGATCTACTAAGAGTAGATCGTCCAAATAGGCTAGGGTCATTATGCCCTGAGCCCTTAATCTGGTTAAAGCAAGAGCCAGAATCTTTGAGAATACTCGAGGAGCTGTGGCTAGACCGAATGGCAGGGCCACAAACTGAAAGTGACAGTTTTCTACTTTGGGTAGAAACCGCTGGTGAGCGGGAAATATTGGCACATGAAGATAGGCATCCTTGATATCGATTGAAGCCAAAAATTCTCCTCCTTGGGGGATAGCTACTACCGACCAAATTGACTCCATGCGGAAGGATCGGATGCTCAAGTGCTGATTTAGATCTCTGAGATCTAAAATAGAGCTTACTTCCCAGTTTGGTTCCCGGGACCGTGAAAAGGTTTGAATAAAAACATGTGCCTTGTTCCTCTAAGGGAACCTCTGATATGACTGCCTTGGCTAGCAGATGGTCCAGTGCTAGAAGGAGAGCCTTCTTTTTTGGGTCCTTGGGAACCCCTGACCTTAGAAACCTGAGACAGCAAAACTCGGAACTCTAGTTGTACTGACATTGCTCCAGCCAGATCTTTGATAATTGCAGGAGCCTTCCCCCCACCCGAGCGACCGGGAGCGCCCCTTCATAAGGAGGCTTTAGTACTCTGCAAGATCTTTTATGACCTTGGTGCTGTGCCTGGGGTTTCCCTCTTGAACCTGATGGCTGAGGTTGTCGAGACTGCCTAGAGGCTGATGTCCCCGATACAGGAGAAGAGGCCCGCTTAAATAAGAAATGTCTAAATTTCTTCTTTACTGGCAACAGAGAGCTTTTGCCATTGGAAATTTTTTGTAAGTTTTTATCCAAATCTTCTCCGAATAGCCGTTCACCGTGAAAAGGGAAACTGGCTAGAAGCTTCTTACACAGTGCTTCAGCTGACCAACTCTTAAGCCAAAGAACTCTGCGAGAATGCACTAGTCCCAACATCAGACGTGAAATCTGAATGGACACATCTCTCATAGCATCTACTGTGAAACACTGTGTGTCTGCAAAACGAGCGTACTGCTGAACCTGTTCAACAGGTAAAAATGTAAGCATCTCCTCAAATTGTCCCTTAATGGCCTGCGATACACCCATTGCGGCCAGAACCGGCTGCACTGCTGAACATGCTAAAGCCATCTGGTTCTTAGAAAAGTGCTCCAGCTTTTTATGCACTGAGTCCTTCAACATGAGCACATTTATCAACTGGACATGTGAGGTTCTTATTTACATAGTTAATCGCAGCATCAACTGCTGGAATCCCTTAATCTCTTAAAGAAATCCTCTTCCATAGGATACAGTTTGGCAAATCTCTTAGGATGATAAAACTGTTTATTTGGATACTCCCACTCTGCGTACATAAGCTTCCTTAGCCACGCATGGATAGGAAAGGCCTCCCCAGCCGGAGGAGGTTTTAATGATCCTAACTTAGAGATGGGATCATCAGAGGCCTGCACAGCAGGTAGCAAAAAAGTTGAACGAACCAACTTAGTGAGAGCGTGTAAAAGCAAGCTCCCCGGCGGTGATACTCCTTCCGTGTTAGGATCCTCAAAAGAGGATAAGCAAGTATCTTCCATATCTCTAGGAAGCTCTGCCTAATCCCCGACATCTTGAACCTCCAGAGGAGGATCTTGAGCACTTGATGGGGATCTACTGCGTTTAACCCCACTCTGAAGGGATAAAATCGCATCAAGCTTTTTCTCTAAGCCAGCGATGGTAGACAACACTTCACGTGTAACATACCCAGGGGCTGAAGCGTCTTGAGCGACTGCAATAACAGCTTCACCTAACGGCTCAATCTGACTGTCCGCAACACTCTCAGAGGAGGATGACATTCTTTTGGACAGGGACATAGTTTGTTGTGACCCCTTAGAACCCTGGCCCCCTTACCACTCATAGCTTACAGTACAAAGCAGAGGCACTACCAGAAAAATAATGTTACACTTGCTTGGCTATAGTACAGTACAAAGCTGCTATTAGTCCTAGCTATACAGTACATGGTTGTCAACAAAAGGGGATGCCTGTTAGTGATGGACGAACATCTGATGGGACATTTCACGAACCCCATTGACTTTAATGGCAAGCAAATCTTAAAAACCTCCAGGTTATATTTTCTTTCAAAATTTTTTATTTGTTTCAAAGGAAAAATAGAATCCATACAATAGATCACGACAACATGTCGTCTCACATATATATGAAGAACGTGGAAAACATGTCAAAAAGTACAGGCAAACAGCATAAGCCGGAGAAGACACATTGCGAATTGTAAGGCATCTGTATTATTAAAAACAAATGAAGATGACAGTGAAAGGAGCTCACTGTGTCTGGAATGGAGTGACATGACAGTTGGGAGTGATATAAGAAATATGGACGGGATGCCACCCAGTACCCCCGACACCCCAATTGGGATCACACTGTGTCGGGGGCAATAGGCGCCCACAAATTATGAACATAAAAGGAGATAAGTGAAAGGAAGTTGTCAAATACCAGAGAACTCCTGTTTTACCAGCCGGTCAGCCCCTAGGCCGATCTGAGGGTCCTCTGTTGGGAGAAGCAAATCAGAGCAAATTGCATCAGACTCTTTGTGTCAACCAACAAACATTGCCTAGGAGACATTTATACAAACTTTTATACCTTTCCGGACTAGCCTTAGTCCATAGTATGGAAACCAAGAGAACATATGCGAACAAGAGGAAAGAAAAAGGGAAAGACAAAGAAAGAGGAGGGAGATAGAGGGGGGGTAGGGGTGGAGAGAGCGTCACTACTTGCGTCAGGTTTAATAAGGGAAGTTCATACATATGGGAAGTTGGTCAGGCCCATTATTCGGGCCCAGGGCTCCCAGGTGGCTACGAACCTATCAGATGTGTCCTCCAACATACTAGCGAGCCTCTCCTGAGACATGATCCAGGAAATCTTTTTCTTAACTATTTTGAAAGAAACCCCTGCTTTCTTCCAATTCCTGGCTATGGAGATTTTGGCTCCCAGCAGTACAAATTGGGTCAACCTGCTGGAGGGTTTAGATAGATGGGGAATTGGATCATTAAGGAGAGCCACCGTGGGAGATCTGGGAACTTTGGCACCAATCAATCTTTCAATCAGGTTAAAAACTTTCTTCCAGAAGGGGCGGATTCTTGGGCATTCCCACCAAATGTGTGACATCGTCCCCGTAAGCATGCAGCCCCGGAAACAGAGCGGACTGGCTGTTGGGAACATGTGTGCAACTCTGACTGGCGTGTAGTACCATCTGGTTAGTACTTTTGTCCCTGCTTCCATAAGGTTTGTGTTGAGCAGACCCCGAAAGGATCTAGCCCCTATTGAGTGCCATTTATCCAATGACCATTGGAAAGAGAAGTCAGTTTCCCAGGCGACCATATAGGGCGCCTTTGTTTTGGGGGTGGTGAGAGATGCGTAGACTAAGGAGATCCCCCCCTTCTGGTCCATGGCTTGACCGCACCAAAGTTCGTATTCTGTAAAGAGCGGGGGGTTTGATTCCCCTTTGCAAAGGGAGTGTAGAAAATGTTGAATCTGATGGAACCGAAAAATTTCGGTCTTAGGAAGGCTTAGTTTCTTGATACAAAATTGCAAGGTAATAGGTCCTGTGGCTGTGAAAAAGTGTCCTATCCTGTAAAGACCCTTATCAACCCACCATTTGAAGGCAAGTACATTGTATCCTGGAGGGAAGCGAGGATTGTTGAAAATATGAGTTAAAGGTTTAATTGCTGAGACCAAGGAGGTAGAGTAGCGCAGGGAATCCCACAGTTTAAATGAGTGGGAGAGAGTTGGGGACAAGATAGTGGGTCTATTTTTCTGAGGGGTCCATAGTAAAAAGTCTAGGGTAAAAGTGGGGGCAGCCTGATTCTCAATATGGATCCAGTCCGGCTTCTCATATTTTGAGTAAATTACGGATAACTGTGTTAGCCTAGCTGCTTAGTAATAACGGAATAGAAGTGGGAGGCCTAAACCACCCCTCTTCCTATGAGCGAAGAGGGTATTGCGGGTTAGTCTATAACCTTTCTTACCCCAAATTAATTTTAGGATTTTGTTTTGGAAGGTTGAGAGGTGATCCTTACTAATGGGGATTGGCAGGGATCTAAACAAATAAAGTAATCTGGGTAATAGAGTCATTTTGATAGCGTGTATCCTGCCTAGCCATGATATGGGAATTCTGTAAATCTGCTTCTAGTTTACGATACATCGAGGGATAATTATGACTGTATCAAGTCTCTACTTTAGCTGTGAGGTTTATACCTAGGTATCTGATGGAGGATTCACTCCATTGGAAATTGAAGTTCTGCTTTAAAAGTTCGACAGTGGAGGGAGTTAGAGAGACGTTGAGAGCCTGAGATTTACTGTAGTTCACTTGAAGACCCGACATCTTGGAGAAGGAATCTAGCATGGCGTTTAAATTGGGCAAGGAGGTTATGGGAGAAGTGATGTAAAGCATGATATCGTCCGCAAATAGGGCACACTTGTGAACACGAGATCTGCATACCACCCCTTTTATGTCTTGGTTTTGTCTAATAGCTATAGCGAGGGTCTCGATTGCCATCGCAAAAATTAAAGGGGACAATGGGCATCCTTGCCTAGTTCCTTGTCTTATGGCAATGGGTTTGGAGTAGAAGCCCTGGATACAGATTCTCGCTGTAGGGGTTGAGTATAGGGCCTGTATTAGGCCAGTAAAGCGTTGCCCAAAGCCCCATTTGCGGAGGATAGCAAAAATATAAGGCCAGGAGACCGAGTCAAAGGCCTTCTGTAGGTCAAGCGAGAGAAGCATACCCGATTGTTGAGGTCTTCCCGCCCAGTTTGTTTGGAGAATGGACATAATATCTATGGTTCTCATTATCTGATCTGGGCCTTGTCTACCAGGAATGAAACCCACCTGATCCTTGTGTACATACGCATTAATGAATTCTGCCAACCGGGAGGCGAGGATTTTGGTTAGTATTTTAATGTCACAGTTAATTAAAGAGATTGGGCGGTAATTTCCAACCTCTTCTGGGTTTTTATCAGGTTTTGGGATGACAGTTATAAGTGCTGCGTTTAGTTGGGGATCAAGTGGGTTTCCCTTTGAGGCATAGTTGAAGAATTTAGAGAGGTAAGGTGCTAAAGTTTCGGCAAACTTTTTGTAATAAGGATTGGACAGGCTATCCGGGCCGGGGGCCGAGCCCGGTTTTAAGGTTTTAATTGCTGCTAAAACTTCTGCCGTTGTAAAAGGGGCTTCTAGGCTGTCTCTATGGTTCGAGGATAGTTGTGGGATAGGAAGGTCGTTTAGGAAAGCGTCTATAGAGTGATCAGCAGGGGCTGGGGATGGAGAGTAAAGTTTATTGTAAAATTCTGCGAATTCTCCCAGTATCTTTGTAGGGTTAGCTGAGGGACCTTGTCCAGGGATTATAATCTTTGGTAGAGCCTGTGTTTTGAGTCTGGGATAATTTATTGGCCAACACAGAGTCCATCTTGTCACCTTGTGTATAGAATCTATTTTGCGACCATCTCATTTGTTTTTCGGCTTTAGCTGTCAGAGCTAGGTTCAGTTCGAGCCTGGTCCTGTCCAATTGAGGGAGTAAATTAAGGGACGGGTCTAGTTTATGCCTGGTTTTTAGGGACACGTAGTCGTTCTCTAGTTTTTTGATTGCTGCCTCTCTCTCCTTTTTAATGGCTGATGATAATCTGATAAGTTCTCCCCTAATAAAGGCTTTATGAGCCGCCCAAAGTGTTTCCGCCGATGCATCATTTCCGTCGTTAAATTGAAAGTATTCCTTTAGGGAGTCAGATAGCACAGAGACTCGGACAGGATCTGATAGTATGGACTCGTTCAGCCTCCATTGCTTCTGGCCCGATCTATTGTATTGCGAACGGATGGTCATGACAACTAATGAGTGATCCGAAAGGGAGGAGTCAATAATTTTTGATTGAATTATGGCAGGGATAATTGAAGATTTCACTAACAGGTGGTCAATTCTGGCGTAAGAATTGTGGGGGTGTGAGAAGTGAGTATAGTCTCGCTTGGTGGGGTTTAGTTCTCTCCAGACATCTGCCAGTCCCTGGTCGTGTATTAATTTGACTCGTTTAAGGCTCTCATTAGAGGGGCTGGTACGTTGGGAACCTGGGGGCCTAGTTTTGTCTAACCCCCTGATCAAAGGCCACATTGGAGTCTCCCCCGAGTATAATTGTTCCCTCTAGAAGGGGGGTGAGGTGAAGGATGAGTCTTCTGAAAAAGGCTGTTTGACCCTTGTTAGGGGAGTAGTAGGAAATAAATGAGTAAAGGTGGCCATCTAAAGTGCCTTTCACTAGCAGATATCTGCCGTCAGGATCTTTAGTTTCGGATATTAATTGGAAATTGCAGGATTTAGCAAACACTATTGCTACCGCCTTGGTCTTGTTAGCTGCATTTGCTAGGTAGAATTTGTTGTAGTGGGAGTGTAAGAAAGAGGGGTTATACGTACTGGGAAAGTGGGTTTCCTGAATCAAAAGGACGTCTAGTTTGGACGATTTATATGAGTTAAAGATTTTCTTGCGTTTAAGGGGAGAGTTTATACCTTGAACATTGTGCGAAGCTACCCTCCAGGTATGTTGTGTGTGATCAGCCATGAACCTCGCAGTGGGGGTAGCTACCCATCAACACATCACTCACCCTCCCAAGGTGCCAAAACAGGAGCCGTAGCCGGACAAATTGAGTTTGTTGGTGGAATGAGAGAACCATTGTGATGTTGCCAAATCCCTTCAAGTCTGAAAGAGAAAATACAAGTGAGTGACGCTCTGGAAAGGGTGGGGGAAGAGAAATAGTAGTATAGAAGGAGCAAGAAGAAAAGGAAGAGGAAACATCCCCCCCTGGTGTACAGAAGAGCAGGAGGGGAGGTAGGAGAACTACGAACATCTCACAGTCAAGTATGAGATATGTAGAAAAAAGAAATTATGCCAACCCTGGGGTTGGTCTTCCGACCTCACCGACCACCGAGGTGATCGAGAAGGTAGGATGAGGCGCATGTGGCTCACGCCGCGCCCCAGCACTTCTTAACCCGCTGGAAAAAAACAAGTGACAAAATAACCATGCGCTTGCCAACAGGTGTATACAAAATAACACGTAAAGAGCCACCCAAGAGGCTTTAAGCCTCAATTACTATAGTCCGGTGCACCACAATAGCGTACAAAAAAAAAGGTTTGTGGGGAACAAAAGTGACGTCAGTGCCCCCATTAAGGGAGGGCTGGTGGACCTTTCAGTCCTCAAGGTTCAAGGAAAATTTTCTTCTAGGATTGGAATCCTTTCTGAGACACAGCTTGGAAAGTCTTGGATGGATCAGGGGGGACCGTGATTGGAAGATCTTCGGAATTTGGTTTTGCTCCAGAGTGGATTGGGGGATCCAGTAGGTGGAGGGCGTTTGTTGGAAGTGGAGGTTGGAGCAGCAGTCTCCATTTCCATTTCTTGGGCTATGATATTCAATTTCAGAAGTAATTTTTCACCGGCGTCGAATGTGGAGAAGGAATATGACCGGTCTTTGAGTGAAAATCGAACCGCAAATGGGAAGGCCCATTTATATTTGATGTCCTTTTGGGCCATGGCGGTCAGGAGCGGCTTCAGGGCTCTTCTCTTTTGGATGGTAGCTGGGGAAATGTCCGCAAATATTTGCACAGGGTGCCCTTGGCATGAGATCTGCGGTAGGGTTCTGGCTTGTTTCATCACCTCCTCCTTTACAGCGTAGTATAGAGGTTTAGCAATGACGTCCCTGTGAGGCCCATCCTTCCTGGGGGGTCCCATAGCTCTGTGGACTCTGTCTAGTTCCAGGCGGGCTGCTGGGATATTGGGGACCAGAACTCGGATCAAATCTTGTGTTGCAGTGGAAACGTCTGTAATGGATTCTGGTAGGCCTCTAATTCTAAAGTTCAGTCTCCTGGACCTATTTTCCAGGTCGTCAATGCGTGAGAATGCTGTATCTAATTGATCTTGCAGAGTTTGAATGAGCCCAGTGTTTTGATGGGAGATGGCTACTGTTTGCTCAATTTTGGCTTCCATAGCATCCATCCTGGATCCTATGTTTTGCAAATCAGCCCCGATTTCGCCCGTGATGGCTGCAGCGTTAGCCGCTAGACCCCTATCTAGGAGTGTTGAGAACTTGAGGAATAGTTCTTCCATGGATGACTGAGTCATATGTGTAACTGGGCCCTGAGGGCCGGGGGTGGGTAAAGCAGGGGGGGCCGCCGGGGAGAGGGCCTGATCTCCAAAAGCTTGATTGAGTAGCGATTCTGTAGAAGTGGGTGAGGGAGTCCCCATGCTGTGAGGTCCTGATGTGAAGTGGAGGATAGCCGGAGCTATGACTGATCTGTGGTCTGGAGTCAGCTCTAGATGTTGTGGTGGGGGCTGAGTGGCGGTGGCCGCCGTGGTGGCCATCTTGTGACTCCCTGATGGAGTGGTGGAGTTAAACTCCCCGTGTAAGTTCCTCCTGGCCCCCGTTTTAAGCATACAAGGGGCGCTTATGGTGGAAGGGATTGAAGTGTACCTTTGGATGCAGTCTTTGAGCCCTTCGGTGCGGTGAGAACTTCTCAGCACGAGTGCTTACAGTCCGGCAGCCATCTTGGTACACCCCACGAAAATGGGATTCGGCCTCCACGAGGCCTACGTTCGTTCCGGATCGACGATTCGGTCTCCGGGTGATCCCCAAGGAATGTGGGGTCCGGTGCACAGCGCGTGAAAACGGTAGCTTGGCTGGGTGGCCCGCTAGCAGTGCTGGAGCTCCTGGCTTAGTCGGCCATCTTGGAACCCTCGCGCATGCGCCGCCCCAGGTTATATTTTCAACCACAAAATACTTAACAGCTGTGCACACATAGTCCCACAACATGGACACTGACATAACAAAAGCATTAACGACAAGCATTCTTTTTTTATCTGTGAAATTTTGACAATTCAGGAGCGCATGAAGGCCATGGAGGAGAGGCAAGGTCAGGCAAGGCTATGAAGGGGGTGCAGGAGATGATCAGTGCCACAGTCAGGGCAGTGCAGTCCTGTGCCAGTGTCTCAACCTGTGCTTGAGCCCCTCCCTCTGCCCGACCCTTACACCCACCTATGCAGGGCTCCACTGCAGTGGTCCGGAGGTGCCAGTCCAGTGCTGATCCTCAGCCATGGTGCTGGCACTGCCTGCTGATTGGCTTCTCCGCTGCCATCTCCCTCACTGACACCAGCACCGTGATAGAGAGCACTGACACCAGCACAGAGATAGTGAGCACTGACACCAGCACAGAGATAGAGAGCACTGACACCAGCAACTCGCTGTGGGACCCAAAAATATGACACACTCAACCTCTTCAAACAGGAGGGTATGGGCATATAGTACGGTGTGCTTTTTTTGTACAAGGAAGTGAGCCAAAGGTAGAAAAAAGGTCTGTGTGCTAGATTAAATAAATGGTTTATAGAGTTATGCATATACATGGTCTACTGGTCACATGTGTTGAATTCCTCTGAGATCCATGCCTCATTCATTTTTATAAATGTGAGGTAGTCAACACTGTCGTGAGCTAGGCGAGTGCGCTTATCGGTCATGATCCCCCCCTGCTGTGCTGAACGTCCTTTCGGACAGAACACTGGACTAGGGGCAAGCAAACAGTTCCATTGCAAATTGGGCAAGCTCTGGCCAGAGGTCAAGCCTGCCCACCCAGTAGTCCAGGGGTTCATCACTTTTCCGAGTGTCCACATCGGCTGTTAACCCGATGTAGTCGGACACCTGTCAGTCTAGGCGTTCCCTGATGCTGGATCCGGATGAGACCTGTCGCTGGGTCGGCTGAAAGAATGAACTCATATCAGAAGTCACCAACACATCTTCAAACCGCCCTCTTCTTGCAGGCACTGTTGGATTGGTACCCGCAACTCTTTCTCTGGGAGTGGGAAATCCTCTGCCAGCGCACGCAAAAGCAGAATGCAGCCTTTCCCTAAGCAAGGCCTTCAAGTGCTTCATTTTGACAGCCCTCTGTGATGGTGGTAATGTTTCCACCATTTTGTGTTTGTACCGGGGGTCTAAGTACGTTGCCACGCAGTGTTAAAACACTGGAACATGAAGGCCCCCATTTGCACTAAACTGGAAACGGTGTGGTGGCCTGGCTGCTGCTCATCATCCAGGATAATGTCCTCCTCGTTCTCCTCTCCTCATCCACGGACAACAGGGATCCCAGAAAGATTTAAAGCATGATCTTCTTGCTCCTCCTCATCCGCCCCGGCACCATCCTCCTCTGACTCCTCTTTAGACACCTGTTGTTGACTTGTCTCAGATAAAGTAGCCCCCCCGGGAATTCATCCAACATTGCAACTTCCTCATCTTCCTGCTCCTCCACGGCTTGATCAATGACACGACGCAATGCACGCTCCATAAAGAAAAGTACTGGTGTCCACCAGTGGATGGATCCTGGCAGTGTGGAGCAGACAGCACCTCCTGCAATCAGGTGTCATTTGAGGCTAATCACAGGCCTATAAATAGCTGGCAAGCATTCACATGTTTGCCTTGGTATTGTCCTTGTGCCCTGACTTGCTGCTTGTGATCCTGAGCCTGATTCTGATTCTGGACCTGTTCCTGTGCCCTGAACCTGTGACCCATTTTTCTGATCCTGTTTCTTGTCCTGGTCCCTACCCTGTCCCACCTGTTACCATCATCCCTGCCCTGCAGTCTGATCCATCCATCCTCTCCCTGTCCTGTGTTCCTACCCCATCTGCTGATCTTCCTGTGTATGACCTTGGCCTGGCTTGTGTCTCTGATTCTGTACTGCCCTGTGTTTATCTACTGATCCTCTGTGCATGACCCTGGCTTGCCTATCGTTTACGATCCTGGTATTTCCCATTTATTGTACACGTTATTTGGGGGTCTCTGTTGGTTGATTTATTGCACTGTGTGGTTGTATTTATATTATTCCCTTTCCTTAATAAATCATTATATTTCACTAATACACATTTGGGTTTCCTCTGTTGCAGTCCACACAGTTCTGGTTTTAACTGATACATGACAGAATACCAAGGCCATCCCTGACCAGAAATGGCTACACAGAGGAACCATCTTGGTTCAGGTTGCTTACTGAAATGAACTTAGAGGTGATTCGTTATTATGCTTTGCTGGCGTCTGAGAGTAGTGACTATCTCCGGCAGACACTGAAAGAGTGGACCAGTGATCAGCTGTGGGAAACCATTCGTTAACTCACTCCTGGGTTGATCAGGGCTGTATGCTGTTTGGGGATGTTCAACCGTTAATTCAGATCTGCACAGAGCTGGCCTTGCACTGCATCCCAGAGGGTCAGGATGATTGTTCTCCCCCTTTCAGTATTAATCAAGTCACATCACTGGTATGGCTTCTGGAAGATGATTCCCCTTACTTTTTTGAGCATTACACAGCCTGTTCCCAACAGATGATAATAGAATGTTTTGATTCTGTACAATCCCTTGTCAGACAGGCAGTATGTAACCCGCAGTTTGTACAACTACTACTTTTAGCATGGTCTGCTATTTTTCAATCAGCCACAGCCAGCCCACAACAAACCATCTCTGCTACCAAACACCTGCCTGCCCAAGAGTCTCTTCCTCCATCACCTATGGCAACCTCAGTTTCAGCCCAATATACTCTACTCTCCACCAAATATCAATACTTTGTTTCTTCCTGCTGCACATACCCTGCCTTTAATCCAACTGCCTCTTTCCTGTTGCCTACTATCCCTCAAGAACTTCCCCCAACTACTGTTACCTCTTTACTGCCATATTCCAACCCTTCGTTTCAGTATGTCTCACCTCCTACCTACAGTCCTACAGCCACCTACAGATCTCTTTCAGTTAAGCCAAAGAAAAAACAAAAGTTCTTCCCCACTCACACGACCCTGCCAGTAACCCAACTTGCTTCCACACCAACCAACCTGCTTCAGTCTGATGCCTTCCAGTCTGATGTCCTGGCCTTCCAGTCTGATGTCCCGGCCTTCCAGTCTGATGTCCCTGACGTCCCAGTGCCGGCCTTCCAGCCTGACGTCCCGGTGCCGGCCTTCCAGCCTGACATCCCGGTGCCGGCCTTCCAGCCTGACGTCCTGGTGCCGGCCTTCCAGCCTGACGTCCTGGTGTCGGCCTCCCAGCCTGACGTGCCGCTGCCTGCCTTCCAGCCTGACGGGCAGCTGCCTGCCTTCCAGCCTGACGGGCAGCTGCCTGCCTTCCAGCCTGACGGGCAGCTGCCTGCCTTCCAGCCTGACGAGCAGCTGCCTGCCTTCCAGTCCAATGTGTTCATGTCTGCTGTCCAGCCAGAGGTGTTCCTGTCTGCTGCCCAGCCTGAGGTGCCCACTGCCCAGCCTGAGGTGCCCGCTGCCCAGCCTGAAGTGCCTGTGCCTGCTGTCCAGCTTGCAGCGCCTGTACCCTCTGCCCAGCTTGCGGTGCCCTCTGCCCAGCTTGAAGTGCATGTGCCTGCTGTCCAGCTTGAAGTGCCCGTGCCCACTGCCCAGCCCGAAGTGCCCGCTGCCCAGCTTGAAGTGCCCGCTGCCCAGCCTGATGTACCCGCTGCCCCGCTTGATGTACCTGTGCGCCGGCTGCCCAGCCTGATGTGCCTGTTGCCCAGTTCAAGGTGACTGCTTCCCAGTCCGACAACCCGGACCCTGCCGATGACCAGGAGTCTGCTGCCCAACCCAACGACTCGAAGCCTGCCGTCCAGTTCGATGTGCCTGCTGCTAAGCCTGTTATGTCTTCACCTGCTGTCCAGCTTGAGATGCCCATCGCCTGGTTTAATATTTTAGACTGTCTTCATATCCAGCTTAATGTGACTCCGCCTGCTGCCCAGCTTGATGCCATGGACTTGTCCCAGCAGCAGCTAGTTGGAGCGTCCAGGGGGCCGCTCCTTTGGGGGGGGGGGGTACTATCAGGAAACGTTCCATCCGCTGATAATATCTGTCTTTTGGCGTGCAGTACTGAGGTCCACCAGCAGGTGTCTCCTGGCAGTTTTGAACGGTCAGGAGAGCTTTTCCCTGCTGATGTTATGTCATCTTTGGCCTGCAGTACTGGTTTCCACCAGTGGATGGATCCTGGCAGTGTGGAGCAGACAGCACCTCCTGCAATCAGGTGTCACTTGAGGCCAATCACAGGCCTATAAATAGCTGACAAGCATTCACATGTTTGCCTTGGTATTGTCCTTGTGCCCTGACCTGCTGCTTGTGATCCTGAGCCCGATTCTGAACCTGTTCCTGTGCCCTGAACCTGTGACCCATTTTTCTGATCCTGTTTCCCTGTCCTGGTCCCTACCCTGTCCCACCTGTTACCATCATCCCTGCCCTGCAGTCTGATCCATCCATTCTCTCCCTGTCCTGTGTTCCTACCCCATCTGCTGATCTCCCCGTGTATGACCTTGGCCTGGCTTGTCTCTGATTCTGGACTGCCCTATGTTAATCTACTGATCCTCTGTGCATGACTCTGGCCTGCCTATCGTTTACGATCCTGGTATTTCAAATGTATTGTACATATCTGTCTATTGTTATTTGGGGGTCTCTGTTGGTTGATTTATTGCACTGTGTGGTTGTATTTATATTATTCACTTTCCTTAATAAATCATTATATTTCACTTATACACATTTGGTTTTCCTCTGTTGCAGTCCACACAGTTCTGGTCTTATCTGATACATGACACACACACACCACTTTACCAACTGTCAAATTGAGAGGTGTTAGCCACTGATCTGCCTGTGAACGCAAAGCTGAAAGGAGTGCAGGGCCAGTGTGGCTCTTGGCTTCCAGGCACAACAGACGCAGCACAGCATGGCAACGTCTCCCCTGGCATGTCGAATAGGTTCTGGGGATCTTGGGCGGCACAGCGGAAGAGACGCTAGCAGCGGAAAAGGAGGAGTCAGCCAAAGAGGAAAGGGAGGATGGAGTAGGAGGAGAAGAAGATCCAGGCCTGCATGCAATCTGTGGCGGTAAAACCAAATCTACACGGGTGCCACGGGTTACATGCTTGACAGCCATCAGAAGGTTCACCCAGTGGGCAGTAAAAGTTATATACCTTCCCTGCCCGTGTTTGCTAGACCACATGTCTGTGGTCAGATGTATCTTGGCACTGACACTGTGTGCCAGAGATACATTCACTTGCCACTGAACCTGGCCATATAGCTCTGGGATGCTCTGTGAGAAATACTTCCTTCCTGGGACCTTCCACTGTGGTGTTCCAATGGCCACAAATTTTCGAAAGGCCTCCGAGTCCACCAGTTTATATGCCAGTAGTTGGCGGGCTATCAGTTCTGACAAGCCAGCCATCAACCGTTGGGCAAGAGGGTTATCCAGCGTCATTTTTTTATGTTCGGACATTTGGCCCACGGAAGCCTGCCTTTTTCCAGAAAAACTTGGACGGCATGATGGAAGGTGGAGTGGAGGACAATTGTGAGGAGAGAGGAGAAGGAGAAGTAGAAGACGAGGCTGGACAGTGAGTGTGGCTTTGTGTGTTCCTTTACTCCCACTGGGCTCGGTGATGGCAGCTCATGTGCCTTCTTTTTTTTTTTATAATCACCTTTTATTTATCTTCTTTAATCATATCAGTTTAATTACAACAATCAATTAATACAATACCATAAACATTCTTTCCATTTTCTTTATCCCTTTACCCGTGTACATCCCAGAAAAGAAAAAGAAAAAAAAAAAAAACACAACCCACATTTTAATTATAACAATTCTCTCTTCCCCTCTCCCCCCGCTGCCTATTTTATCTCTGTTGTGTACTCTTTCCAACCTTCCCAAATATCATTAAAATCATCTTGTTTATTTCTAATCATATGTAACCATTTCTCAGCTTCTATTATTCTATCTACTTCCTTTTTTCCATTCTACCAATGTGGGGCATTTAGACTGTTTCCATAACCATGTATCATTACCTTAGCTGCGTTCAACAGATGCGGTGTAAGGCCGCGTACACACGGGCGGACTGTTCGCCCAACTTTGTTTGTCAAACAGTTTCGGCAAACAGTCCGCTCAAAATTAGCATGGACGGACATGGCCACACACGGCACTTTTTGAGCGGACTGTTTCAGCGAACTGTTTGCCAAACAGTTCGCTCAACTTTTGAAATGAACGGACTCGCCCACGTAAGGCGGAGGCAAATCCGCCCATTTCGAGCGCGTGTACAGGTAGGCGGGGCCCGCGAAGGAGACGTCGCGGGCTCCGCCGCCTGGAATGGACTTAAAGGGAAACCCCAACGCCGAAAAAAATCGGCGTGGGGTCCCCCCAAAGTCCACAACAGACCCTTGTCCGAGCACGCTACCCGGCCGGCCAGGAAAGGGGGGCGAGCGAGCGCGCCCCCCCTCCTGAGCCGTACCAGGCCGCGTGCCCTCAACATGGGGGGGTGCCTTGGGAAAGGGGGGGCCACGCGGCCCCCCCACCCCAAAGCACCTTGTCCCCATGTTGATGAGGACAAGGGCCTCTTCCCGACAACCCTGGCCGTTGGTTGTCGGGGTCTGCGGGCGGGGGGCTTATCGGAATCCGGGAGCCCCCTTTAAGAAGGGGGCCCCCGAATACCGGCCCCCCACCCTATGTGAATGAGTATGGGGTACAATGTACCCCTACCCATTCACCTGTGAAATAAAGTACAAAAAAAAACACAACACAGAGAAAAAATATTTTATTGCACAGCTCCGGGGGTCTTCCGTCTTCGGGGGTCTTCTCGCCGGACTCCTCCGCTATCTTCGTGTAGCTCTTTTACTAGCGGAGGAGCCCGGCTTTCTTCCTCCCCGCCGCCGGCCTCTTCTCCCGACTTCGGGGGTCTTGTCCCCCTCTTCGGTTCTTCTGCCGGGCCACCGCGCCTTCTTGTAGCTCTTTTGCAGGCGGTGGCCCGGTCTTCTGTCGCCGCTGCCTTCCGTTCTTCTGTCGCCGCCTTCGGTTCTTCTGCCGGGCCACCGCGCCTTCTTGTAGCTCTTTTACAGGCGGTGGCCCGGTCTTCTGTCGCTGTCGCCGTCGCCGCCTTCCGTTCTTCTTCTTCTTCTTCCCCAGGAGATGTTGACACGTCGCTCTCTCCGGCCGGAATGCCAGAGCCGCGCTGTGCGGTCACTTATATAGTGACAATGGGGCGGTGTCACATGGTATATGTCACATGGGTTGATGTCACATGGGGACTATGACATCGTAAGGGGGCGGGGTCACCATGTGACCAACCCATGTGACATATACCATGTGACACCGCCCCATTGTCACTATATAAGTGACCGCACAGCGCGGCTCTGGCATTCCGGCCAGAGAGAGCGACGTGTCAACATCTCCTGGGGAAGAAGAAGAAGAAGAAGAAGAAGAAGAAGAAGAAGAAGAAGAAGAAGAAGAAGAAGAAGAAGAAGAAGAAGAAGAAGAAGAAGAAGAAGAAGAAGAAGAAGAAGAAGAAGAAGAAGAAGAAGAAGAAGAAGAAGAAGAAGAAGAAGAAGAAGAAGAAGAAGAAGAAGAAGAAGAAGAAGAAGAAGAAGAAGAAGAAGAAGAAGAAGAAGAAGAAGAAGAAGAAGAAGAAGAAGAAGAAGAAGAAGAAGAAGAAGAAGAAGAAGAAGAAGAAGAAGAAGAAGAAGAAGAAGAAGAAGAAGAAGAAGAAGAAGAAGAAGAAGAAGAAGAAGAAGAAGAAGAAGAAGAAGAAGAAGAAGAAGAAGAAGAAGAAGAACGGAAGGCGGCGACGGCGACAGCGGCGACAGAAGACCGGGCCACCGCCTGTAAAAGAGCTACAAGAAGGCGCGGTGGCCCGGCAGAAGAACCGAAGGCGGCGACAGAAGAACGGAAGGCAGCGGCGACAGAAGACCCGAAGATGGCCCGGCAGAAGAACCGAAGAGGGGGACAAGACCTCCGAAGTCGGGAGAAGAGGCCGGCGGCGGGGAGGAAGAAAGCCGGGCTCCTCCGCTAGTAAAAGAGCTACACGAAGATAGCGGAGGAGTCCGGCGAGAAGACCCCCGAAGACGGAAGACCCCCGGAGCTGTGCAATAAAATATTTTTTCTCTGTGTTGTGTTTTTTTTTGTACTTTATTTCACAGGTGAATGGGTAGGGGTACATTGTACCCCATACTCATTCACATAGGGTGGGGGGCCGGTATCCGGGGGCCCCCTTCTTAAAGGGGGCTCCCGGATTCCGATAAGCCCCCCGCCCGCAGACCCCGACAACCAACGGCCAGGGTTGTCGGGAAGAGGCCCTTGTCCTCATCAACATGGGGACAAGGTGCTTTGGGGTGGGGGGGCGCGCGGCCCCCCCTTCCCCAAGGCACCCCCCCATGTTGAGGGCACGCGGCCTGGTACGGCTCAGGAGGGGGGGCGCGCTCGCTCGCCCCCCTTTCCTGGCCGGCCGGGTAGCGTGCTTGGACAAGGGTCTGTTGTGGACTTTGGGGGAACCCCCACGCCGATTTTTTTCGGCGTTGGGGTTCCCCTTTAAGCCCATTCCAGGCGGCGAAGCATGCGACGTCTCCGTCGCGGGCCCCGCCTACCTTCACACGCGCTCGAAATGAGCAAACTTTCCTCCGAGCGGGAACAGTTTGCTCATTTCGAAAGTAGCCTACACACGGGCGGACTGTTCGCTCAAACACAGTTTCAGCGGACAGTTTTTCGGAATTTCTGAAAGACTTTGTCCGTCAAACTGTCCGCTGAAACTGTCCGCTGAAAGCCCACACACGAGCGGACTGTCCGCCCAAACACTGTTCAGCGGACAAAGTTGGGCGAACAGTCCGCCCGTGTGTACGCGGCCTGATGCTTCATTTAGACTTTACTTGCTAATGGCATCCCGTGGAACAGAAAGTGATCAATCAAAAATTCTATAGGCTTCAGAGTCAGCCTCTTGATCCACGGGGCCACTGCCTCCCAGCATTTTTTAATCTTAGGGCACGTCCACCAAATATGGAGATATGTGCCTTTCTGCACACATCCCCTCCAGCATCTTGCATCCGCTTTCGGAAACATCTGTATTAAACGTGCTGGGGTACGATACCATCTAATTAAAAATGTATATGCCATCTCCTGGGTTTGGGAGCTAATAGAGGAGCCATGTGTTACTTTTATCATCCTTTGTATTTGTACTGTCGTAAACTTCTGCCCAATTTCTCTCTCCCATTCTCTTATATAATAAGGTATTGCCATGTTCATCGTCTTAAGTATCAGTTTATACATCCTAGATATTACATGTTTAGCCTCAGGATTATTTATACACCATGATTCAAATAATCGAGTGGTAATCGAGTCCAGTGGCCTCATCATGTTTTTCCTTCTATTAAAAAAATCCATTATTTGGAAATACCTCCAAGTGGCCATTGGAATTTTCCCCCATATCGATATCAATTCTGTTATGGGTACCACAACACCCTTTGGGGCTATTCTAGCACATGTGGCCCCTCCCTCTCTATTCCAGCTCCCTAAATTCCTCCCATCTTCCCCTGGACAGAACCAAGGGTATCCTTCTATTGGTGTTAGAGGGGATATCATAGGGGCAAACTTGCCCTGAATATTCAACCTATCCCATATTGAAAATGTTGACTTAGTTAATGGTGATGTCCACTCTGATAACCCTCTATTCGCAGTTGGTATCCACGGGGCCCCCTCTAGCTTCCTGTCTGCTATTGTTTTTTCAAGTTCACCCATATACTGTTTGAAGAATCATGACGCCAGTTCATTATTCTTACTAGAGCCACCGCTTTATAATATATATTTATATCTGGTAATCCAAGCCCTCCCTCCAGTTTTGGTCTCCTTAGTGTGTCATATGACACCCTAGGGTGTTTATCCCCCCACACAAAGTTTGTAAGGGCCTTTCTCACTTGCCTAAAAAAAAAGGACTGTGGGAGTGACACAGGTACTGTTGATAATACATAAATAATTCTTGGCAGCACATTCATTTTAATAACATTCACTCTTCCAAACCACGTCAGAGAAAGGCCCTTCCAACTCCGTAGGTCTTTTATTACTTTTTTAATAGGGGGTCATAATTTAGTTCGTATCATTTTTTTAAATTATGCGTTATATGTATCCCCAAATATACCAATGATTCTGGACTCCAGATAAAGGGGACATTTGATTGTATATAGGATCTCATCTTACTAGGAACATGAATTGCCATCATAAGTGATTTCCCGAAATTTATTTTAAAATTAGACAGATCACCAAATCGGTCCACCTCCTGCATCAACTCTCTTAGTGAGTCCTTAGGGTTGGAGAGATAGAACAGAAGGTCATCTGCATATGCGGAGACCTTGTGCTCCACTGCCCCAATCCGAATCCCCGTGACTCCCCCATTCCTCCTAATCATACATAAAAATGGTTCCAGAACTAAAGCAAACAACATAGGCGAAGGAGGACACCCTTGTCTGGTCCCGTTCTTTATATTAACATATTCCGACAACCCCCCATTCATCTTAATCCTTGCTTTGGGGCTATTATATAATGCCATCACCCATCCCATCATACGCTCTTCCAGTCCCACCTCCCTCAGAACCTCGGACATAAAGGCCCAATTAACTCGATCAAACGCCTTTTCGGCGTCCATCGACAATACTACCCTCGGTATTTTATCCGGCCCAGTGCAAAATGTGTAGGGCTCTGATGGTATTGTCTCTAGTTTCCCCTTCCTTTTATAAATCCTGTCTGGTCCAAATGGACTGTTTTTGCTACCTGTTCTTGCATTCGAAGGGCCAGTATTTTAGATAGGATCTTCGTGTCTGAGTTCAAAGGGAGATGGGCCTGTAGTTCGCACACTGTTGGGGGTCCTTCACCCCCTTTGGCAATACTGTTATATATGCCAATAGCGCCTCAGGTGGTAAAGGGTTCGATATTTTAATCGCATTAAAGTAGTTACATAGGGGGCAGCTTAAGATTGGCAGGAATCTTTTTATTTTAATAATGTTTATTGAAGATTTGCATCAGAACATAAATGATAAACAATCCTCAATACAAACAAGCTAAATCCACCCGTACATAGGCTAAGCCGAGCTAGACATACATGGATCTAGACCAGAATATATCAAAACCAATCTATAAAGCCAACAGGAAGTGCATTGAAAAAACATTGGTATTATCTTGTACCCATAACAACCAGTTCAGCCCCCGTGGGGGAGTATGTCTAGTCAAAGCACACGAGCCACGGATCCCCTGGTGCCCCAAACGGGATCAAGCTGCAGACCAAGGGCTAGGCCCGCCCGCCAAGACCAGGACACTCCCCACCCATCCCTACAAAGTTCAGTTGCCTGGGATGCCCAAAGGAATTTTGGGCCAAAAACCAGCCCAGAACATCGCTGCCATCTCCAGTAGAGCCCCATGTGGGGCCGATCCCAATACACCAAGGGAGGTGAAGAGAAGAGAGAAAACGTGTGAAAAAAAAAAAAAAAAGGGGGGAGAGGAGAAAGAAAGGTAATGTAAAAAGCTGAATCAAGTGTTACCTGCCCTAGCAGACAAAGCACCAGGCTGCACTCCTGGAATAAGAGAAATATTACACAACGTCGCCCAAGGTTCCCAGATCAACCGGAATCTCTCCGTTTTGTCGTGCCACTTGGCCACTACTTGTTCTTGCACCATAATCCATGTTACCTTAGATCTGAACATCTTATATGAAACCGTGTGTTTCTTCCAGGCCTTAGCTATCGTAATTTTAGCCCCAAGGAAAACAAAAAACGCCAATTGCTGTAAATGTTTGGATAAAGCCGGGATGAAAAGATTTAGTAAGGCTAAACTGGGGTGTGGTAGTACAGCAGTCCCCGTAATGGAACTAACCGTACGAAACACTTTCCGCCAGAAGGAACGGATGCGTGGACAGGACCACCAGACATGAAACACATCTCCTCCCAGACCACAACCTCTGAAGCACACTGGCGAGGAACCCGGAAAAATTCTTGCCAGCCTGGAAGGAACATAGTACCATCTAAACAGGACTTTGATACCTGCCTCAATTAGAGAAACATTAAGTATACCTTTGTGAGCTCTCATCGAGGCCCCAAACCACTGTTTCGATTCCCATGAGCTGCCCAAATCAGCTTCCCATGCGAGAGCATAAGGGGGCTTGTTGTCCTTCCACATGAGAGCCGCGTAAATCAGGGAGATGCCCCCCCTCTGGTCCGTGGCCTGCGCACACCATTGCTCATATTGCGTTATAAAAGGAGGAAGAGGCTTGGAAGTCCAAATGGAATTCAAATAGTGTGAGATTTGTGTAAATCTGAACATTTCCGATTCGGGCATATCTAGTTTCTTTTTGCAATGTGATAAAGAAAGAGGACCGGAAGGGGAAAAGAAGTGTCCAATTCTGTATAACCCCTTATCCGTCCACCATTTAAAGGCTTCTATATTTTCCCCCGTGGGAAAATCCCCATTATGAAAAATGTGTGTTAGCGGTTTCAGTGGGGAGATCAACGAGTCCCGTTTGAATAGGTTGGAGCTAAGCGCCAATGAATGCGAAAGGGTGGGAGCCAGAATCGCTGGTCTGCGTTTGGGGCTACAACCCATCAGGAAATCTATTGTGTGGTGGGGAATAGATTGCCGTTCCATCAATAACCAGTCCGGTTTTACAGAACCCGAGAAAGCCATTGATATCTGGGCCAGTTGTGCCGCTTGATAATAACCCCATAAATTGGGAAGACCCAACCCCCCTTGAGATTTCAATCGATAGAGTGTGGCTGAGGAGCACCTATAGCCTTTCTTCCCCCAGACAAACCTCACAATGTCCGTTTGTATTTTGTCAAGGAATGTTTTGGGGACTGGAATTGGGAGTGAACGGAACAAGTACAATAGACGCGGTAGAAGTGTCATTTTCACCGCATTAATCCTACCCAGCCAGGAGATGCCACAACCGGACCAAGGTACTAAATCCTCTTTGCATTTTTGCGCCATGTAGGGATAGTTAGCTTTGAATAATGTGTGTATATGGGAAGTGAGTTTTATTCCTAAGTATGGAAGCTGGGATTGTGCCCATGAGAAGGTAAAATTATTCGAAAGTTGTGATAGCATATCTGTGGATAGCGTAACATTCAGGGCTAAAGATTTCTCCATATTGACCCGGAGTCCCGAAATCTTACTAAAATCTAATAAAGTCCGGTTAATGATGGGCATGGAGGTCAGGGGCGAAGTAACAAAAAGAAGGAGGTCGTCCGCATAAAAAGGGCGCATTTATGTTCGCAGGACCCGCACCTGACCCCCCTAATGTCGGGGTTGGAAGTAAGGCAATGGCTAAAGTTTCTATGGCTATGGCAAAAAGAAGCGGAGATAATGGGCACCCCTTTCTTGTCCCCCTACCAATACCGAACGAGTTAGAATATCTGCCCAACAGACGCACCTGTGCCGAAGGATTAGAATAAAGAGCCGATATAAGGTTAAGAAAGTATTTTCCGCACCCCCATCTCTCCAGAATATCCGTAAGGTACAACCAATCAATAGAGTCAAAGGCCTTATGAAGGTCAATGGACAACAGAAACCCCTGTTGCGGGGAACCTCCGTCCCATTGTGCCTTTAGGAGTGAAATAATATCTACTGCGCGCCTAATCTGGTCTGGTCCTTGTCTCCCAGGGATGAACCCCACCTGATCTTTGTGGATATACCGGGAGATAAAGCTTGAAAGCCTGTTCGCCAGTATTTTCGTCATTATCTTAATATCATTATTGATAAGCGATATAGGCCTAAAATTGCCTACCACGCTGGCATCTTTACCAGGTTTTGGAATCACCGATATAAATGCGGAGTTCATGAGAGAGTTAAACATTTTCACCAGATAAGGAGCCAGAGAAGGGCCAAACTTCTTATAATAACCGTTGGAGAATCCGTCCGGACCCGGGGCAGAACCCACTGGAAGCGTTTTGATAGTGTCAAGTACTTCTGCCTGAGTGAACGGATCCTCCATAAGATCCCTGTGATCCTCTGAGAGCTTGGGCAGTGGGAGATCACTCAGGAGCCGCTCCCGAGCACCCTTGGAGGTACTAGTCCCCTGCTTGTATAAGTCCGAGTAGAACTTCAAAAAAGTGTCCATGACTTTAACAGGATTCTGAGAGAGGTCCCCTGAGTGAACCCTGATTTTAGGGAAAGACTGAGATCGTGGCTTGGGGGTCAGTTTTACTGCTAGGCGTGAGCCCACCCTGTCTTTTTGTGCATAGAATTTAGCCCCCGTCCAAGTAAGATGTTGAGCAGCCGCTGTAGTTAAGGACATATTCAGTCGGGCCTTGACCTAGTCTAGTTTGGCTAATGAATCTGCCGTAGGGCGCTGTTTGTGTGTTTTAGCTAGGGTACGGAACTCCTCCATGAGTTTGAGAGTGTCAGCCCGGTGTTGCGCTTTGAGATTAGAGGACAACTGTATCAGTTTGCCTCTCATTACAGTTTTATGTGCGGCCCACAAAGTAACCGGCGTCGCCTCCCCGGTATCATTCAGCTCAAAGTATTCTCGAATAGCAGCCTCCAACATTGCGCTATGTGCAGGATCGCTCAAAATGGATTCCCGGAGACGCCAACATGGGCGGCTCCCGGAGCCCATAGGTCTCCTGGACACTACAACCACCATGGAGTGGCCCGATAAGGACGAGTCCAAGATCCTTGCAGTAACCAGCAGAGGAACCGTCTGGGGTTTCGTAAAAATGTGATCTATTCTGGCATAGGTGTGGTGTGGCACCGAAAAATGTGTATAATCCTTCGCCCGAGGATTCATCTCCCGCCAGGAGTCAATCAGACCACCCGAGTGGAGCATGCGAGCAATGCTAATGCTCTGTTTCGATGGACGCTTGGGTTTTGACCCACCAGATCCCGATTTATCCAAAGAAAAGTCAAATGCTACATTCGAGTCACCTCCAATAAACACCGTGCCCTGAAGGCGGTTCTGTAGCTTCCTCAGCATGGATGCAAAAAAGGAGCTTTGGCCCTTATTGGGTGCATAGTAGGAAACAAAAGTGTAGCATTCCCCATCTATGTGTCCCGAAACCAGAATATATCGACCCTGGGGGTCCTGAACAATCTCAGGTTGGGAGAGGTTTATATGTTTGGAGAAACACACTGCCACCCCTCTAGTCTTGTTTTCCGCGGAGGCCAAAAAGAACTGAGGATAGTGCTGATGTAAAAATGTGGGTTTGAAAGAGGAAGGGAAGTGCGTCTCCTGTAGTAATAGAATGTCCGCATGTATGGATCGGTAATGTTCTAGAATCTTCCTACGTTTTAGTGGGGAGTTAAGGCCTTGAGTGTTTTGCGAGACAAGTTTAAGGGTGGGCGCTTTAGCAGGTGTGTCAGCCATGGACCAGAGGGGGGAGACCCACGCAACTGAACAAGAACTCACCGCTCCCATGAAATAGGCCACGCTGTGGGCGAATCCAGAACCACCAATAGGTCCCATAAACGTCCAGGAGTGCAGGCGGGATGTCGTAAGTAAAGTCGCCTTGTCTGCAATAAACATGAGGAGAAAGGAGAAGGAAAAAGATGAAAAAGAAGAGGGACAAACAATCATAGGGAGAGAGAACAGCAGCATGAGGAGAACCATGTTGCAATACCATTGTGTTGTCAGAAAAATACATACAGGGGACCCCCGTCCCCATCCTCCCCCCCGAGCGGTCGGAACCCCTCCAACCAACTCTCATCCGTAAATGGACGGGGCAACCCCAGACAAGGTTACCCCGAAAATGGCCCAGAAGCTTAAACAATACCTCTGAGCCAGGGGGAGCGCACTAAATCCACCACCGCCCCGCCACCTTAACTATATAAACTGTGGAGCCGCCACGGGCTCCTATCGAAAATGTAAACCGAGCGCCCCTCAAGAATTTTAACAGTGGAGCAGCACTCCTATACCTATGGCAAAGGGAATGGCCCATTTCTCGCTCCAGACCCACCATCCCCCACCCCCCCCCCCCCCCCCAAAATAGAGACGGTGGAGAAATGGCCATACCCTTATCAGACCAGTACCTAGGGGCCGTAAAGGACTATTTCAAACAAAGATTATGAAAATATGCATATCCCTTAAAACATTCCCTGCTACCACAGACAGTAAACCTAATATTATCCCCGATAAGGCATATACATTACAGGCCCGTCCGATATGAGAAGAGTTCGCTGTACCGGTCGTTCGAGTCCAGAATAGCAAGGCCTGAGACCTCAACCTGAAACTAAAAGAAGTTGACCTAGACCAAGGTTATAATGCAAAAAATACAAGAGAACAAAAATACAAAAAAATGTAAAGATGCAAAGATGCCAAAGCCCCCCCCTATAAAGATACATGGCGAAAGGAGAGCAAAAAATCAGACAACTTGGGGAGGGGAAGAAGGCCCCAAAACATATTTCAGAACATGTGAAGACTTCCCACCCGTAACCCTCTAGATAGAGGAGGGGGCCAAGAGAGTCCCAAAAGACCCCCGAGTCCCGTGGCCCGTGCCACAACCAGGGGATCCCCGAAAAAGAGGAAGTTCAACCCCATATGGGGAAACTAAAATAGTCTCAAGGTGGCAGATTTTCTTTGGATCGTTTGGAGCTTTGTGTCAGCCAGATCTGCTGCAGCGGGCTCGCTGGGGGAGGCCTCTTGGTTGACGCTGGGGTACCCCTGGTGGAAGGTTCCTTTGTGGGTTCCAATTGTAGCAGACCTAGTCGAATCAAAAGTTTTTCACCTTCCTGGAACGAGGAGAATCCAAAGCTTTTGTTCTTGTAAGAAAAATTCAGCCTCAAAGGAAACGACCATCTGTAAGCGATTTCTTTGTCCAACAAAACTTGTAGCAAAGGTTTAAACGACCGTCTCCTCTGTATAGTGTATGGGGAGAGGTCAGCGAATAGCTGGATCTTGTGACCCTGGAACGAGAGATTTTCTGCATATCTGGATTTTCGCATGACCTCCTCCTTCACCGAGTAATAGTGCGGCTTGACTATAATGTCCCTGGGTAAACCGTCAGAGCGGGGGGCCTGGAGAGCCCTATGTGCTCTATCCAGTTCTAGATGGCGATCCGGGATGTCAGGGATCAAATTCTTTATGAGAGATCTCACCACCTTGTGTACCTCTTTTTCAGATTCTGGGATCCCCCGTACCCTAAAATTTTATCTTCTCGACCTGTTTTCGAGGTCATCGATTTTTGCAAACGCCGTTTCTAGTTGGTCCTGAACCTCCTCCAATCTAGCCGAATTCTGATTGATCCGTGATACAGCCTGGTCAGTTTTCCGTTCCACAGTGTCCCGCCTCAGACCTATTTGCTGCAGATCTGCATGTATAGAGGTAGTGATCTGATTTGCCTAAATAGCTAGGCTTTTGGAAAGCATATGTGAGAAAGCAGTCATCATGGAAGGAAAGTCTGTGGGGGGAGGGAAATCTTCCTGTGCCTCACTGACTGCCAGCAGCATGCCTGTATGGGGATCCCTCATAGGTGTAGTGGGATATCCTGCACTCAATCCCCCCAGCAAAGACTCAGTGGAAGAGGGAGAGTTAACTGATGGTAAAGGGGCACAGTCTGTACCTTGGAAAGGCAACCGTTCCTGGTCCTGGTCCGCTATGGAAACTTCCTGGGAAGCTGTGACTGGGAGGCCTCGTGTAGCCGCCATCTTGGCGTAACTGACAGGGCCGGTTTCGGCTTTCATACGGCCGGACAAATCCTTTCTGGCGCTCGGGGACGCCATCCGCGGGTTCCCTGAGTGTTCCCCCACTTGAATCTGCTGTCCGGTACAGTGTGAGGGCGCTCTGGAGGCTCCGGTGGTTAACCACTTCAATACAGGGCACTTTCACCCCCTTCCTTCCCAGCCCAATTTTCAGCTTTCAGCGCTCTAGCGCTTTCAGTGACAATTGCGCGGTCATGCTACACTGTACCCAAATGAAATTGTTATCATTTTGTTCGCACAAATAGAGCTTTATTTTGGTGGTATTTATTCACGACTCCGTTTTTTTTTTTTGCGATATAAGCGCAAAAAAAGCGGAAATTTGGGAAAAAAACAATATTTTATTTTTTCTATTTGAATAGAAATCCAATAAAATCAAATTTTGTCATAAATTTAAGCCAAAATGTATTCTGCTACATGTTTTTGGTAAAAAAAATTCCGTTAAGTGTATAATAATTGGTTTGTGTGATCACGGACATATGTACGCAAATGATCATGTACATATGTGTGCAGGTGATCACGTACATATGTGTGCAGATAATCATTGGGACATGTGATTTTAGTGGGACATATGTGGGGGACATGTTTTTATTATTAGGGACATGTGTTTTTATTATTTGGGGACATGTATGTTTTGGGACATGTGTGTTTTGGGGACATATGTGGGGACTGTGTTTGTACTGTGTGGTGTGTTGACACTACACTGATGATCAGTGAGTAAAAAGCTGTGAAAAGCAGCCCATACTCACTGATCATCAGCCGGCTGCAGCGATCCGCTCTCCTCTGCGATGTCTTCCGTGTGAGGAGAGGAGAGCCGATTGCCTAGCAATCGGCTGTTTGTTTACATCACATGACGGCCGTGATTGGACACGGCCATCATGTGATCAGGAGGGCCAATCACAGAGCCCTCCTGCCGATCTGAGATGTGCCGTGTCCGGGTGACACGAGCACATCGGGATCGCGCCGCTGCGCGGGCGCGCGCGCGATCCCGCTACTCCTGAAGGACGTTCCTGAACGTCCTATCAGGAGCAGGCGGCTCCCACCCGGCCGTATATATACATTGGCCGGGTGGGAAGTGGTTAAAGCAGGGCAGCGGTGGAGCGGAGCTCTAGATGCCGGCGGCCATCTTGGGAAACCCCGCGCATGCGCTTGAGGGCAGGAATCTTTTATAATATGCGTTTGTGAAGCCATCCGGTCCTGGACTCTTCCCTAACGCTAAATTCATCATCACCCTATTTAGTTCTTCTTCCGTAATTATTTGTTCCATTTCCTCCAATGCTCTTTTCGGAATAGTCGGCAGTTCCGCTGCTCTTAAATAATCTCTATTTTTTTTTTTTTTTCCTTTCCTCTAATCCCCCCTCCCCGTTCCTCACTGGGTTCGGTTCAATATTATACAACAACTTGTAATACTTTTGAAATTCTGCTGTAATTTTCTGGGTATCTATGTTTTGTTTCTTATTCACTACCAAATTATGGACATGCTTTAATTCTTGTTGTCTCTTTAACTGTCTAGCTAGTAACTTTCCTCCTTTACTCCCTTGCTCATAGAAACGGTGTGCATAATACCTTTGTTTATTTTTCACTTTTAGATCTAGACATTGGACTAATTTCAATAGTAATCCCTCCACTTTATTCGCCTCTACACATTGTAGATTATTTTTATGTTTAATTTCTAATTTATGTATTTCTTCTAAAAGTTCCTCTATTTCCTTTTGCCGTTCCTTTTTTATATATGAGCCCTGCACAATCAATGCCCCCCTCATTACTGCCTTATGGGCCTCCCACACCATCTGGTTGGACACATCACCTGGAACATTATCTACAAAATAATCAGTTAACCTTTTATATAATTTTTCAAAAACTCTTTTATCATCCAATATATTTTCATTTAAACGCCACATTTTCCCTTTACTCCCTACCGTTCTCATCCTCATATTTATTTCTATTGAGGCATGATCTGAAATTGTGATTAATCTAATTTTAGAGGATTGTACCCTATGTAGATCAAACTGATCTATCATAAATAGGTCTATCCGTGAGTATGTGTTATGTATCTTAGAGTAATAACTAAAATCTTTCTCTCGTGCATGTAGTGTCCGCCAACTATCTATCAAATGTAACATTCTTAAACTCTTTTTTAAGTGTCTCTGTGCTCTAAATGATAATGGTGTTTTTCCAGATGATGTGTCCATCTCAGGATCTAATGTGAGGTTAAAATCTCCTCCTAATATTAATATCCCCTCCCTAAACTTCCCTAATTTTTTCAACGTTTTTGATATGAAATCCACTGTGCAATTATTAGGGGCATAAATTGTTGCAAATGTACAGCACTGCCCATAAATTTTCCCCTTCACAAACAGATAACGTCCCTCTGGGTCTGCTTTTACTTCCATACAAGAAAAAGGGCATTGCTTATGGAACGCTATTGAAACTCCTCTTGCTCCCTTAATAGGGGAAGTCGCATGATGCCACTGACTAAACAGTGAACATGGCAATCGAGGGGTTGCCCCTGACGTGAAGTGCGTCTCCTGAAGAAAATCTCTGTTCCCAGGGAACACAGCTCGCACCAGAGCCTACCCCTTTTACATGGGGAACCCAGTCCCCTTACATTGTAAGATATTATCTTGACATCCTCCATCTCCCTTCACCTTCCTCCTCCTACCCCCCCCCCCCCCCCCACACTCCGTTGACTTCCTCTGGTCATACCTGACATCATCAAAGCATTGAGATACCAAGGGCAGGGGAGAGAGAGAGAAAAAAAAAAAAAGGAAACCCCCCCTCCCCCTCCCGGATGTACTTATTTTACCCAAATACCCTCCACTAATCGGGGGATTTCACCTCCTTCCCACCTATCTGCGGAATTAGAGGTCTCCCTTCTTGTTACCATCCTATTGGGGGCAACATAACCATCGGTGCGGGTGATAACCCTAGTGTCCCCCCCGAGCGGCACCACCCACCAGTACAGAGCAACCGAAAAAAAAGAAAAAATAATACTTGCTAAATGAGAGAGACTGATAGGTACACACAACCAAGACCTCTTGTGTGTCCGCCACTGCCAGTTTAATGCCGTCTTGGTCTGTCTCCACCTCTTCCACTCTATGTCCCAGGGCTACTATATCCTCTCTTAATCCATCCATCATTTGTTTACAAGATAGCTCTACAGCTGCAATTAATGCTTGTATATCCGTTTTTGTAGGAAGAGCTCTCAATAACTCCTTTAGTTCTTTATCCATTGTCACCCCTATTACCTCTGATTGGGACACTATTTGCTCTAATGAGGGACTCTGTGCCAGTGTTGCGGGTTTTAATATAGCTTGTGGTATTTGTTTGCTTATATCCCTTCCTGGGGATCCTTCTGGGAACTTATCGTGGGTCCGACTCCCCTCACAGTCCGCCCCTCGTTTATTTTCTTTTAAGGGGTCTACCTTTCTCACCCCTTTAGTCCCTTCTCCAGGGATATCCTGTGTCCCATGCTGCCCCTGGGCTTCTTTAATAGACTCAGTCTCTATGCCTTGGTAGGTTACTTTACAGGCCCTAGCTGTATTCGTATGCTTCTCCCTCCCAGCCAAGCCATCCTGCTCCTCCATCCCCAGCACACCAATCAGTCCATCTCCAGCCAGTGTTAGACTTGTTAAACTTCTCCTTTCAAATCCCGGTGGGCCTTGACCCTTCATTAACATTTCTTTTTCATACCTGAGCCTTTCTTGACTGACCTGGCATTCCGGAGATCCAGCGTTTTTCATGTCTCGTGGGTGGGAGGAGCCTGAATTCAGGAAGTGGGAGGACCGTTTCACGTCTCACTCCAGCTCTGCACTGGTCGGCTCAGCCTCCCCAAGCCCGGAAGTTCACCGCACGCTCACACAGCGCGTCTCATCTCCACAACATGCCCTTCGGCTTTCCTCCCCCTGGCCTGCAGTCATTTGGGCACCAGCTCATGTGCCTTCTTAAGGCAGTCATCCCTAGGTGAGTGTTGGGCTTACCAAGACTTATGCGTTGACTGCAAAGGCTGCAGATGGCAACACTATTGTCAGCAGCGGACACGTTAAAAAAAGCCCACACTGCGGAGCCATGTTCCGGCGTCCTGGGAGCGCCAGATGTGACTGTACATGGCTGATGCCTCGCTTCTGATACATTAGCAGCCTGGTTTGTCCCTTCTGTGCAATGTAAGTCCCGTCTGCTTCTCCTCCCTATCTGCTGGTCCATATCTCCCTTTGAACTCCCCTCCTCTTCCTCTCTTGTGGGCACCCACGTGCCATCACTAGACACAGCATCATCAACGTCACCTTCCCCACCGCTATAATTAGAGATCTCGCAGTAGACAGCAACACCGGGGACCAACCTCCTCGGGCTGATCTGGGTACTGTCGTCAGACTGCTGAGTGGCGGTTGTTGCTACTTCCTCTTCCTGATCCAATGCCAAGAGTGGCTGCGCATCGGCAATGTCTTGTGATGGATCAGAAAATAATTCCTGTGACTCAAGCATTTGGTGGTGGTAGTGTCTTTGGGGGTGCACACAGCAGAGAGTGAAGAAGAGGGTGCAGATCGAGAGGATGGGGAGGGTGCAGAAGAGTAAGGTTGAGTGAGCCACTCAACCAAGTCTGGTGCGTCCTTTGACGTAATCAAATGCACTTTCTGCAACTTGCCACTTTGGCTCAAGCCTGTTGCTCCTGCCCTACCCCTACCACCCCTGCGGAAGGGCCTGCCTCTTCCTCTGCCTGTCATTTTTTAAATTACCCTGTAACAAAAGTCTCTAGAGAAGTGTAGTATATGTGGAAGAAGGTATATAACACCCCGCTTCAATCTGTCATTTTGGGGGGGCCACTGGTCTATCACACCAGTTATAATACTTTTTTCTAATTACGTTTGTCACTCTTTGTAGTATCACTGCAGAACCGCTCAGCAGTCACAATGCTCCACAGTGGAAATGCACTATACTATGCTTTCTATATTTGAAAGTATTTTATACGTGTATCACACCTCTATATACTGCACACCAAATAGTACACCTATACCAGTCCTTAAAAGGACCTTTGTGGACCTAATAGTAGCTAGCTAGTAGCCAGTGAATTGCAGACTGTCCCTGCTCCAAACATCAAACTATTCCTCCCTACACTGAGAAATGACAGCTGCAGAATCGGTCAGCAGCACTGCATGCAGTGCACTATAATATGCTTTCTATATTTGAAAGAAAGTATATTATACGTTTATTCCAACCCTATATACTGTACACCTATACCAGTGGACCTAGTACTAGCTAGCTGGTAAATTGCAGACTGTCCCTTCTCCAAACACCAAACTGTCCCTCAGTCCCTACACTGATAAAAGACAGCTGCAGAATCGGTCAGCACTCAGCAGCACAGCAGTGCACCATAATATACTTTCTATATTTGAAAGAAAGTATATTATACGTGTATTACAACCCTATATACTGTACACCTATACCAGTCCTTAAAAGGACTTTTGTGGACCTAATAGTAATAGCTAGCTAGTGATTAGAGTGACTGTTCCTGCTCCACACAGCGTCCTTTCCCTACAATGACAAAAGACAGAATGTAAAATGGCCGCCAGATCAGGTCTATTTATAAGGTAGCGGGTATGTCCATGTGCTGAAATGTCTTAATTGGCTGACCTCTACCCCATGATGGATGTGTCATGGGTCAAAGTTCTTCACAATGTAAACAAATATGGCCACCGCAAACAGCACCCGAAGTCCGCCGGGTTGGCGAATCGCGAACGAGCAAAGTTTTGCTGCAAACCAACCACCGTGCGAACCGAAAGGCCATCTCTATTGCCCGTGTCACCAAACCTGAGCAGCAACCACTCTGCTCTATCCCTCCACCGCCAGGCTGCAGCTTTTCCTGTTTAGCTTAAATTACTTCCGTATTACTGATGCCGTTTAGCCACGCCCCCGCACAAAAATGCCCCCCTTCCTCTTTCAACAGGGAAGTGTGTGAGCGCTGGCATCATGGTGGGTGGTGGCGGGGTAAATTCTCCACCTGACGAGCGGCCGCGACTTGCCCAAAAAAACATTTTTTTTTCTTTTTTTATAAGAAAAAAAAGAGGCAGCTGGCTGGCATTCAAGGGATCAAAAAACGCCAATATGGGGGTCCAGGAAGTGATCAGAACCCCCCTTCATACCCGAGGGTCTGAGCTGGCTTGAATGGAGAGGCGAGTGGAGCTTCTGCTGTTTCCAGCATCAGAATGGTGAGTGTTCAATACAGCCTCCAGTGGTGATACATAGACATGACATAACAACACAATACATGGAAGCAGAGATTCCTGAGAAAATCTCCCCTACCTTTCCTCACAGCAGGGTTTATCAGAGATAAAAAAAACAATCTTCACCTTTCACGGTAGACTCTGAGACCTTAAGAAAACCTTCAGGAACAGGGGTACACTCAGGTAATCCCACAATCCTGGACCTTCCTAGAAGACCCTGCCAGTAAACTTTTATTAGCCTTACTACCAAAAAGTACTGGATCCAAGGGCCCAACTTTAAAAGCATTCGCAAGCAAAACCTTGCATCTTCGGATGACGAGGCCCAGGTACAATTCATTTAGTCCATTATGGGGACATCAGAATGGATCCAGTCAGGATGTCTGGCTCTCATCAAAGGATTACTGCCCGTGGAGCTCAGTACACACATCCTTACACATGCCCAACACCTTAGACACTGGCAAAAAAAAAACCGAGGACTCCCAGTAGTGGGAGGGGTTATATGGGGAAGTTCACACCTTAAGGGGCAAACCAGTGTCCAGCACCTGATACGCCAATATAACCCACGTGTGTCCCCTGATGTAAGAAAAGACCCCCTTGTTAAAGGAGGCTTCCGAATTCTGATAAGCACGCCGACCACAGCCCAGGATTGTGGGGAAGAGGCCCTTGCCCCCGTTAACATGGGGTCAAGGTGCTTCAGAGTGGGAAGAAGTCTGCCACAATGTGCTAAACTGCTGTGCACACTAGCACATTACCTGTCAAACCATGCTTTCCAGCACAGTTGTCACTGTTCCCACTGGTAAAGAGCACTGCCATCTTTCTTCTGGTGTTTTTTCCAGGTTTGGTCAGTTTGTCTGCTTGAATGGCCAGTCTGCAATGACATCACTCTCACGCATGGAAGTCATGGTACAGAGTGGTGCAGTAAAAGTACACTGTGCTGTGCAAGGGCAGCTCAGTGTACATTCTGTCATTAAAAAAAAAAAAAAAAAACTTCCCTATCGGGGGTTTTAATTTTTTAGGTTCAATACTGCTTTAGAGCTGAAATATGTTACTGCAATTTCCACTGCTGGGGAAGAAACATTTAATAAGTGCAGCTTATTCATATAGTAAAGATGCAATTTCCTCTTCATTCTGCTGGCTGCACTTTCCTGTTTCAAATGGCTGTTTCCCCTTTCAAGTTCCTAATGAATTCCCTGGAATTCATTCTATGAATTTTATGCACCCTCCTCCCAACAGGACAATGTGCCCATGTGCACATGCAGCCAGAGATAAAAACACACAGATAACACTCCTTTCCTCCTCCAAGGGAAGTGATTGACAGTGACTCCTGAGACGTGGGAAGCCACTGTCAATCCCTACATTTGGAGGAGGAGGAAAGAAGTGTCTTCAGTGTCTTCTCATCTGGGGCTGGCATTAGTCTCTGCTGGTAGAGGAAGCATACAGATGTCAGACAGGTGTTACGAATGCCAGAGCATGCTGACACAGAGACTCATGAGATTTGTGACCAGTGATGTCAAGAGTGCACCCTTCCCCACCTGTAAGATTGAGGAAGCAGAGCAGTCAAAGCAGGTGTATGCGGTTGCTATATGATCTAGATAAATTAAGACATATAAATCCCCACAAGCACCTGTTCAATGGGATAAAAACAGTATTTTTAACTCATTGTAAAATCCTTCTCCTAGAATACATTAACCACTTGCCGTCCAGACCAATTTGGACATTTTTTTTACATACAAGATTTTTTTGTTAGAAAATTACTTAGAGGCCCTGGAGAATAAAATGGTGGCTGTTGCAATTTTGTATGTCCCACAATATTTGTGCAGCCATTTCTGAAACATATACATTCAGGAAAAGATCCAGTTAAATGTATTTTAATGCACACAAACAGAATAGAAAACCCAATTTTTCGGTAAAAATATAAAAGATTATATTTTGCCAAGAATACAGATAGCAAACAAGTAAATATTTTAATTTTTGCACGGCAGTAAAAAGATGACAAACTACGGCACCTAAAACTTGCAAAGTATTCCACCTGTGATCAGTGAATAGTGGGTGCAATAGCCTTTAATATTCCTATGTACACCATACCATTGACAGTAGTCCTCTATTAATGAGGTTTTCTGAAGGACAAATTGCATATCAAAACAAAAGCAGTCTAATTATGAAATGTGAGTAATTCTAATTAAGGACAGTACTTAATCCTACACAAAACTTACAACAATATTTTGTAACTTTTTGGGACATACTTTTTTTATGGCGAGCATCAGGAGCAATAACAGGTGATATCTTCTTTCCAAGTCTTTCAGATAGTGTTTTCTTTACTGCCGGAAAGCTTTCTCCCCCTGAAACAGCATACAGAAAAAATAATTTATTGAAAGTACGTCTGTTGCCGTATTTGTAAGATTTCTTAAAGAACCAAAAGCCAATATGGATACTGTATATTTACAGTATATCCATGCATCTATTTACATGTATGCAATATAAATAACATACAATATGCGCACATATTAATGATGCAGTGCATTCTGAAGCTTGCATAGAGGTGCTGAGAAGTGGAAATAGTAGACTCACCTGTATCTACAGGTTTGTTGCTTCATTCCTAACTGCATTTGCTTTATGTACTCCCAAAGACGATTTTGGCTAAAACATGCTTAAAGGTGTAACGATAACCTGCCTTGTCTTGAGAAAGGACAGAGGTGGAACAGAGATTTAAATAAAGAGAATGAACACTAGAGTTAAATGTTACAAAATAAATCAATTTTATGCATGCGCAGTCTCCTCTACCTGAGCTCAGCTATAGAAGGTGCATACAATTGTTAGCCTCCTTGCGTTAGCAAGAAGGTTAAATAAATAAATTAAAAAAAAAAAAAAAAAAACGAAAAATACATAAAACCAATAAAAAAAATAAAAAATTAAAAGCACCTGTCACCCCCCTAAAAAAAGCCAGCGCATAGCCTAGGGTGTGTATGTAAACAAACATGCATTTGACGTAACTCTATGACCATCAGCAGGAGAGCAGTAATTCTAGAGCCATCATTAATGGTTAACTCTAAAATGATAAAGGCTTTTAAAGGACCACTTCAGGATCAATAAACGTGGTCATTTCTTATTGGATGGCTGCTAGCGGTGTCTCCTCAGGAGAGAAGAGGACCACCATCATTACAGGGGGATGGTAGGGGATTGGTAGTTTCAGTGCCATTGCAGCACCAGCATTCTTGCCGGCAGTCTGTAATGATAGGGCCCACCCTCAACCCTGAAGGTTAAAGAGGAGAACGCTGGTTTTGAGACTAAGGTTGCTATATAAAAGATCCTGTGAGCCTCCTCTGATTATAAATTGCCTAAATGGCACAGTGAAACAGCTGCAAGTGTTAAGCATGTCTCATAAAAAACATGCAGATAAAAGCATAAATAAATATATACGCTGCACTTTCAAATAAACTCTTCACATTATATATATATATATAAAATGTGATAACCAAAGTGCAAATATGCATGTGAAACACACATAGTAACTAGTAACACCCAGTAACTAGTGACTGTAAAAAGTGACAATAGTGCAACAAATGGTTACAAAAAATAAATGAACATATAAATGAAAATAAATATTCACACTAGTAAAAAGTGCTATAACCTGCATCCATATGTTGATTGGTTGTATCAAAATTATTGTTCATAAAATCATATAGTGGACCCAATCCACTTAAATATATAGATGAATAAAAAGTGCTTCTATGCGCATGTGTCATCCAATTTCAAAAGTGCTTCTAAAGTCCATGCGATTTGCAAACTGCTGTGTAAATTATCCAAAATAAGCCGCAGTGATCCATGCGATTTGTAAACTGCTGTGTGGATAATCCCAAGCAAGCCACAGTGATCACACTCAGGTGCTCCTAAGCTTGTGACTTTGAACTTAAGCTTAGTAAATACACGCCTGTGAACCCCCTCTGGGGCTCTGCAGTTTTAACCAGACTCCTGGACCCATCAGCACTATACCTCCGTTGAGTGAAAAAAGGACTGGATGGTGTAATAACGTTTTTACAGTTTATTAATCACATGAAAAACCACTCTATGAGGTACTCACATAGTATAGGTGTGTCAGTGCGCCACTCTGCATCAGGAAAACAGCATGTAAAGATACCTGATCGATATTGGGATGGTATGGGGTTCTTTCCTGACAGCTCACATGTTGAACGTCCATCCTGTCCCCCTCCCCATGAGTATTGATACAGGGAACTTCCGTATCTACTTAAAGACTATATTTCCCCCCTGAAGTAGATACGGAAGATCCCTGTATTGATATGCTTTGGGGAGTTACTAGTTACTGGATGTATCACGATGTGTGATTCACACACATATTTGCACTTTGGTTATCACATATACATAAATAATGTGAAGAGTATATTTTAAAGCACAACGTTTATATTTATTTTAAAGAATAAAGTTATTTCACTATCCCTAGTCCCAATGAGCATTTATTGTGGTTGTAAAGTCAGAAGGTTTGTTAATGTTAATGCATCCTATGCATGAAAATAAAAAGCCTTCTGTAGGTGGCAGCCCCCCTTAGCCTCATCTCGATAAAGCGATGCTGCACAAGAGACTTGGCTGTCGGTGACTCCCCTCTTCACTGACTGAGACAGCAGCGTGGGGCCATTGGCTCCCGCTGCTGTCAATCAAAATCAGTCAGCCAATAAGGAAAGAAAAAGGGTGGGCCCACTGCTCATTGTCTGAATGGACACAAGGAGCTATGGCTCGGCTCCAGTGCCCCAGTAGCTGTCTGCTTCCTGTGGGGGCACTCAACAGGAGGGAGGGGCCAGGAACACCAAAGAGGGACCCAAGAGAAGGAGGATCTGGGCTGCTCTGTGAAAAACCACTGTACAGAGCAGGCAAGTATAACAGGTTTGTTCTTTTTTTTTTTTTTTTTAGGTAAAATTAAGACTTTAGTATCACTTTAACCCTTGCAGTATTGAGGGCAATGCAATTTTTAACAATCCTAGGGTTTCAGCTTTATATCAAAACAGAATCCTGTTATAGTCACAATGACCCAGATTTTCATTAAATGAGTGTCTGTAATAAGCTCTGCATTGTTTGAAATTAACCACTTTCAGACCGGACCATTTCGCTGGTCAATGACCAGAGGTCTTTTTACAATTTGGCACTGCGCTGCTTTAACTGGTAATTGCGCGGTCATGCAATGTTGTACCCAAACAAAATTTGCGTCCTTTTCTTCCCACAAATAGAGCTTTCTTTTGATGGTATTTGATTGCCTCTGCGATTTTTATTTTTTGCGATATAAATGTAAAAAGACCGCAAATTTTGAAAAAAAATGATATTTTCTACTTTTTGTTATTAGAAAAATCCAATAAACTCAATTTTAGTCATACATTTAGGCCAAAATATATTCAGCCACATGTCTTTGGTAAAAAAAAAAGTCAATAACTGTATATTTATTGGTTTGCGCAAAAGTTGTCACATCTACAAACTAAGGTACGTTTTCTGGAATTTACGCAGCTTTTAGTTTACGACTGCCTATCTCATTCCTTGAGGTGCTAAAATGGCAGGGCAGTACAAAACCCCCCCAAATGACCCCATTTTGGAAAGTAGACCCCCTAAGGAAATTGATAAGTGGCATGTTGAGCCCATTGAATATTTTATTTTTTTGCCTCAAGCGATTGAATAATGACAATTTTTTTTTTTTTTTTTACACAAAGTTGTCACTAAATGATATATTGCTCACACATGCTATGGGCATATGTGAAATGACACCCCAAAATAAATTCTGCTGCTTCTCCTGAGTACGGGGATACCACATATGTGGGACTTTTTGGGAGCCTAGCCACGTACGGGGCCCCGAAAACCAAGCACCGCCTTCAGGCTTTCTAAGGGCGTTACAGTTTTGAAGGCCATAAAATGCCAAGATGGCACAAACCCCCCCCCCCCCCAATGACCCCATTTTGGAAAGTAGACACCCCTAAATTTAGGGGTACACTAGTGAGACTAGGTAATAAATGGCGGGTGCCCTGAAACTATAAAAAAATAACTAACCAACCAGCGTCACCTGTAACAGTTATATGGTGATCACTGGTGAAAGGGTTAACTAGGGGGCAATCAGGGGGCTTTATGCGGTAGTATATGGGGGTCCCTGGCGCTATAAAAAGCTGCGGCGAACCTAAATACCTACCTGCCTAACTAACGTCACCTGTGACACTAATACAGCGATCAGAAAAATGATCGCTTATTAGGCTGGGTTCACACTGGAGCGATGCGGGAACGCCACGAATCCGCGGCGGGTTCCCGCATCGCATGCCTCCCGGCGGCAGTTCACACTGCCCTATGCGAACTGCTGGGAGTGTCAGTGAAATGTTAATGACACCCCCAGATCAGTTCGCATATCGCAGTGCGATCTGCAAACTCGGATCGCATGGTGTGAACACCCATGCAATCCGATTCTGCTGCGGACCAAAAAAAGGGTCCCGTGCGAGTTTGCGGCGGGTGCGGCACGAATTCAGCCATACTATCTGTATGGCTGAACTCGAATCGCACAGAGATCGGATGTGATTTGCACTGCAGTGCGGTGCGAATCACATCCGTTCTCATAAACCGCTGCAATGTGAACCCAGCCTTAGTGACACTGGCGACGGGGGGTGATCACGGGGTTAAACCTTTATTGGGGGGTTAGGGGGGTACCTTAGAACTAAAGGGGGCTAACCCTAACTGCCCTAACAGTTATTACAGTCACAAATGACACCCGCCGGGTGATCAGGGGGTTAAACCTTTATTAGGTAATAAATGGCGGGTGCCCTGAAACTATAAAAAATAACTAACCAACCAGCGTCACCTGTAACAGTTATATGGTGATCACTGGTGAAAGGGTTAACTAGGGGGCAATCAGGGGGCTTTATGCGGTAGTATATGGGGGTCCCTGAGCTATAAAAAGCTGCGGCGAACCTAAATACCTACCTGCCTAACTAGCGTCACCTGTGACACTAATACAGCGATCAGAAAAATGATCGCTTATTAGGCTGGGTTCACACTGGAGCGATGCGGGAACGCCACAAATCCGCGGCGGGTTCCCGCATCGCATGCTTCCCGGCGGCAGTTCACACTGCCCTATGCGAACTGCTGGGAGTGTCAGTGAAATGTTAATGACACCCCCAGATCAGTTCGCATATCGCAGTGCGATCTGCAAACTCGGATCGCATGGTGTGAACACCCATGCGATCCGATTCTGCTGCGGACCAAAAAAAGGGTCCCGTGCGAATTTGCGGCGGGTGCAGTGGGTGCGGCGCGAATTCAGCCATACTATCTGTATGGCTGAACTCGAATCGCACAGAGATCGGATGTGATTTGCACTGCAGTGCGGTGCGAATCACATCCGTTCTCATAAACCGCTGCAATGTGAACCCAGCCTTAGTGACACTGGCGACGGGGGGTGATCACGGGGTTAAACCTTTATTGGGGGGGGTTAGGGGGGTACATTAGAACTAAAGGGGGCCAACTCTAACTGCCCTAACAGTTATTACAGTCACAAATGACACCAATGCAAAAAAAAAAAAAATGCAATTGGTGTCACTGTGACTGGGGGGGCAGGGGTAATTGGGGGGGTGATCGGGGGGTGAAGGGGGGGTGTGAGTGTGCCTGGCATGTTCTACTGTGTAGTGTCGTGTTGGTGCAACTCACTGATCCTCTCTCCTCGGTGCCGGAACGAAAAATACCGACACGGAGGAGAGATTACATCACTTCCTCTCCTGTGTTTACATTACAGGAGAGGAAGTGATGTCACGGAGCATTTCCATTCGTCGGGAGCGATCGCAAGGGGGTGGCCATGAATGAATGGCCGCCCCCTCATCCCGGATCGCTCCCGAACGAATACCGACCGCCGCAGGCACCGGGGGGGGCCCGATCGGGCCCCCCACCCGCGGGAACGCAGGGACGTATATATATACGCCCATATGCCTGCCCGTGCCATTCTGTCGACGTATATCGTCGTGCGGCGGTCGGCAAGTGGTTAAACATGTTACAAGCTAATTTTATTGGGATTGGATGGCTATCCCTGCGGCTGTCAGAAATCAAAAAACTCTTTAGCACAATCAAGTAGTGGCCCCTTGGTAGTTATCTTTTTTAGCTGTAATAGCCACATACAATATCTCACAAAAGTGAGTACACCCCTCACAATTGTGAAAATATTTTATTATATCTTTTCATGTGACAACACTGAAGAAATGACACTTTGCTACAATGTAATGTAGGGAGTGTATAGCTTGTATAACAGTGTAAATTTGCTGCCCCCTCAAAATAACACAACACACAGCCATTAATCCTTTTGCTGCCAGAGCCGGTTTTCTGTTTTTTGCACACGTTTACAAAATCATTTTAGACCTGAAGATTACACAAAACCCCAAACATTATATATTTTCTCTAAGTAGACACCCTAGAGAAATGAGTAAATAGATACCCAACATGCCAAACCTTGATTTTTTTTTTTGCGCCCAATAAATGGTGTCAAACTTCAGTACCCTATATTTGCTATAGGCGACAAGCTTCAAAGACCCCTCTATAGGTATCAGTTTAGTGTTACGGAGGTGGTCTTGGTGAAAGAATTATTGCTTTCACTCCAGCGTGCATGTAACATGTGTATCACAATCGACTGTTTCACGTGTAGGCGCCCGGCGCATGCGTTTACATTTGTGCGTGTGTAAATGTGGGGGGGGGGGGGGGGTTAAAAAATTAGTGGGGGGGATTTTATATGTTTGGGTGTAACTTTTTTGCAAAAAAAAATAAAAAATTTTACGGAACTATTTTTTTCCAATCACATAGGTAACAGTCTCCTATATGATTTATTTGATGACAGGTTCTCTTTATTGAGAAATGCAGGGTCTAAAAAAAAAAAAAAAACCCTGCATGTCTCCCCTGTACTCCACTAAATGATTTGCAATGCAGATCGCATTGCAAATTAACCTACACTGGCAAAGTGAGATGCGGACACCAAGAACATGACTCGGAAGTGACGTCAGAGGCGTCGCTTTCCGGGTCACTGCAAGAAGGGGAGGAGAGCTGACATGTATACTCTACTCTCCTTCCCCTCTACCCGCTATGACTTTCCCAGACCCGCTGATGGGCAAGTGGAGCCCGGTAGGCATGGTGCATGCGAGGGGGGGGGGGGGTTGTGCCATTATTGGGGGAGTGTGAGAGCAGTCGGATGGCAGCGGGTTTGCCTGTCAGTTTCACACACAATCCCAGTGGCTGTGCAATACCCCCTGCCGTTGTACGATGGTGTCAAGCGTGCCTTGCGGGAACTAAGTGAGTACAAAGACAAGTGCGTCTTGCCTACAGTCAAGCATGGTGGTGGGAGTGTCATGACCTGGGGCTGCATGACTGCTGCCGACACTGGGGAGCTACAGTTCATTGAGGGAACCATGAATGCCAACATGTACTGTGACATACTGAAGCAGAGCAAGATCCCCATCCCTTCGGGGAATGGGCCTCAGGGCAGTATTTCAACATGATAATGACCCCAAACTCAACTCCAAGATGACCACTGCATTGCTAAAGAAGCTATAGAGGGTAAAGGTGATGGATTGGCCAAGTATGTCTCCAGACCTAAACCCTATTGAGCATCTGTGGGCCATCCTCAAATGGAAGGTTGAGGAGCGCAAGGTCTCCAACATCCACCAGCTCTGTGATGTAGTCATGGAGGAGTGGAAGAGGACTCTAGTGGCAACCTGTGAAGTTCTGTGAACTCCATGCCCAAGAAAGAGTGTAAAGACAGTGCTGGAAAATAATGGTGGCCACACAAAATACTGACATTTTGGGCCCAATTTGGAAAATTTCACTTAGGGGTCTACTCACTTTTGTTGCCAGCAGTTTAGACATTAATGGCTGTGTGTCGAGTTTTGAGGGAACATCAAATTTATACTGCTATCTGCTTGCCAACCGCCGGCTGTCAAATGACGGCCAGGCGGTGCGGCTCTTGTAGTGCGAGGCCGTCACAGCCGATCACTAAATGTAAACAAACTGTGGTAACAAGATGTTACCAGGTTCTCCTCCTCACACACCCATCGTGTGTGAGGAGAAGATTGCGGTGACATCTCGTTACCGCTTACAGAGTACACCAACACACACGGATTGCCCCCCCCCGACCAATAAAGAGGACGTGTCACCACCCATCATAGTACCTGTCACTCACAGTCCATCAGAGTATCTGAATACCTGAGTACCTGTCACAGCCCATCAGAGTACCAGAGTACCTGTCACAGCCCATCAGAGTACCTGACAACCTGTCACAGCCATCAGAATACCCAAATACCTGCCACAGTTCATCTGAGTACCTGTCAAAGTCCATATGAGTACCTGGATACCTGTCACAATCCATATGAGTATCTGTCACAGTTCATCTGAGTACCCGAGTGCCTGCCACAGTCCATATGAGTACCTGAGAACCTACCACCGCCTTTCAGAGTACCTGAGTACCAGTCACCAGGCCATCAGAGTACCCGAGTACCTGTCACCAGGCCATCAGAGTACCCGAGTACCTGTCACCAGGCCATGAGAGTACCCGAGTACCTGTCACCAGGCCATCAGAGTACCCGAGTACCTGTCACCAGGCCTTCAGAGTACCCGAGTACCTGTCACCAGGCCATCAGAGTACCCGAGTACCTGTCAGCAGGCCAGAGTACCCAAGTACCTGTCAGCAGGCCATCAGAGTACCAGAGTACCTGTCACCAGGCCATCAGAGTACCCAATTACCTATTTGCAGCCCATGCCTCATAGAATATACGTTGGGGTGTTTGCTTTCCAAAATGGGGTAATATTGAGGGTAATTTCACCGTCCTGGTGCTCAAGGACCTTCAAAAGTGTGATGGGTAGGGATGAAATGAAATGTGCAATTTATGCTTGTAGAACGCCTGAAGGTACTACTTCAATGTTCAGCCTCTCTATGTGACCAGACTGTGTAAAAGTCCTACACATGTGGTATCGCCATACTCGGGAGGAGTAGCAGAATGTGTTTTGGGATGTAATTTTTGTTATATACATGCTATGTGTTAGAAATATCTTATAAATTGACAATTTTGTGTAAAAAAAAAAAAAAAGCATTTTAACTTTTTCCCAAAAACTTCTGGAAAAAATTAACAGTTTAAAAGACTCATTATGCCTCAGATTATACGTTGGGGTGTTTGCTTTCCAAAATGGGGTCATTTTGTGGGCAACACCATTGTCCTACTCCAGGGCCTTCAAAAGTGTAATAAGTGGTTGTGAAATGAGATGTGTAATTTTTGCTCGTAGAATGCCTGAATGTGCTACTTCAATGTTGGTGCTCTGTATGTGGGCAGGCTGTGTAAAAGTCTCACACATGTGGTATCGCCATACTCGGGAAGAGTAGCAGAATGTATTTTGGGGTGTAATTTGTTGTATGCATATGCTGTGTGTGAGAAATAACCTGATAATATGACAATTAAAAAAAAAAAAAATAACTTAATTTTGAAAAGAATTGTGGGAAAAAAATGACAACTTAAAAAAAAACTCACCATGCTACTTAGTGTAGTAATATGGCTGAACCAAAGTGACTTTGTATATAGAAATACCATATTAATCACAACACTTAGGGTTGAATATATTTTTATTATATGTCAGGTCGAGCGCGGTTGCCATTTAAAGGAGAATCACTTTTGAATGAAGTCTAGGTCTTTCGGTTCTAATGATATATTTAAAGCTTCTGTTTTGTTCAGGTTCAGTTTGAAATTGCTATGCGCTCCGAACCGGGCAAGCTCCTCCAGGATGGCAGGGAGACTGATTCGGGGTTGAGTGACATATAGGAGTAAATCGTCTGCGTAGAGTGACAGCTTACGGGGAGCCGAGGGGATGTTGATCCCATGAATAGAGTTATTGTTACGAATGGCTTGAGCCAAATGTTCAACAGTAATTGCAAACAGGAGTGGCGATAGCGGGCATCCCTGCCTGGTGTCGTTCTGGATCCCGAAAGCCGCTGACGATTCCCCATTGGCTAAGACCCTCGCAGACGGGCTTGTATACAAAGCCATGATTTTAGTGAGCATTCGTGGGCCTAAGCCTAGTTGCTGCAGGGAGGCCTGGAGAAACATCCAGCTCACCCTATCAAATGCCTTTTCGGCATCACAAGCTAGGAGAGAAATTGGAATGTTGTGGAGTTTGGCATATGAGATAAGGTGGAGGGTCTTAGTGGTATTATCCCTGGCCTCCCGGCCTGGGATAAAGCCCACTTGGTCACTATGAATAATGGAGGGGAGCAAGGCGTGTTGCTAAAATTTTGGAGTGAAGCTTGAGGTCGATGTTCAGTAGGGATATGGGCCTATTGTTTCCACAGTGTGCATGGTCTTTCCCCGGTTTAGGTATTACAACTATCTGGGCTTGGAGAGTATGTAGTGAAAGGGGATGTGTTTCGTCTATTTCCTCAAATGCCCTGGCCATAATCGGGGCGAGTTGATGTGCAAATTTTTTATAAAATTGCGGGGAGTATCCGTCAGGGCCTGGGCTTTTACCATTCTTCAGACCTTTAATCACTGTTAGGAAGTCAGACGTGGTCAGAGGTAGCTCCAAGTCAGCCCTATCGTTTAAGGAGATGGTAGGTAAGGCCGTAAATCTTGAATATAGCAATACAGATCGGACGATGAAGCGGGGCTCGATACATCTGGGGAGGGGAGGTTGTAAAGGGAGGAATAGAAGTCCCTGAACTCCAAGACAATCTCAGAGTTCCTGAACTTCTTCTGTTGGGAAGACGATAAGATGTGAGGGATGTTTTGTCTCTGTTGTCTAGGGTGGATAACTCGTGCAAGGTGCTTTCCGCATTTGTTAGCCTGTGAGTAGTGGGTATGGCGGCCTTTGTTGTATGTGTTTGGCGATCTCGCCGAAAAGATCTGAAGCAAGTCCCACCTCACGTTAGAGAGTTCCGTCAGGGTCCGAGCGTCTAATGTGCGTTTATGGGAGGCCTCTAGGGAAGCTATCTGTGAGAAAAGTCGGCGTATATCCTCAGTACATGCTTTTTTCAATCTAGAGCCGTGTTGTATAAAAATACAGCGAATAACGCATTTCATGGCTTCCCACTTGGTCATATTACTTGTCTCATCGTGGGCATGGTCGCTGGCGAACTCTGTGATTGCTTGAGATACTTCTGCGGCGCATACCGTGTCAGTCAGTAAGTTGTCGTTCAGCCTCCACGTACCACGGCGAGGGTAGCGAGGGAGTTTCCCAAGAGTCAAGTGTACTGGAGCGTGATCTGACCACAACCTCTCACACTGAGGGTCGAAGTCTAGAAGGTTTTGGCAGAGGAGGAAGTAGTCTATCCTACTGTAGGATTTATGTGCAGGAGAGTAGTATGTATAGTCCCTATCAGAAGGGTGTAGCAGTAACATATCTGCCAAGGTGGCCCTGAGCTTGGTCAGTGAGGTGGGTGACAGGTGGGACTTGCCGGTAGAGGAGTCCAGTCTCGGCACGAGAGGGACATTCAAGTCGCCCCCTAGGATCAGGTTAGGAGTCCCGAAGGATTTGAGGCGAGCGGTCACGGAGCAAAGGAATTGGAGTTGGTTCTGGTTTGGGAGATAAATATTGGCAACAGTTAACACAGTTTGTAAATATTGTAATTTCAAGAATAAAAACCTTCCTTTGGGATCTATGTCACTTTCAAGCACCTGTGGTGTAAAGGATCGGTGAAAAGCCATGAGACCCCTTTTGAGCTCGCTAGGGGATTCGTGCTGTGAAACCAGGTTGTGTAATGTCTATCCAGTATTGAAGGCACCTTATCGGTCCGAAAGTGAGTCTCCTGTAGTAACAGGACTTGCGAGCCGGCCTTGTGAAAGTGATGTAGAATCTGTCTACGTTTTTACGGAGTGTTAAATTCTCTACAGTTAAGAGAGGAAAACTTAATGTCTAGGGCAGCAGCCATGGCGAGGGGAGGTGGAGGGTATGCCCAATGGAGCTACTGAATGCAACTGAGTGGGAAAGTGTATGAGTAAGCTGTGCATCAGTGGTGAGGTAGAGGAGGGAAGAGGGGGAGGACAAGATAAGAGGGGAAAAAAGAGAGTCAAAGCGCTGAGGTAGGAAAGTGCACAAGCGCGCCCACAGAGGGGCATGGGAGGTGTAATGCAGGTAGGAATGGAAACAGGATACCTGTAACAGCGTGGTATATTGCTTGCTAGGAAGCTGAAGGTGTAAACTTGTAGGGAGAATACTCCCTCTAGTGTCCATTCGGGGGTAGAAGCGATGGACACTACAATGTAAAGCTAGGGGATATATCAATAACAAAGGCACCAAAGACTCTGTACACCCTATCGTGGGGGGACGTGGCAAACTGAACCCAGGGGCTCCGCCCCAACTGTAATTAACTGTAAAACGAAATAAGCTGATGTATAGCACACAGCGCCTATCATTTCTGAAGTTATCCGATGGTATATGCAAGTTCAAATAATCGGCTAACCAAAATGGCAGATATCTGCCTGCAAAAGCATGAAAAGCACATGCCATCAAACTAGTAAGTGAGACCAAGAGGATCTATCATATACCCATTTAACCATAACTGTAACCTGATAAGCATGAAAAACCTTATATAAAAGGTTACTCTAATACAGTCGATTCTCAGACCAACTCAATTTCCCCCCTCCCCCACTCACGCAACATAACATAACATAAACCCACATCGGCGGGGGCCCAACAGAATAGAAGGGCAGCCCGCAGTCCTTGTAGCGAGGGGGGGGGGGGGAGAGGGGAGGACAGTCCACATATGAAACAATAAAAGTAAAAATAGAAAAAAGAAAGTGCAAAAGTGAAAAAATTACAAAATGCTAAATGACAAAAAGAAGAGGAAGGAGAATGGTCAGATGAGTGACAGTCAAGTCACGGGGTATAGGGGAACAACCTGAGGCACAGGTCCCCAAAAAACTGAGGAAAAAATGTGGAAGTCAAACACCCACCATTCGGTGGGACACAGAGCGTTCATCCTGGAGGGGATTTGGCAGAGCGGGAGCGGGACCTCTTCTTCTTAGTTTGCGTTACCCAGGCCGAGGTGCTGGATAGACCAGGGGTGACGGCAGTCAGTGGCCAGTCCGGGATCCTGATTTGAGGCAATTCAAAAGTGCCAAGGAAGTTGGGCAGGTCCCCTAATGTGCAGAAGGTGGCAGATTTACCATCATGGGAAGCAAAAAGATGGAATGGGAACCCCCAGCGAAATTTGATCTGTTTAGCGTGCAAAGCGTCCGTGACCAGCTTCAAAGCTTTCCTCATTAGCAGCGTCTGCTTTGAGAGATCTGTCAGGAGCATAACGTGTGCCTTTGAACATAATGGATTCCTGTGCACGTGCAGCTTGCATTATTTCAGCATTGACATTAAAGAAATGGACGCGGCAGATTACGTCTCTGGGGTGCGCAGGGTTAGGATTGCGAGGGCCAAGGGATCCGTGGATCCTATCTATCTCGATCAGTGTTTCTTTGGGCTTGTTCAGCAGCTGGTTAAACATGGCGGTGGCCGCCAACAACAGATCTTTGTTTTCAATCGCTTCCGGGATACGGCGGATACGGATATTGTTGCAGCGACTTCTATTCTCCTGGTCGTCGAGACCATAGAATAAGTGTTGAATCTGATTAGTATGCTGTTGCAAGACATGGTCATGTTCCTTGAGTCTATTTGCTGATTCCTCACCATGGATCTCAATGTCCTCTATGTGTTGGCCTATGTCCTGGCGCAAGTCCTTAATCTCTCTTTTGTATGACCTCTCCAATCTGCTAATGTATGCCTCAATGTCCCCCTTAGTAGGAAGAGCTTTAATATAGCTCTCCATGTCCCAGCCTCTGCTCTGCTTGCCCGAGACTGGGGAGGGGCTTCTTGAATGTGCTAGGCTCCTGCTGTGTAGTTCAGGGGACCTGGGAGAGGATGGGGGCGAGGAGGGCCGAGAGGCCTGTACCTTGGAGGCAGTGTGTGCTGCCTGTGCCGCCGCCGAGCGGGTCACCGCCATCTTGGATTCCTGCGCGGCCTTGCTGTTCGGCCCTCTCGTGGGGAAAAAACTGCCAATTTCCCCCAGCTTCTGGGTCCCCGAGGTGCGGGGGGTGTTGGTGCCTCCTCTCCTGCTCATGTAGATGTCAGAGGTGGCGCGGATCGGCGGCGCCGTGTGCCGTTCGGATCGGTGGAGCGGGAGCTGAGCTCTCACACGTCCTTCTCCTCCATGCGCTTGGCCACGCCCCCCATGCTACTTAATACCTTGGAATGTCTACTTTCTAAAAAGGGGTCATTTGTGGGGTAATTGTACTTTGCTGACTTGTTAGTGTTTCAAGAAATGAGATACACCTGATGTACTGAAGGCCTGATCAGCCTGATCAATTTTCAGTGACTGGCACCAGTTTGTAGACTCTAACTTTCACAAAGATCAAATAATATACATTAATTTGGGTTATTTTTTTTACCAAAGATATGTAGCAGTATACATTTTGGCCAAAACGTATGAAGAAAAATTACTAAATTAGCTAAATTTTATGACAGAAACAAAGCAAACCGGCGTATAAGGCGACTGGGCGTATAAGACGACCCCCTATTTTTCAAGTGAAAACATAGGTTTTGGGCAATACTCGTGGTATAAGACTACCCCCCTTCTGAGGCAACACCATTTAAAAAAAACATTAGAACCATTAAAAAACACAAAGCAAGAATGCCAACTACTCATCCGCCATGCTTTGATATGTCATAAAGTAAATCAAACAATAATAACACAGAGATCTATTGAATGCCACAACTCTGGAAAGTAGAATTTTTCACTAACCAAACCTATACCACTTTTGGGTTACATTCTATGGGAATTGTCCACCAAAATGCATTTAATAAACCCCCTGTCATATGTCCCAGATTTACCTGTCCCTCTTGGGTGCCTGGGACCTCAAAGGCAAACAGCAGGATGTATAGTAGTAGGAGATCAGTGAATGGATTTACCCAGGGAAGTATGGTGAGCGGTGTATTATTTTAATGAATACAACGCCTGCTTGGATTGGCAGAGGCTGTAGCATCATCAGCCCTTGCGCCTCTCTCTCTCTCTCTCTCAAAGCCAATCCGAGCAGGCTACTCTATGTAGCCTGCTCGGATTGGCAGGGGTTGTTACTCCAATCCAAACAGGCTCTGTATTCATTAATAAAATACATTGCTCGCCGGGATTGGCTCAACGGCATATACTGTTTGTAGCTGAAGCCACATACAGTATTAGCAGACATTTGGGGGCTGACATCCATCGGGCAGCATTGTATACCCGGCGTATAAGACGACCCCCGATGTTTGGGCATTTTTTTTTTAAGTGTAAAAGGTAGTCTTATACGCCAGAAAATATGGTAAGTTTTTTATTTATTTATAGCACAACAAATAAAAAAAACCACTAGTGATTGAATACCACTAAAAGAAAGCTCTATTTGTGTGGAAAAAAGGACGCAAGTTTCATATGGGTACATTGTTGCCTGAGTGAGTAATTGTCATTCAAACTGAGAGCGATGGAAGCTGAAAATTGGTCTGGACAGGAAGGGAGTGTAAGTGCACTGTATTGAGGTGGTTATACAAGCTGTAAACTCATTACTTTACATTGTAGCAAAGTGTCATATATGAGTGGTGTACTCACTTTTGTGATATACCGTATGTTGTATTATCAGAGATTATCTATATTCCCATATAACTTTGCTATACAGTATAGACAATAATGATGGACTCCTGAAATACCGACTGGGTATCTCCGCCAGAGAGCTGCTTCCTCACCACTGGAACAAGGCATTATAGCTGAGTACTGCACCCAAGAACTACTAGACAACACTAGCTTAGGTACAAACAGGAACAACTCTCGAGCAGAATCAGAGGTTTTTACACTTCATAAATAGGGGCAGTCACCATATGAAACAATGCAAATTTCAAACAGCAACCCAACAGTTAACAGTGATCTAATTAAAGCTGACCATACATTTTACAATCTTCTATAAATTTCCTTTAGATTTACCAAAACTTTATAATATGAGGTCACACATAAACACTTGAAATTGTATATGCAATCAGCAGGCCCTTGTACTACATAGTTAAAGGTAAATCTAAAGGAAATTGAACAAGAAATGTGTATAATGCATGGCCAGCTTAACAGCTAACTAATTAACCAGTAAGCTAACAGCTAGGCACCTAGACAGGCCCTGATTAGTCAAGAAGTGCCCACCACAGACTATCCAGCAACAGTTCTCCAGAATTCAAGATGACCCAGGGCTGTCCAAATCTCATTAACCAGCTTTCTTTTCACATTCATCTTCTCTGAGCAAGTTGGCAGAGACCATCATATGGCTTTCTTGACTGTTATCTTGCATTATATAACAGAACCTCTTCATGAATGCTTGTAGCCCCCTCAAATGACAAGGCTCATAGTCAGTAGGCAAGAGGTTACCCTGCAGGCCCCTCCAAAAGCCCCTATCCTGGGTGGATCTGTCACACGTAAAGCGACTGACCACGTTTGGATACATTAGACAGAAAAAACACAGGAATGTATGTACCCTTTACAGACTTGGCTATTCTAAGCTGCAAACGGGCAACAGTGAGGTAATCCGTCAACATACATGTTGGTCCACCTGTGGTCCTGCTATACCCTGACATTCAGTTGAAGGTGTGACTGAGTTTCCCCTGGAAGGGTAGAGTCCAATAGACCAATCATACGTCCTCTGTGGGTTAGTGTTTACCACACATTCCCATATGAATTGATATATATACAAGTGTAGCTCTACAAAGTTAACCAGTAAGGCCCCTTTCACAATTGTGCGACTTGCCCTGCGACTTGAGACTGCAAAGTCATATGACGTCGTACCCCATGATTTCCAATGAGTACCATTCATATCTGTGTACATTGTGTATTCATTGTGTGTTTGGCTTCCTGGTTCCTGCTTGCCGTGTGCTCTATGTTTGACTCTGTTACCGACCTTGGCGTGTTCTTAACGATTCCTGCCTGCTTGTGACTTTGACCTTTTTGCATGTCCCTGACCATCCCTGTCTGCCTGTGACCCTGAACCTTTGTACTCTGTTGTTCCTGTCTGCTAGTTGCCCTGACCTCTATCGTATCCTCTTACTATCCTTGTCGTTCCAGCCTGCTGCTTCCTTCTCCTGTAGTCTACTGTGAGCGTGAGCGTGAGCTGTGAGACCCTAGGGGCCGCGACCTGGAGCCAGACTGCAGAGAAGTCCATCCTCACCACTGGAGGCTCTGGCGAACACCCGCTGGCTCTTAGACTCCGCGCCCTGGGGAATCTATGCTCCAGCTCCCATTGGGATCTGTTAGTGATCCTGTAGACCTGTGTCCTGAATCTCCCTGGGTACAGCCCGCAGCAGTCAGTCCTAAGGTCCACTACCTAGCGGTGCACTTCCGACTCCTATGGAGTGCATCTGTCACCTGCTCTCAGGTGACCTGACACCTAGACAGCTTCCTGCTCAGGGCTCCTCATCCCAGTCAGGCACACTCAGCTGTCAGTCAGAGATTCTGTGTGAACCAAGAGAGGGTGAGGAAAAAAAAAAAGGCATGCCGGCTTCGCGTGCTGCATGAGGCTTAGGGGGGACTCAGATGTGTCCCCCCGCCATACTGCCCCTCACCCCTGATCCATCCCTGCTCTGAGCACATCTCTCCTTCCCTCCCGCCGCACTGAGCTGCCAGGCTGGGGGGGGAGCGGTGCGGGTGAAGTTGGGGCTTGGTAAACATGCCTTTACCACCCCCCCACAATGGATATAGGCAGTGATCGCTGCTATATACACTGCCAGCTGATCCTTGTAACTGCGAGTGTTACAATGTATCAGATTGTAATTTTATGAATGAATGAAACTTCTATGCAGATCGCTACAGGCTACTATCTTCGGTTCCTTTCTCTGTCTCAAAAAATAAATAAAATATAGGGGGTCTGTTTAGACCTCTGATATCTCACCAAAGACCCACCCAAATAAAACAAATAAATGTAAAATTAAACAAACACAAAAATAGTAAGAACCCCCAAGTTCGCTTGCAATCATCTCCCCCCCCGCCCCCCAGCACTCACCCTTCAGCAGCTTCCTCAGCTTCTCCTCCTAGCCAACCTGTTCCACCCCTGATTGGCCAGAAGGAGAAGCCAGAAGACAACAGCAAATATTAATTCGCTATTGTCACAAGTGGGTGGGTTAGGGGTGCAATGCTCTGCAGCCCAAGCCCAACTTTTTTTCAAGCCAATTAGAGTCTCAGCTGTAATCATGTAGGGCGGCGGCACCCCAGCGCCCCTAACAGACCGGCCGCTCCTGGTAAGACCCCTTACACATGGAGCAAACTCTGTGAAGAAGATCCACCTGCTCAGTGGGGGATCTGTCTGCTGATCTCTGCTGAGCAGGCGGATGACAGGTCTATGTCCGCTCCGCTGATGCAGAGCGGACACAGACACAGCTTGCTGTTCTCGATGGGGTGGTCGGATGGAAACAGACCACCTGTCCATTTCCATCCGATCTGCTAGATGGATGGGAAATTGAATCCCCATCCATCTGTTTTAGTGGACTGGATCGGAGGCAGGCGGTCTGATATTTACACAACAGACACATGTCCATCAACATCAGCCTCTATAGAGAACGATGGACAGTCTGATTAGGCCTGCCTGAAAAACAGACAGGCAGACCTGATCGATCTGCTTGTGTGAAAGAGGCCCAAGGCCTTGTTCACACAGGGCATACACAGCGCACCTTTACGGGGACACACAGGTGTTCCATGCATCTCTGTGAAGGCTGTCCCATTGATGTCATGTGGGATGCAGCCCCTGCACAAACAGAGCCGCTGCTCCCAATTTTACATCCATGTAGGTCCGCATGCACGTTCCTGAGCTCACACTAGCTGCGTTTGGGGTCATGTACCCACACCCACACGGATGCCAAAATAGGAACAGTAGCTATGCCTGTGTAGCTGTTGCATCCCAATTGACATAAATGGGACTGCCTGAATAAGGATGCATGAAACAACTGTGCATCCCTGTGGGGGTAAACATGCCCCCCCATGAGTGTACACTTTAGTATGACACATGTAAACAATGCTTTAGTAGCAATTTAGCAGGAATTTTGTAAGTTGTGTTGAGTTTATGTGCACTGTGATTTTAGTGTATTTTTTGTGAAAATATTGTTTTGATAAACATTTGCGCAAATATAGCAATGCCTTAAAAATGTGCCTTCAGAAAATGTATGGTTTGGGGGGACTTTTACAAATACTGAAAGCTGTAAATGAAAAATGAAAACCTCCAGATTTTTTGAGAAATTTTGGGGTATGTTCGATTTTCACCATGTGTCGGTCTGTGAATTACAGAGAAAAGGATTTTACCGCGAGTACAAATAATCCTATTTTCACCGACCGACACAGCTCCTCTCTTAGCCATTGAGACGTCCCCAAGCAGTGCCAAACGAGGGGTGGGAAAAACAGCAAAAAAACAGCAGTGCGTGGAAAACAACCACAAAAAAACAGGATATCCTCAACAGGAGTGATCCCCAAGACTGCACGAAACTGCAGAAGTAATGCAACAGTGCATTAACATAACAGTACTGCGTTTTTCTCGAAAAACCAGGAAAAAATAAATCTATTGCATATTCAATTGCAACTACACGGCCACCTGCAAAACTTTGCGGCCAAAACAGGCATCAGCTGATGCACTGACGTCTACCTTGTAGAACTTGGTAAATGTATGGACAGACGACCAAGTCGCCGACTTACACACCTGAGCGACCGACGCTTGGTGTCGGAAGGCCCAAGACGTCCCGATTGCCCTTCTGGAGTGGGCCATGACCGGGGGCACCTGCCCCTTCAAGGCATGGGCTTGTACTACAATCTGTCTGATCCACCTGGAAATGGTGGCACACGAGACCGCCATGTCTTTCTTTGGACCAGCCACCGAAACAAACAGCGAGTCTGACTTCCGAAAGGGAGCCGTGGCAGACAAATACACCTTCAGAGCCCTAACCACATCAAGAGCCAGAAGGGCCACCTCCTTAGGGTGCTTCAGCTTAGGACACAGCGATGATAATACAATTTCCTCATTGATATGAAAAGCCGAGACCACTTCCGGTAGAAAAGACGGTTGCAGAAGCAACACCACCTTTATCCCTGTGGATAACCAGATAGGTCGACTTGCAGGACAAGGCCGCCAGTTCCGAAAACCCTCCTGGCGGATGTGATGGCCACCAGAAAGAACACTTTCTGGGAAAGAGTCAACAGGGAAATCTCCCTGATATTTTCAAACAACGGTTTTTGAAGCCCCGCCAACACCAGGTTCAAATCCCATTTTGGTAACAGTGGACGCACCGGAGGGACTACATGTCATATTCCCTGAACGAAGGTACTCACTAAGGAGTGCAATGCCAGGTGTTACTGAAAAAAAAAAAGACAGCTATGGCTGAAATTTGCCCTTTGATGGTGCTTAATGCCAATCTCTGGTCTACTCCTTGCTGGAGAAACAACAGGATCCTGGATATGGAAAAGGAGCGCAGATGCCATCCTTTCTCCTCACACATGGAAATGTAGGCCTTCCAGGTACGATGGTATATCTTCCGAGAAGAAGATTTCCATGCTCTTAACATAGTTGGAATCACAGAGTCCGACAGACCCCTGTTCTATTATGTTAAAGCAGGATGGAGAATCAGACCTTGAGACAGAAGGTCCTCTCGCAACGGCAGCCGCCAGGGAGCGTCTGCCACCAGACGCACCATGTCAGCGTACCAAGGAAGCTGAGACCAATCTGGGGCAACCAGTATTACTGGGATCCCCTCGGCTTCCACTCTGCGAAACAAACGTGGCAACAGTTTCCATGGAGGAAAGACGTAGATCAACTGATCCCACGGAGCCACCAGCGCGTCTGATACGTTGGCCCTTGGATCTCTTGTCCTGGACACGAATCTTGGCACCTTGCGATTGAGACGGGAGGCCAGCAGATCAACGTCTGGTGTGCCCCACTTCAGGCACAGCAACCTGAATATCTCCGGATGCAAAGCCCATTCTCCTGGGTCCAGAATCTGTCGACTGCTGTCCAGCATCTGTCCAGCTCTGCCCACCAAAGTATGTGAGCGACCTACCGTACAGCGGCTGAGCTTCTTGTTCCCCCTTGGTGATTTATGCATGCCACGGCCGTGGCATTGTCTGACTGGATCCTGACCGGACACCCTTGCAGTCTCATCGACCATGTGGAGAGGCCCAGCCTGATCGCTCTCAATTCAAGCAGATTCTTCCATCGACCAGAGGCCCTGAGCCAACTGAATCCCCATCACTCCACCCTAGCCGGATAGACTGGCGTCTGTTGTGATCACCGTCCATTTCAGAGGAAGGAACGATTTTCCGGACTGAATCACCGGGGACCTCAACCACCAGATCAGTGAATCTCTGACTGACTGGCTCACCTGGATCTGTCGAACCAGGGACAACTGAGATTTGTCCCATTTTGTCAAAATCTCCTTCTGCAGGACTCTGGTGTGGAACTGGGCATAAGGCACTGCCTCAAAGGAGGCTAACATGAGACCCAGTACCCACATGCAAAAGCGGAGTGTCGGCCACTTACAGTTCATCAGCAGTTTTACCGCGGATCTGAGAGTCTGCAATTTGTCTGAAGGGAGAAAAACTCTTGCTTCCCTGGAGTCCAATAGAAAACCTAGGTACTCCAGACGTGGGTCGGCACAATCACCAACTTTTTGAGGTTCAACAGCCACCCAAATTCTTGCAGGGTTTGCATGGTGATCGCCACATCCGCCTCTAATTCTGAGGTGGAAGATGCTCTCAGGAGGAGATCGTCTAGGTATCCCATGATTGCGATCCCACGTTGTCGCAGCAATGCCAAAACTGGAGCCAGTACCTTGGTAAAGACTCGGCCAGGCCAAAAGGAAGAGCCACAAACTGGTAGTGGGCTTCCCCAACTGCAAAGCACAGAAACTGTTGATGTTAAAGGCATACGAGTGTGTGCAGGTACGCATCCTGGATGTCTAAGGATGCCAGGGAGTCCCCTTGATGGAGTGCAGCAACTACTGAGCGAACTGATTCCATTCTGAACCTCTGCACTTTCTCAAAGTGATCGAGGGCTTTTAGGTCCAAAATCGGAGGTACCTCTTCCTTCTTGGAAACCACAAACAGATTTGAGTAGAATCCCTGGAAGCGCTCAGAGTCTGGAACCGGTACAATCACCCACACGATTCAGCAGATCCCTTACCACCCCAAACAGGGCCTCCCGGCAAACCAGTGATACGGGTATGCTGGAGGAGAAGAATCTGTTTGGCGACCAAGAAACTATCTTGTAGCCTGTGGAAATCAGATCGCAGACCCATTGGTCGGATAACTGGGAGGACCACCGGGCTGCAAACTCCCGAAGACAATGCCCCACCCGTGACATGAGTGGGGGCAAACCTTCATGCGGTAGCACTTTTATTCACAGGCTTGTTGGGCTTGCGGTTCCAGGGACGTTTTTGACCGTCCGTTGGCGTCCTGCCGGGCTGGTGATGTTTTGTCGAAGCTCCGGGCAGACAAAAAAGCCGTTTGTGGGCGGGAAAAGAGGGCCCTTGCCTACAGCGTGGCTCCTTAGCCTTCCTGGCCTGTGGGAGTAGAGTACTCTTACCACTGGTGGCATTTTTAATAATGTCATCTAATGAGGCTCCAAAAAGCCGGTTGCCAAGGAAGGGAAGATCCATCTGGGCTTTTTTGGATGCCTGGTCAGCAGACCAGCATTTTAGCCAAATTAGGCGCCTCAGCACCACAGCTGACACTGAAGCCCTGGATAACCGAGGGAGAGTATCCAGGGCCACGTCACAGACGTACCTAAGGCCTTCTAGTTCCACGCAGACAGGGGAAGCCTGTTGCTCTCCCAATTCGTGGTGCAAAAGTTTTGCGCACTCAGTCACTGTCTGCGACACAAGTGCGGATTGCCAGTACAGGTCGCATGGCTGACCCCACAACCATAAACAAGGAACAAGCCACTGCCTTGGCCTTCCTGTCCGTGGGATCCTTGAATGCAGGAGCCCCCTCAACCGGGATCGTGGTCACTTTATTTAACCTGGATACTGGGGGGTCCACGACTGGAGGAGCCGACCATTTTTTGAGAAGGCTTTCCACAAAGGGCTAATGCACCGCCATGTATTTGGGGACCGAAAAAGTCTGTTGCGCGCCGGCCCCATTCCTTGTAAATCATCTTTTCAAAATAAGTCAGATACGGGAACACCTTAGGTGAACGTGCTGGCTTGCGGGACCCAAAAGGGACCGGTACGTCAGCAGAAGGATCTGCTGGCTCCTAAATCTTCAGGGTATCCCGCACAGCTGTGATAAGTGCTCCAACAAGCGCTTTGTCGCGCCCGGACCCCGGACGGGGACTCATCTTCACTATTCGAAACGGTCCTGGTCAGCGTCGTTTGACAAGACAGAGCAGGGGTCGCCAGCCTCAGCAGTCTGCATCAGAGCTCTCCCCAGAGGACGGGGGGGGGGGGCGCTTTTTAGCCCCTTTCTTCCCACGCACCGCCTCCATCTCGGCAACAAATTGAGGACTGCCGGCAGGGTGTCCATGGGGACTGCACAGTTTGCAGGTGTCGCGGTTGCAATTGCTTGGATTTCGGGGGAAGAAACACCAGTTTTTGAAGCCATGCTGACCCTACCCTGTCTGCCACCCGAAGGGGACTTAGGACAGTGACAGCCCCACCCACCTTGCTGCCGCTGAGGGGTTCTAACCCGCTGGACTCACCACCCTGAGGGGTTCTGCGCTGTTCACAAGTAGTGCCTGTAGACCCCGAGTGCTGCTAGGTGCAGAGGAAACCAAAACTGTGTCGGTGGCAGTCCGTCAGGATGATTGCAGAACGATCTGAAAAATGTGCTCAGGCTTCAATAAAATGGCCGCCCAGCGTCCAGTAAACAGACAGGAAACAGAGCACATGCAGCTGCTGCTGGAGAACACTGAAACGTGCTCAGGCTTCTAAAAAATTACCACCAGTGTCCTGAATAGGAGAGCACTGGGAAAATGCCCGCTTGAAGCCCAGAAAGACATGCTGCCCTTGCCCACACCTAAAATGGCCACAGACCAAATGTGACAAAGACAAAGCGCTTCACCGAAAACACAGCCAGACCCTCACAGGCACCCCCTGGGAGCTTAACACACATGATCCAGGACACCACCAGCGAGCCAGTCCCCTATCCCAGGTGAGAGCCCTCAGGGATCTTACACATACACCGCTCAGCACCACATGCAGCATCTCCCCCGTGACGGGGAGGGAGGGGGGTAGGTCCAGGGGAGAGAAGAGAGGGAGGTGAGGGACCCCCGAATCAACCTCCCAGGGAATGCCCAGCTGCTCAGCCCCGCCGAGGCAGGGAGAGCTGTACTTACCAGTCCTGAAGAGCTGGGAGACATTCCATTGTAGATCTACTCCTGATCAGTACAGGGTAGACTACTGGCCTCGGCATACTGTGACACAGACATCAGTAGCCCGGTCATATGTACGCCTCGGAGCATAAAAGCTCACTGACCACCTCTGGAGCTGAGGTATGTCGTGGCCTGCCAAGCCGTAGCTGCGACCTGCACACGCTCGATGGTCAGACTGGGGAGACCACAAGGATAAGGGTATCCAGCCTGTCACCCAGCTGGCTGTTGATAGTAGACCACATGATCATTCATCTTGCGCAAAAACCCATGCTTCTGCGTAAAAAAGCATGGACCGATGGGCCCGCAGGGTTCCTATGTCCTTCTCCTTTGCTAGGCAAAATAAAACTGATGCTGCTTTGCAGGGTGGGGGGGGGGGGGTTGTAACCTGGGGGACTGCCCCCCTGGGCGGTAATTAGAGTTCTGAGCGTTGTATTACAACTATGCATAGTATTCTCCTAGTGATAAGGCTAATAACCCATCCGTTACAGAGAGGAGCTGTGTCGGTCAGTGAATATAAGAGAAATATGATTTGGAGTGTCTTTTTGATTACCAGGCAGCAGAGTGTAGTGTTACACATTGGTTTTGGTATTTTTATTTGTAGACAGCAGTGAATCTTTAGTATTTATTTTTAATTTAAGGAACATAAATAATACATCCCACTATAGCATGACATTCAACTTGAGGAATTGGGAAAACTTGAAGGCTTTGACTTTTAAAATCAATTAGGGGTTAAATATTTATCTTGCATGCACTTATAGCATGCCCTATTGTCTTAAACTAAAAAAAAATAAGAAAATTACTTGGTCCCTTACTCATTTGATAATCTGGCTCATGCTACGGCTGAAACAGGGTTGTTTCTCCACATGCCACTTCATAATAGACTGACAATACCAAACTGTCATGTACAGTAGAAGGGGGGAGTTAATAGCGGGAACCTCTCAGAAGACATCTGGCAAAAACCACTGGAGGTTATGCCCTAAATATTCCTTTCATCAATGCGGATATTAAAGTAGTTGTAAACCAACAAAAAAAAAAACAAGGCATAACGAGCTAGTATGCATAATAGCATACTGACTCATTATGAAATACTCACCTTAGATCGAAGCCCTCGCAGCAGTACCCGTACACCACTCTTGCTGGCAACATCGCTCCCAGAGTTACTTCTGGGTATCACAGGCTCTGGCGCTGTAATTGGCTTGTGTGTGGAAGCCACCGGTAAACGTCATGTGCCAATTGTGCTGATGACATCGGTCCGTGCAGATACGTGGAGATATCTGGGGTAGCTACAGGTAAGCCTTATTATAGGCTTAACTGTAGTCAAAAGTGGATTGTAAGGGTTTTCAACCACTTTAACACAATTATTCATGATGCATAGCTCCTATCGCACTCCTCAAAAGTTGTTTCAGTGGCATTGAAGGGACACAACAAATTGCCAGAGATGTTCTTTTTTCTATTGGTTGAATGTTCTTTATGGTCAAATATTTTTAAGGGTTTATTCCCTTAGGATTGAAGGTTAGGGAGTGCTACATACACTCTGCAAAAGACAATAGAAACTGACATGTCACACAGATTACAAATATTATTCATGACTTTTACCCGCCTGCTGAGATATATGCAAAAAAAAATATTTATACATAAACCCCAAGTGTAATTCTGGAACTAAAGCCATGACCACAGTTCTAACTTCATCTGAATCTCTAGAGAAGCGAGTCCTGGCCCATTTGGCCAGAATGCTCCTTTTGGTCAAAGTGGATCACCTCAAGGAGACCATTACCTCTAGAAACTGCATATGAACGGAAAGAAAAGTTTTTTGATTTTTTTTTTAGATAGGTTGATTGATTTGTATAGTACAGGTAAAAGTATTAGTACACCATGGGTTATTGACTTGTACCTTCAGGTGATTGGCCACTGGCAAGCTTTTTGGGTGCCTCCCGTATAAACACTAAATACCCCCCCATGAGTCTTCAGTTTTGTAACAAGCAATGCAGCATAACCACGTAATGGGAGGGATCAGTACAGGCCTATGTCTAGTGATGTACTCGAATATATAGAATTTACTGGTAAGCAAAAAAATTATTGGGGGGGGGGGGGGGGGTGGCATGTAAGCAGTCACATCTCACAGGGCTCCCAACATTGATCCTTTTCCAATCCTGCTCCCAGCCAGTTGATGTGGCTGTTTCGGCTCCTCTCTGCGGCAGTACCTCTCCCCGACATGGCATTAGCTTCTGATCACTGCAACACTAACCATGCGGTCCAGAAAAGCAAGCAAAGGACGACGGAGCTCAGCTTCATCTCCCACATGGCAAAACCCCCCTCTCACAACGCGGCCCAAGTGGAGCTGATCAACTTAAGGACAGTGGGTAAAATGCCTAAATCCCTCAAAACAGCAGGAACAGATCCCCTGAAAGATGTGCTGCATTATGCCCAGAAGCTAGCGGGCCCCTCTGGGCAGGTCATGGGAGAAGATTTTACTACCACACTGGCCATTTTTCATACTGGAAGTGTGGCATACCAACTAATGCAGGTCTCAGGTGCCAGTGCAGAACAGCTCCCCTCAGGCAACGAGGCGGGGGAGGAGGAGGGAACACAACCTACCCTATCTGAAGTACTCTGAGCAGTAAACAAGTGCTCTTTCAACACGCTAAAAGAGCCTTTTGGGGGCTGAAGGAGGAGGTGGGGTTGATACTCCAGGATTTACAAAAAAAAAAAAAAAGCGTACATCGGCAGTTGAAAGCAGGATGAAGGATGTGGAGGGCAAGCTGGCCCCAATTGTTAGACACACTCAACCCACCGAAAGGTTGGCAAAGGCCACAGAGCTGAGAGCAGAGGGTATGGAGAATCTTCTAAGACGTAATAACGTGCAGATTGAGGGGCTCCTCGAGAAAGTGGAGAGGTGGGACCAAACAACATTTTTGGAATTTTTGGTCCTTCACTCCCTTATACTCAGTAGAAAGGATGCATAGAGTGCCGACCAGACTGCTACCTCTGGAACGTCCACCGCACACTATGCTGGCCTGGTTGTTAAACTATAAGGATAAAGCTCCATGGAAGCCTAATGCTTTCTGGTTGCACCTCATCCCTTCCATAGTCTCTCTAATATCTGAGCATTGGCACAATCATTCTGATTATTAGGACCTTCTTAGTGTATGGGATGTCTTCGAGGTCTTCCTTAGAGGTGTGTTCATATTGGAAATTGCAAACATCAAACAGGCCACTAACACACAAAAAGAACAGGCTACACAGCTGGTGAGTCGATTGAAGGCTGAGTTTATTGCCTATCCCTCAGACTCTGCTAGAGAGGCATGGATCTCTGCACAAGATGCTATGTTCCACATTATTGCAGGTGCTGAGAGGAAACTATTTTTTAGTAAATTGGCCTTTTGCAAGAAGGGAGAGCAGGCTGGTCAACTACTGGCAAGGATTGTTCAATCCCAACAGGCCTCCCTGTCTATAGGTGCCTTACATATGCAGACGGGGGCCGTGATATAGTCTCCAGATCAAATTCAACTACACTTTATATCAGTTCAAAACAAAATTATTCTCTAATCTCTGTCCAATTTGTTGCAGGGGGTGGATCTACCTTGCTTGTCGGATAACAATAAACGTGTTCTGGATTCCCCTTTAACCTTGAAAGAACTGTAGCTGACGACCAGTCTGTTTCCCAATTCCCAGGCACCGGGAGATGATGGCCTTTCCATGGAGATCAAATAAGCAATGTGGGGAGGGTATCCTCCCTCATTTTAAGTGTTTAATGCAGCCAGACAGGCAACAGTGCCTTCCAGTGTCCATGACTAAAGCGAACATTATCTTACTGTAAATAAACCCTGGACCCGGGTTCCTATAAGCCTATCTCCCTCCTACAGTTCAACATAAAAAAAAATCTAGCTAAAGTGATGTCCTTGCATTTGAATATGGTAATTTCAACTATCATTCACTCTGATCAGTCGGGTTTCATTCCCCAAAAATCAACGGCAATCAACCTACGCAGTTTATTCCTTAAATTACAGTCCAAGGTGGACAATATGGGGGACAGGGTCCTACTGTCGTTAGACCCCCATAAGGCCTTCAACAGTATAAAGATACTTATAGGACACAATGGGGAAATTTGTCTTGCAAAGACATTCTTGTTCTGGGTTCGCTTGCTATGCATCTCTCCCCAAGCAGCAAGCAGAGTGGTGGGTCAGCTCTCACCCACTTTTTCCCCTTTTGCGGGGGGGTACCTGATAGAGGTGCTCGCTGTCTCTACTCATCTTTGCCATAGCAATTGAGTCCTTAGAGGCCATGATTTGTTCTAATCCCTCTACTTTGGGCTCTCAGTATGGAGAAAGGCAAGATAAGATCATGCTATATGCAGATAATACCATGCTCCTTCTGCAGGACACCAATACCTCCTTATGAGAAGTCATGTCTATTAACTAGCTTTGGGACTTACTCTGGTTTGCATATAAATTGGACAAAATTGGCCATTATGCTTTTAGATGCTAAAATCGGGAAACTCAGCATATGTCCTCTGTAACATCCCTGTGGCCTCTAACTTCAAATACTTAGGCATTAATGTTACCCCAAGACCCCTTGATTATATCTTCCTAAACTTGTCACCTTTAATTACAGGTATAGGTGATAAAGTCAAACTATGGAGCAAACTTAGGCTTTCTATGGTAGGAAGAACCAACCTTATAAAAATGATCTTTATGCCACAACTATTATATACATTACACAATTCTCCCATGGTTATTCCCTTCAAGATGTATAAAGTTATCAACTCTATCTTTTGTGCACTTATATGGCACACTAAACTCCCGAGAATTAAGCTAGAACCAAACCCTGGGCATATTATGTGGCAGCCCAGTTACAGCATATTGCTAGAGCCATGCACCAGACCAACAACAACTTTGATACAACGAGCCATATTCTACACCACATGACAGGGGTGGAGGAGGTTGCAATGAGTCAAGAAGTTCTATCCTACAGTAAATCTAATAAGCTTTTCCCCATCTGCATGTTCTCATGCAGAAGATATAGAACAACGTGAGGCAAATGCAGGAGGTTATAGGGTTCACTAGATATAGCCCAATATGGGATAATGCATATTATATGGAGTTGAAGATGCTGCAATATGGGGCCAAATGGCGAAATTATGTAATACACTTTTATCCCATGCCTTTGAAAATGGTAAACTGTGCTAATTCACCACTCTACAGTCTAAATTCTGGATTTCACAGAATATGTATTTATATTATATCTACCTGCGCCTTGGATACAGTCTGACACCTTTTTTTTAAACTAGATGTCTGAGGTGGAAGTATATATAGGCTTCATATTATGATCCTATTACATGTTGCTGCTCATCTTCTTGAAGGATTTTCCATCAAGGGCTGAGGCTAGGTGGGAACGTGATGTGGGGGAAGAGAATGAACAATGGGAGGAGGCTCTACAGGCTGTACAAATGTGTTCACTCAATGTTGCACAACGACTGTTACAGTTGTACATCCTTCTCAGGGTTCATCTTACTCCAGCAAGACTCTTCAAATTGGGTGCGAGAGAGGACGCTGTGCTAGATGTTCTAGGGACCACAGTGACCTCATCCACCTACTATGGAGATGTCCCAAATTACACCTCTACTGGGAGAAAGTCCTTGATAACCTAAATAGGGTAGTCCAAGTCACTGTTCGATGGAACCCTTGTCTTTTGGGTGTCTTGGATGACCTGCCGGTAAAATAGGTCTCCAAACACACATTGGCCGGGCTTTGTTCTAGGCCAGGAAATTAATTATCCGACACTGGAAATCCACTGATCCTCCCTACGAATAGAAAAACACATCTTCCAGCATAGAGGAAGCCAGAACAATTTTCAAGTGGTGTGGTCTCCGTGGCTGGACACACCTGGTTTGACACCCGTTAATTTAATTTTGGACAACATTTTGTGATTATGGTTACATGTGTGGTATAGTTACGATTGTATTACAGGCTGGGCAAGTACATAATGCTACCAAAAACTGACTATGCAGATGAATGGGTACAGTAGGGACATTGTTGGGGTACTAATTTGTGATACCTTTATGTTAGGTTATTTTTTTTTTCCAATTCTTTATTTAGATACGGTGATACAGAAACCACAACAATATTGAATCCACATTGGATATTCTCAACATACAAGATCCCATGCCCATACAGCCCTTGGCATCAATGGACTAAACACATGAAATGTAGCTCACACCATTGGTTTAGACGGCTAGGAAGTCTGAGTATCCTGCACAGTTTTTCCTTTTTCTTTTTTGATTCCTTTCTCTTAATGATGATATCAAGAGAATAGAGAGATCAAGAATACCCAGAGGGGCCGAAACAAAAGAGAATAGAGTCAAGGGTATAGTAGCAGAGGGGAGAGAAGAGGGGGGGTGGTGGGGGAGCACTACCACCGGCACGTGCCACAATCCACATCTGGGGGGAGTTCTTCCTCAGGACCCATCTCTTAAGACAGTTGGGTCATCAGCTCGGAACGCTCCTTGGAGTAGACAGACTCGCACCAATAATACAATTTTGTTTTAAACTTCTCCTGGAGCCCCCTTTCCTCAGCCACCAGATCCTCCATTGCATAGATTTCAGATACCTTTTTCAGCCATATTGCCACGCTCGGTGGCTGTGTCTGCTTCCAGCACAGTGGAATGCAATTATTTTACGCTGTGAGCAGAAGAGGCAGAATGGATTTCCTATATATCTTGCTTGAGATCTCATGGTCATGTAGGAGGAAGAATGCGTAGGTCCAAGGTAACTTGTGGTCTGAATTTCTGAACTATACGTTGAACCACAGTCCAAAAAGGACACAGGAGGCAACAGGACCAGAAAATGTGCAGGAGAGACCCTGGTTCCTCCCTGTGTCTCCAGCATAGCTCTGAGCTTTGAGGGAACATTCTGTGGATCTTCTCTGGTGTGTAGTGCCACCTCGTCAGTACCTTGCAACCTGCTTCCTGGTGTTTAGTCAGTGAAAAGGAAAAGTCTCCCTGTGAACTGGATTCCCAAGTCTTGTTCCCACCTAAGTATGTAGGTCTGAAATTCAGGGTTGGTGTTATAACTGATATGTCTGGAAAACCAATGGGACTGTTCCAGGCACAAAAGCTGGAAACCAGTAAGGCTCCCCCTAAGAGGTTTCCGGGGAAGGTAGGGAGCCAATGAAGTGAGCTAGCTGTATTTTTTGCCAGACGTATAGGCTCAACGATTATGAGGAAGTGTCAAACCTGGGAACGGTCGGTCTCTTAGTTCCTGAAATCTAGGGTCACTTAGTCCCAGGCTGAAGACGAAGTTCCCCACAACAGGAGTAATTGGTGAAGGGGTGGGTGCTACGGAGAAGTCTTGAAAGGCTTTTTGGGCTATCCTCCACATTTCTCTTACAGTAGGGTGCTCTTACCTTGGCAAGGCAAGTGCATTCGGCACCAGGGCAAGGTGTCCAGCTGGGTACCAGCGAGGAGTCCTTCCAACTGTACCCACTGTTTCAGGGGTCGCGGCAACACCAGTCCAGAATTCGTGTCAAGTGGCATGCCATAAGATAAAGGTTGGCTTCCAGTAGAGCCATACCACCCATCCCTTTTGGCAGTCGCAAAATAGACAGGGCCAATCTCTGGGCTTTCTGGCCCCATAGGAAGGATGTTATAGTATCGTTCACTGCTCTGAGAAAGGACTCCAGAGTCTGGATGGAAAGGATCTGCAGGTGGTACAATATCCGGGGGCATAATATTCATTTTAACAATCCCACAGCGTCCAATCCACGAAAACAGTCCGTGCTGCCAAGACTGAAGGTCTCTTTTAATGGCCGAAAGCGGTGTAGGAAAGTTAAGGGAGAATATGCCTTCTGTATTATCGGGCAAAAATATGGCCAGATATTTAATGTGTGATGTTGCCCATTTGAACGGGAAGTCTGATCAAAGTTAGGTGGCCACTGGGGTTGGCATGGACACATTCAGTGCCTCCAATTTCTGGAGACTAATTTTGAAAAAGGATAGTGCCCCGTATGTCTTTAGTTCTCAAAGAAAATTAGGGACAGACACCAGGGGGATAGTTACGAAGAATAATAGGTCATCCGTGAACGCCACAATTTTCAGGGAGAGGGTGTTGTCAATGAGGAGGCACTTTATGTTAGGACTGTCCCTAACTGAACGTAGGAAAGGTTCCAGGGTCAGGATAAAAATTAAAGGGGACAGGGGGCATCCCTGTCTCGTTCCATTGGCTATTTTAAAGGACGTGGATAGGTGGCCATTCACCTTAACTTGAGACGAAGGGTAGGAGTAAATGGCTTGAACACAATTCAAAATTTTGTTGACCAAGCCCCCACATGGTGGAGAGTCTCTAGCAGGAAGGGCCAGTGTCGATTTTTGTAGGTACTCTCGTACCGTGTTTGTCTTTTATTGAAAAAAATTCACCAATATAAATTACATGCTCATATCAAAAAAAGATAGAGTTAAACACTGGTGCGAATGCACGGGACTCCCGGGAAGACGCTCTAACCGAGAGCTCTGCACCGCTCCAGCCCCGTTCGGCTCCCCTAACAGCTACCTTGAGCAAGACACTTCCCACACGGACCCCCAAGCCTCCTGGACCACTCAGGCACCGGATCGCATGCGGATCGGCTCCAAAAAGAAAGACGTTAGTCGCCAGCTGGACTTCACACAGAAGGCCCCTGGATCAGCTAAGATGGCGGCCGCGTCTCAGGCACGAGGCGGCACAGAGGTACAGCTTCTCCCCAGGGCTTCACCCCTGCCTCCACTGAATCCCTGCTTGACAGAACTTTAGGGGGCATTCTCCATACTCCCACACTGCAAACTCCCACAGGCCTGGCAGGCCTGGAAGGCATTTCAAGCACCCTGCATTCATCCCCCATGCAGCCAGCCCAGTCCCCTGATGTACATCTACCAATGCAGAGCTTCTCTGACATGCTAGCTGCAGGATTAGCCCAAAATGCTAAGCAGAACACAACACAGATTTACAAAGCCTGGGAGCCCGCTTGGATGCAATAGAACATGTTGTAGACGACAACACAGTGGCCCGTACTGTCCAGAACTCGACCTGTATCCAAACGCTCCAAGATCAATTGGAAGCCGCTCAGGCTAAAATTGACGACCTTGAGAACAGAAGCAGACGATACAATTTCTGCATAAGGGGGTTACCCAAATCTGTCACAGATGTACCTAGCTCAGACTTTCATCATGGACCCTCGCAGAATCCTCTGCCTCCTGTAATCGGGCCCCATTAGCCCCCCTATGGCTAGCTGGGATACCCGACTGTGCCTTCAATAGTTTCCACCCCGGCAGGGATGGTGTTTCCCCCTCAAGGACTCTTTTCTCCCCACTTTTTTTTTCTTCTCTCATGGTACCTCCCTGCCTTTGGTTACACTCTTAATTGCTCCTTGCCCCTATCCTAACCTCCAGCCTAAGGCTTCCTCCCCTAACCACCTACCCAGAGAGCTTATCTCTCTCATACAAAGGTGTATTTTTGCTATGCAATTTTCTGTTTTTACTTTGTGTCCTGTTTGGTTCTTTTGTACTGTTCTGGTTATTGATACTAGATTGTTTCATGGTTAACCCTTGAGACACTTGTTATTTCACTTGTCCCTTAAAATGGCTTTTCACCGGAGCAGCTTATCATGCAACCCTTTCTGTTGCGACTCGGAGGGACGCACCTCCCTCGGGTGACACCAGGAAAACAACCATTTGTGGTTGTACTTTTTCCGAGGCCTCCCTAACAGGAGGTCCTGGACTAGGACTTGGTTCGCCAGTCCTTTTTGTTATCACAAGAGAGTTGTTGATTGTTATGTTTTATACTTCTCCTGTACTAAATATGTACTTTTTCACATTTTTCGCTCCATCCTTTTTCTCCCATTCCCCATGCTTTCTCTCTGGCTCCTCCCCTTCCCTTCCCTCTCCCCCCAGGAACCTTCACCCATTCCATCCCCAGGGGACCACCAGGAAGATAGTCCACCACAGTCCGTGTCCAGTGCTCCAAGGACAAAGGTGAGCCCTCCTCACACATGTTCGTTGCTCACCCCTGACTCCCATGGCTGACTCTATCCCCCACAATCTTTCACTTAAGATCGCCTCGCATAACACGTAAGGGCTTAACTCGCCCTCCAAACGCCGTAAGGCATTCCAGAGTTACCACGCCAGAAGCCTTGATATTGTGCTCCTCCAGGAGACCCATTTCCCAGCTAGCTACACCCCTTCCTTTCTTCACAGCAGCTTCCCCACATTTTACCTGGCAAATGCCGACTCTAAAAAAAGGGGGGTGGCTATCTTGCTAGCGAAACAAATTCCATTCCTATTCTCTCACATGATCAAAGACACCGAAGGCAGATACTTACTCATTAAAGGTCAGATCGCGGGAGTTATGTATTCCATCATCTCTTAGTATGCCCCCAACCAGGGCCAATCACGCTTCTTTGCCTCCATGCTTTCCACCCTCGCCCCACACTTGGAAGGCAGAATTATCTTAGGGGGTGACTCCAACATCACATTTGATCACATGCTTGACAAAACTACCCTAGACAAGGCCAAACTGAAAAGACCCCCTAAACAGAGTCTTAGAATTGCACGACTTCTCCATGACAGAGGTCTGATTGATTCTTGGAGAGAATTAAACCATACGGCCAAAGACTACACGCACTACTCTGCGCCGCACAAAACGTATGCCAGAATTGATCATATCTTCATACCCAACTTGGAAATACACACTGCGACTCATGCCGATATTCACAAAGTTCATTCGTCTGACCACTCTATGGTGACCCTGCGTATAACTAGCTCCCTCTCCCCTCCCGGCCCCCCTCAGTGGCGCCTTAGTAAAACCCTTCTTTCCAATCCAGTCCACTGCACCATGCTGGAAAGAGACATTCGGGAATTCTTCAGTCTTAATGATACTGGGGATATATCCCCAAGCAATCTATGGGGAGCACATAAGGCGGTCCTGAGGGGGAACATAATTCAACTAGCATCCAAACTAAAACGGGAAAGGAAGATAGACGTGGGAAAACTTGAATGTGAATTTAAGTCTCATAGTAAAGCCCACAAAAACAACCCCACCTCCGAAACGCTAGCCAATATGGATTCTGCCTGGGTCACCCTCAATTTAGCCCTAACGTCCAATGCAAACAAACATTTAGGCTGGCTAAGCGCCAGGTTCTATCTACAGGCCGGTAAAATTGGCCTGCAGCTGGCAGCAAGACTTTCCCCTAAAATAAGGGTTTATTCTTTACCTAAGATCAAATCCCAGGCAGGCAATTTTACTCAGAACCCCCATAAAATACTAGAGGCCTTCCAGACCTTTTACTTGAATATATACTCTAATTCCACCCCGAATGATCCTGATTCCATTAACGCATTTCTAGAAGAGGTCACAATTCCCAAACTTACAGACTCTCATCGTGATGTCATGGGGACCCCTTCCAGATTGAGGAAGTCCAGGACGTCATCAAGAGCCTCAGATCTGACTCAGCCCCAGGTCCAGACGGGTTCTCATCACGCTACTATAAAGCCTTCTCTGAGGTCCTCTCTCCTCATCTGGTCCGGCTCTTTAACTCCCTCCGGGAGGGCTCCCAATTGGAGCCAGCAGCCAACCTAGCATTCATGTCGGTCATCCCCAAGCCGGGCAAAGATCCCAGTGAAGTAGGCAACTATAGGCCAATATCTTTGATTAATAATGATCTAAAAATCATGACAAAAATTTTAGCAAACAGGATGGTCTCGTTTATTGGAAAATATATAAACAAAGACCAGGTGGCTTTCATCCCGGGGAGACAGGGGCCGGACCAGATTAGGAGAGCAATTAACCTAATTTCCCTCGTGCAATCTTCCTGGGACGGAAACCCCCCCAATCTGGATCTATTCTCTCCACAGACCTCCAAAAGGCCTTTGACACGGTCACTTGGCCGTACCTCTTCATCACTCTCCAAAAATGGGGCTTTGGTCCAAAGTTCCTTACAATGCTTTCATCCCTCTATTCTTCTCCAAAAGCTCAAGTTAAATTGCAGGGTCCCCTCTCCGACCAATTCCCAATCCTCAAAGGCACCAGGCAAGGTTGCCCCCTTTCCCCCATTCTTTTCACCATAGCGATAGAAACACTGGCCTTAGCTATCAGACAACACCCAGATATTCATGGAGTACAATGCGGTAAAAAAACTCACAAATGTGCCCTTTTTGCTGATGACGTGTTGCTGTTCATTACAGCCCCACTCATCTTCACACCTAATATTCTCCTACTCCTTCAAAAATTCGGTGTAGTATCAGGACTTCAGGTAAACATGTCCAAGTCTACCGCCCTTAACATATCTACCCCCCCAAGAACTGGTGGATAGAATTAAAGCCCGCTGCCCTTTCTCTTGGCGTTCCTCCTCTCTCCCTTACCTAGGTATTCACCTCACCCCCAAGACCGATCTATTATATCGCCATAACTACCCCCCCTTATTTAAGAAGTTATCAGAAGATCTCGTGCAATTTGTCGCTCTATAAAATGTCATGACTGGGATAGGTAAATGCAATCAAGATGACCTTGCTCCCCAGGATCTTATATCTCTTCCCTTCCCATACCCATTAGAAAATGCCTCCTTGATAAACTCCAGTCAGCAATTATTCGATTTATCTGGGGGGGGGGGGGGCACCACCTCTCTAAGTCGGTTCTTTACAGATCTAGGAAAAAAGGGGGCCTGGGTCTACCTAATTTATGGTGGTACTTCTAAGCTGCCCAACTTTGTCAATACTCGGCCATATACTCTAAAGGCCCAAAACCGGACTGGGTAGACTTAGAAAGACAAGCAACTCCTAATCATACCCTTGACTTCCTCACTTGGAGACCACAAAAAGAAAGGCCTCCGATCCTTTCCCCAACCTTGTCACACGCTTTGGCCCTTTGACACTCTTCACAAAAAACACTCTCAGATTTTGCCCTGGCACCCACTCGCACACATCTTCCACAACCTCCATTTTCCCCCAGGTCTCAATATCAAGGCTTTCCAGTGGTGGCTCGATAAGGGCCTCTACAGAATAGGACATTTATTCAATAGCAACGGCCCCTTATCTCTTAAACACTGCATCTCCAATTTGGACATGCCACCCTCAGAAACTTTTCCCTACAACCAACTTTCACATTATTTGCAGGGGATTTGGAAGAGCCATGACAATCCTCTGTCGGTAACTCCATACGAGCTCTGGTGCTCCTCAGCCACAGGGGTCGGGGGGGGGGGGATTTCCCTTATCTATTCTGCGTTGGCTGATCCCCAGGGAAAAGCAAACTACATGGTGAAGTGGGAGCAAGACCTCCAGTTCGAATGGGACCTGGATACCTGGCACTTAAATTTTGCTCGCTCCTACAGGGGTATTCTTAATAACTCCCTTGTGGAAGCAGATCTTAAAGTCATTTCTCGATGGTACCTGGTCCCCACCCGGCTCACCAAGTTTTTTCCCCAGTCTTCCCCGCTCTGTTTCGGGGGTGCGGCCTGATGGGCTCTCTCCTTCACACACTTTGGGAATACCCCAAAATCAAGGGTTACTGGGGCAAAATCTTCAGTCTCATTTGTAAATCCACAGGGCACGTAATTAAACAGGATCCCACCACTGCCCTTCTCAACTTTCGCATCCCCAATGTTCCTAAACAGACATCCTCTCTAATCCACTTTCTCCTTCTGGGAGCCAAGATTACCCTCGCACACTCGTGGAAATCTCCTTCAGTTTCCTTTTACCAGGCCAAACAAAAAATATCCTTGATAATGGCGCAAGAAAAAACGGCCAGTGCAATCCTGGACTCTGCTGAGAAATTCAGACTCATTTGGGAACCCTGGGCTGCATACGTTGGAATATCCCTATTGCCCTGACATTTTTCAAGGGCTTTCCCCCCAACCCCTTCTAGAGCCAGGTACTCCCGCGAGGGTTCCTACCCTTCCCTTCCCCTGCATCTTCATCCTCGCCCTCCTCTTCCCCTCTCTTTCCTTTCCTCCTCCTCCTCTCACCTACTTGCTTTTTTTTTGCTACTTGCCTTTATGCAGGATCGTCTTGACCCACCACACGTACCGGAGCGAACTGTATGACAGTTGGTCATTCCAACTGTTAAGGTTTTTCTTTTCTTGTTTTTGCCTTCACTTTAGATTCCCTTTCCGATATTGGACTAGGGGGGGGGGGGGGTCTGTCCTCCTCCTGCCCAGCTCATGGTAACTTCCCCAAGTTAAATGCGACCTCTCCTAGCGGTTCTTGCATTTCACAGGTTTGGGTTTAAGGACAGCGAGCTCTCCTTGGCTACCCTCGGAGGGCCTTCGGGAACTCCTTGGTCAGCCCCCTCACAGCAAGATCCCTATGAGGTGAGGGGTCCTGGCCTTGGATTGATCCTGGTGGGCCCAGAAACAGGGACCCACACGTTTAAGTGTTTACTTCCTCCAAGACCTGTTATCAGAATTTGCTTATTACTCCCAGTGGACCGCCAGTCACACGGAAGTCTTTTTTTTTTTTTTTTTTTTTTCTTTTTGCCACCTCAGTGAGTTTATTTTGGAGACTCAATTCACTTTTAAGTTCATCTATATCTCCTCCCACATTACACATCATTGTGGCTTATTTATTTAAATATGTTCTATTAAATAGAGTTAATTTACAAGTAAACAGCCAAAATATCAAGTCTCTCTGCCTACGGGTCTTCTTAGTCTGACCACCTTAGTTATTTATCTTATTCTACACCTAGGTGTTTTAATCTACCCACTTCTCCCCTCCCCCACCCCCCCACCTCCCAAACTCCCCACCCCTCATCGCATATATATATATATATATATATATAAAAAAAAAAAAAAAACACACACTAAACGGCAGGAAAAAGGAGAAAAGGGAGAAAAAAAAAAAAGAGAAAAAACAAAGAAGGAAAAAAAGAATGTACAGACTACAAGACGCACAATCTTTCTCGGCTACCTATAAAAGAATCCCCGATTTCTTCAATCCATAGCTCCATATCCTTTCAAACTTCTTACTATTCCCCTGTTTAGTATAGAAAACCCTTTCATTACTAATTACTTTCCCTATATTCGTCCGCCATGTTTCAGGTAGTGGACTAGAATGTGACTGCCAATTTTGAGCAATTAGCCTCCTTGCCTGAAAAAGGCATCTAGTAACTGGTGTAAATAAGTTTTTAGGGATTTTATATCCCTCTGGTATAGCCAACAAGCAGGTCCTCACTGTTGCATCCAATGTCAAGTTAAAGATTTCATTTATGTGCTCTATTACCCGTGTCCAGTATCTAAAAAGCTTCGGGCACCTCCAAAACATATGGATGAACTCTCCAACCTGACCACATCTAGGACACTGATCATTCTCTCTCCACCCCATTTTAAACATTTTCCTAGGTGTATGATATACCCGGTGAAAAAAGAAAAGTTGGGAGGCTTTCTGTGCCGGAGAAATAGAGACCTTGGTTCCCTGATCCATTATCCACTCCCAATCGGGTATGGACACTGGTCCCACGTCCCTCTCCCATTTCCTTTTGCTTTTGGTCATACCGCTTCGATCTAACAATTTATCCCCCAACCTAGTATATATAAATGAAATCAAGCCTTTAAGCGTATCTCGAGACATAATTTGAGATATCGGGATCTGAATCAGCTGTATCTCCTGCGATCTAAATTGGGCCTGAATTGCATGTCTGACCTGGAGATATTTATAGAATGAGCGGTTTGATAAAGAGAATTCAGCTCTTAAGTCAGCAAATTACCTAATAGCTGAACCCTGAACCATTTGCGCTAACTTATGTATCCCTTGAGTTTCCCATTCCTTACATCTTTCAACTTTAAATAGCTCATCTAAATTCCTATTATCCCATAGAGGAGCCAACACGGATACCTTCTGGTATCCCAATAAAGCCTTGACTGTTTTCCAGAGTTTAGTAACCTGAGTAGTTGTTGAGCAGTGCATATTAAACGAATTTGCCTCTAACGCCTCCATAAGCGTATTATGTGGACATCCTAGCATTAATAGCCTATGGCAGGGATTAGCTTCATTTATTGCTATTGCTCCAGCTAAATGCTGTAACTGGGCCGCTAAATAATAGAGTCTAGGATATGGAATCACCAACCCCCCTTCTTCCAACGGCAGTTGCAAAGTCCGTAAGCTAATCCTCGGTGGGCCCTTTTTCCATATAAGAAGTCTAAATAAGGATTCTATTTTCTTAAACCATCCTTCCCCAATCCATAATGGTGAGTTATGAAGGAAGTACAGGATTTGAGGGAGCCATACCATCTTAACCAAATTGCAACGGCCCGCCATCGAGAGGTGGGAGACGACTCCAAATATCGGCCTTTTGTCTTAACTTTACTAGGAGAGGAGATAGATTATCTTCCAAGTAGGAGTTTACGTCCCTAGTAATCCATACCCCTAGATATTTAAACTTCTCAACCTGTTTCAAGTTCAGAATATCCTGGGGAGCGCAAATAAACCCCCGTTCCAGCGGCAGCAAAGCGGACTTATCCCAATTAATGGTTAATCCTGATATGAGACCAAATTCTCTAATCATCTTCATTGCCACTTTCAATGAAGTTTGAGCATCCCCCAGGAAAAGCAAAATATCATCGGCAAACAGTGCAATTTTTTCCTCTACCTGTCCTCTCCTAAATCCCTGTATATCAGGGCTAGCCCTAATGGCGATGGCCAATGGCTCCACCGCCAAGAGAAACAATAAGGAGGAGAGGGGACACCCCTGCCTCGTGCCTCGTTCCAACAGAAACGTCTCAGAGAGCTCATTATTGATTTTAATTTTCGCTCTTGGATCTGTATAGAGCAATTTAATCCATTTAAGAAAGTTTGGTCCAAACCCAAATCTAATAAGCACTTTAAATAAATATACCCATTCAAGGCTGTCAAATGCTTTGGCTGCATCCAGAGCCAAAACTGCTCTGGAGCTTCCATTGTCTACCGGAATCTGGGCATTCAGAAACAGTCTACGGATATTAATACTAGTAGATCTATTCGGGATAAAACCCGACTGGTCGAGGTGAATAAGCTTGTGGACACTTCTTTTTAGGCGTGTTGCGAGCACCTTTGCTAATATTTTAACATCTGATCCCAAAAGTGAGATCGGGCGATATGAGGCCGGGTCCATAGGGTCCTTATCCTCTTTAGGGATAACCACTATAGTGGCTTCCAACATCGAGGAAGGCAAGGCTCCACACTCCAAGGACTGCCTGTGTCTCCAATAATTGTGGCAGCAGGATCTCCCCATATCTCTTGTAGACCTCGATTGGTAATCCATCGGGTCCTGGTGCTTTTAAATTAGGCATATCTGCCACCGCTCTTTGGAGTTCCTCGATAGTAATTGGGGCCTCCAATGTTACTAAATCTTTTGCTGTTACTGTTGGCATATTCAGATTCCCCAGAAAGGCAGCCGTAGCTCCCCCTTCACTCCCCCCTTGGGATTTATATAGTGAGCTATAGTAATAATAAAATGTGTTAGTAATGGTGGATGGTTCAAAAGTAGTCTCTCCCTCTGGGGTCCTAATTGATAGTATCGCTGAGGGGGCCGTATTCACTTTAACCAGCAATGACAGCATTCGCCCCACTCTCTCTCCCTCCCCAAAATTTGCTTGTTTCTGCAATATACATCTGTTATCCGTCTTATGCCTAATAATTGTCTTAAATTCTTGCTGTTTATCGAGCCAAGCCTTCTGTGTTATAGGATTCGGATTTATAATATATTGTCTTTCTGTCTCTAATACCGCCTTAGTGGCTTCCTCTTCCTGTTTTTTCATCTCGGTCCTATTTCTAGCAATTTGTTGAATAAAAAAGACCTCTTAAAAAGGCCTTTAAAGAGTCCCAAACAACCCCTCCTGATGCTGTACCCATATTAACCTTGATGAACTCTTTTAACATAGTTGTCACCCGATCCATATCCTTCGTTAGTTCCAACCATACGGGGTCCATTTTCCATTGGCCAGAATATTGTTTCTTACCTACACAAAGTGTCAGTGTTAAGGGGGAATGGTCCGAGATTCCTCTCGGGCCATATTCTACCTCGTCCACTCGTAACATCGCACTGCTATTCACCAGAGCCATGTCAAGTCTTGATAATGTAGAAAAAGTTGCTGAGTAACAAGAATATTGTCGCTCCCCCGGGTGACGAGTGCGCCATGCATCGCATAGGCCAGCTTCATGTAGGAAGCGAGCTAACCCCGTTGCATCTTTCACCGTTGATGTATTTACAGTTGGGAACCTATCCAAGGATTTATCCAAAACTTTGTTAAAGTCCCCTACTGCTATCACAGGGATATCAGGTTTATCTATTACGAAGGCTAATAACTCATATAAAATTTCCAATTTAAATGGAGGAGGAACATACATGTTGGCTATCACGTAGGGATTATTTTCAATTTGGCAATATAAAAAAATATACCTACCCTCTACATCTATACAGCTATTATAACAGGAGAACCGAACCGCCCTATCAACAAGGATGCTAACCCCTCTTGCATAGGTTGAGAATATGGAATGGAACTGGGTCTGGAATTTCCGACCTTGTAGACACCGAATCGTATCACCCGTTATGTGAGTCTCCTGGAGGCATAATAATCCGGGTCCTTTACCCTCTAAAACTGACAAGACCACTTTTCTTTTGGTCGGATCTCCCAGGCCCCGCACATTCCACGATGCTATCCTAATTCTTTTCACCTGCATCACTACTTGGCAACCTATAAATTAGACAGTTTTCTTTTAAGAAAGACAGTAAAAAATAAATAAAAAAAATGTATAAATATATTAATACCAAAAAAGACCTTCCCCTTTTTTCCCTTTTACATATATGTGCTCTATATAGTGCATAATATTTTCTCCCATTCCCTTCTAAATAATGCATCTCCAAATTTGTGTATCCTTGTATTACTTTTATTGTCATTCCCTTACCCCACCCTCCCTTCCCAACTCTCCCGCCCAAATTTATGTGTCCTTGTGTTGTTTTTGTTATTATTCCCTTTCCCCCCTTCCCATCTCATCTCTCCCACCTCCCCTTTTACCAAACTCCCTCTCTCACCCCCCTCGCCCCATAGGGCTACCCCCTAGGGGTACATTTGTGGCCTTCTTACAACACTCCAACCACTCACCCATACCAATCCTACTGGGTGCTCTCACCCCCAATTTTCACCCACTCATGGGAACCCTTTGTCCCCCACTACAAATACCCACTTGTACTCCACGCACCCTTACTGCTCAACCCCTGCCCCCACCCATATTGTGCATAATACCAATGTAAAAATTTTCAACAAACTTACCCCTTATTCCTATCCACCCCCCCAAAAATATATACCCCCGAATCCCTTGAAAACCACCTAACTGCCCTGTAACGTGTATTTATAAGTCTTTTTTACTTTCATCTAACCATTGGGATGCTTCCTCTGGCATATTGAAAAAGAACGTCTTTCCTAGTGCAATCACCCTTAAGCGGGCTGGATAGAGGAGTGCATATTCTAACTTATATTTAACCATTTCTCTTTTGACTGGTATAAATTCAGCTCTTCTTTTCTGAAGGTCAGGAGAAAAATCAGGATACAAAGAAACCCTAGCTCCCTTAAACCTAATGTCTCCCCTCATTCTGGCCTCTCGCAGTAGGGACACTTTATCCTGGTAATTAAGAATCTTGAGCATTATAGGCCTAGGGCGCTCCCCCATATGGCGGGTTTTTTCCCGGGGTACGATGTGCCCGTTCTATTGCAAATATCGGGGTAAATGTTGCCGCCCCGAAGAGTTCTCAGAACCACCCCTCAAGAAAATCAGATTAGTCCCCTCACAGTGTTCAGGGAGACCTAGCACCCTGATATTGTTTCTTCGATTCCTATTCTCCATCTCTTCGAATTTATCCGCTTGTATAATAGCTGCTTTTTTAAGTGAATCAATTTCCAGCCTCATAGGCCCCAGTCGTCCTCCATCGCACCCATGCGTTCCTCGAGCTTGGTAGTTCTTAGTATAGTCCTATTCAATTCCTGTCTCATGGACAATAGTTCCTCCTTTATATATCTTAGCTGTTCATCAAAATTGGATATTGGACACGTGTCCGCGCACCAAGCTCGAGCGGAGCGGAGGGAGAAGCTCCGCAGCGTCGCGGGAGTCCAGGAGCCGCTCGAGATCTCGCGAGATCCCCCGCGAGACTCTCGGCCCCCGTTCTAATAGCTCAACACGGACAGCAGCAGTCCCCGTGCTCCAGCACAAACCGCACAAACTTGAAGGTAGCAAGCTACAGCCGCTCAGTTTGAGCCGTCAAGCAATAATATGTGCCTAGGCATAAGGGCCTGAATGCCATACAAGTGCTATACACTGAGGGGCCTTAGGCAGCATCAGATAATCCAGGGGGAATCAGAGCGAAGACATCAGAGCAGGCAGGGCAACGAAGGGCAGAGCAGCACCATGCTCTCACTCCTCACACACGTCCACTCCCATCGACATCCGGCCACACCCCCCCCATCACACGGAAGTCTACTCTCATTTTTTCTTTTCCTCCTCTCTCCTTAGTATGTCTTGTCTGCCTCAACGCCCAGTGTCTATTGACATATGTTTTGTACCAACTTCACTTTTTTGTCATTGTCAGATGGATGTCTTGTTTTAAGATTCAATAAACGCTTTTTGAAATGAAAAAAAAAAAAAAAAAAAAGACAGAGTTAAAAACAAAAAACGTGCAAAAAAAAAAAAAAAAAAAAAAAAAAAAACTGGAGGTAGAGGCTCCTGAGGAGGGAGGTTTTGGAAACTTCCAGTGTGGAAGTAAAACCTTCCTTCCTATGACATCTTATGAATTGGACAAGTGCCTTGCCAAACAGCTCTGCCCTGAAAAGAATACACGTGAGGCGCTTTTTAGGCAGCTTTAGCCATCAAGGCTTTTAGCTACAAGATTCTGTGTCTCAAACTTACTGTTTGCAGAATATTTGAAAGAAGGAACAATTTCATTGGGTACAAGGATTTGTTTGTTTGACCACTTGTGGACTGCCTCATTGTAAAAACACTGCAGCAGGGAGGCCACTCTGCACCAGATCATGTACATGATTCGACATTTCTGAGCAGGTGGGTGCACGCACACCTGCCGCCAAATCTTTGCTGTGATTTGGTATAGCATAAGTTGGTCAGCAGGTCCTGGTCAATGATTTATGGCCGGGACTGGCTTAGCGAGTCACAGTACAGAGCCTGGTGTTTAACACCACAGGCAGCGATGTGGATGTTTGTTTGTTTTTTTCCTGTAAAGCAGGGAGAAAAAGCAATTTTTTTAGTAAAAGCAGCACATATTACATTGCAATTACATACATTATGTACTGGCAAACACAACATTTCTGTGACTATACGGTTAATTATCTCTAGATGGTGCATGTGTGCTTACTTGTCCATTTATTTCCCCCATCATGCATGATTACATGCTAGCTTCCTGTCTGTTTTTCTTGCAACTGAAAGATTATCTGTGCTGTTCTCTCAAAGTTTAAAGTGTTTTTTTTTTTTTTTGTGTGTGTGTAAATGAAGTCATCTACTAAGAAACTTCAAGATGCAACCCCCACTTTTAGCTCACAAGCAGGCAAAAGTGGTATGTAGATTTATTTCTGTCTATTAGTTTCAAGTCACGTTCACTGTATGTCCGATTATTTGCCCTTCCTATTTGTTCTCTTTGTTTAGTTCTATGGTGTTGATGTAAATGTCGGTGTAAGAACTTGATATGTAAATTAACCACTTCAATACAGGGCACTTCCGCCCCTTCCTGCAAAGGCTAATTTTCAGCTTTCAGTGCTGTCACTTTTTAAATGACAATTGAACAGTCATGCTACACTGTACCCAAACTAAAGTTTTTTTTTTTTTACATTCAAGAAATATATTTATTGAAAGGTAGAAACAGTACAGGGGTAAAGTACAGACTCGGAGTGGAGTTAGACAAAAATAAGGCATAAGAATACAAATTACCAATCAATAAGTGTATCAGGTTATGTCCAAAACAAGAATTATCTATCAGCTCAAATCTGAACAGGACTGTAAACCAGGGTTAGCAGCACAGCTAATTGGCCATACAAATTGTGGCTAACAATGAGCAGCGCAACATATCTATACTTTGTGAGATAAAAGAGAATAAGAAGAAACAGGAAAAAAGGAGAACAAAAAGGAAAGAGAAAGTTGAGTCAGCAGGAATAACGGTGGGGGATCCGGTGGACTAAGGACATTGTATACAGCATGTAATTAGTATCATAGTGGAGGGTCATCAATCCAGACCACGGTAACTTTGTATTTCTGCCAGGTCAAACTCCAGGTCACCCGACCAAAGACTTGAATTCCGGCGAGAGCCGGTACTCGAACCAGGGAGACCAGGTCTTATGGTAGCGTTCAATGTTTTCCTCCGATTGTGCTTTGGTGTCTTCTAGCTCACCAATGTAAGAAATTTTGAGTAACCATTCTTTCAGGGAGGGAGTGCGAGTGGTCTTCCAGTGTAGCGGAACAAGTGACCGAGCCGCATTGATTAAGTGTCTAGATAAGGAGTTTTTGTACTTCTTCATAGAGAAGTTGGTAATGTTGAGTAAACAGCACGCAGCATCTAAAGTAAGCCTGGTCTCCGTGATTCGACGCACCTGCCCAATCACTGCATCCCAGTATGGCTTTATCTTTTCGCACGTCCACCAAATATGTAATATAGTACCCTTATCCTTTTGACAACGCCAGCATAAGTCGCTCGACAGAGGATACCATTTGTGTATTCTGTCGGGTGTAGCATACCAGCGGGTAAGTACCTTGTACGCTGTCTCCTGCATCCTTGTACTGATGGAACACTTATGAGCCAGTGAGCAAGCCCTCTCCCATTGGACATCAGAAATGTTTACATTCAGGTCTTCCGACCATCTCTCTCTGAACCGGTCGCTCGTTGTTGCTTTTAGGTGCTGTAGCCACTCGTAGGCTGTAGAGGTTGTTTTTAGAACCCTGTCCCCCTTGAGGCACACCGACTCCAACTCCGTGAGGTCTCTAGCAAAAAAATGCTTACTAGACTGTCGATTAACATAAGAACGTATTTGGAAATACGTCCACAGGGGCATGTCGGGTATATCGTTGTCAGTTTTCAGGTCTGAAAAGTCCTTCATAACTCCCTCATTGAAACAGTGAAGTGCAAGGAGGGGGTGTTGTTTGTTGTTGGATCTTAACAATTGGTTCCCCAATCCTGGGGTGAATTCTGGATTGTTTTGTAAGGGCGTGAGGGGACCTAAGGGTGTGGTAAATCTGTCTTGTTTAGATAGTAAGTGGAAAACGTCCAATGTTGTCCCTATTAAGGGATGTTTTTTTAGGCACGAAGGGTACACGGATCTCGGGATCCAGGGGGAAAAGAGCAGGGGTATTGGGGCAGACTCCTTTTCCAGCACCACCCACTCCTTTGTATCGGCATTACAGTGCCAGTCAATAATGCGGGCGATGTGGGAGGCATGGTAATAGGTCTTGAAGTTTGGCACCCCCAACCCTCCCAGATGTTTAGGTCTCATTAATAGAGCGAATCTAATACGAGGCGTTTTCTGCGCCCACAAGAATTTCAGCAGCAATGCCTGTATGGACCTAAAGAAACTTTGGGGAATCCTGACAGGGAGGGCGCGAATTAGGTATAGTACCCTAGGCAGGACATTCATTTTACAAATAGCAGCCCTACCAAACCATGAGAAGAGCTTGGCATGCCAATTTTGCAAGTCCTTCTCAATTGACCGGAGGAGGGGCACAAAGTTATGTGTGAAAATAGAGTCAACCTTGGGAGTTAACCAAACCCCCAGATATTTAATGGCATGCGTGACCCATCTGAAGGTACTATTGTCCATGAGTTGTTGCAATTTCTGTGCCGGCAATGATATGTTCATCGCTTCCGACTTGGAGTAGTTTATTTTAAGGTTAGATATGTAACCATACGTTGTGAATTCCTTTAAGAGGGATGGCAGTGTTATGTGTGGTTCGGTGACAAAAAATAGGAGATCGTCGGCGTAACCGGCCACCTTAAACTCCCTCTCTCCGACCTCGAAACCTCTCACCGACCTGTTAGTCATGATCTTTCTAATGAAAGGTTCAAGTGTAAGGATGAATAGCAAGGGGGACAGGGGACAACCCTGTCGGGTGCCATTCCTTATGCTTACTCTGTTAGACAGCACACCGTTAATTTTTAACCTAGCTGAGGGATCCTGGTACAGGGATGCTATCAAGTTCAGCATGCCGGGTCCCAGTCCCACATATCTACAAGTCTCAAACATGTAATCCCAAGCTACTCTATCGAAGGCCTTCTCCGCATCGGTTGACAGGAGAAGGCCCTCGATCTTTCGCTCACGGGCCGCATGTATCAGGTCCAGGGCCTTAGTAACGTTATCTCTGGCCTCCTTTCCAGGCATAAAACCCGCCTGACTCGGGCCTATCAGTTTGGGAAGAAAAGGTAACAGTCTCGTAGCTACAATCTTCGCTAGCAGTTTGGCATCTAGGTTTAACAGCGAGATCGGCCTATAACTAGCGCAGTTTACTGGGTCCTTGTCCGGTTTTAAGATAACTGCAATGTGAGCAGACAGAAAATCCGGTGGGACCTGCCCTCCCTCCGTCAAAGAATTCAAAGCGGCCAGAAGGTGTGGGGTCAGTATGTCACGGAATGTCTTGTAGTATATGGCTGTGTATCCGTCCGGGCCCGGGCTTTTGCCTGTCTTAAGTTCCTTGATTGCCAAATTGAGTTCTGCTAGGGTTATGGGGGCGTCAAGAGCAGTAGAGTCTTCCTGTGTAAGTGCGGGGAGTCCCGAGTCATGTAGGTATTCCCGTATCGCATGTGTTCTAACACTCTGTATGTCTGGGGGTTTATGTTGGGGCGGGAGGTTATAAAGCTTAGTATAAAAATCGTGGAAGTGTTGGGCTATTTTGTCAGTCGTCCTGTCAACGTGACCGTCTTTGTTGCGAATACCTGGTATGTTGGTATTATTTGTGAGGTCCCTCAGGGCTCTAGCGAGCAAACGTCCAGCCTTGTCTCCCTGTTCATAATACATCTTTTTCCGAAGAAACAGAAGCTGCTTGGTTTTTGAATCAAAGAGCTGTTTAAGGGTCAGTCGCGTCTCTAGTAATGTTGCAGCAGAGCGTTCGGACAGAGACTGCTTATGGAGTGTTTCTAAACGACGAATGGTGTGAGTCAGTCGTCGAATTTCGTCCTCTCTGTCCCTCTTCCTTTGAGCTCCCATCGCCATCAGAGTCCCCCTAACGGTGCATTTATGGGCTTCCCAGAGCACTAAAGGGTCAATATCAGGGGTTACATTATGCTCAAAAAAATCTTTTACGGCAGCTTCAATTTTTGGAAACAGTGAAGGATCCGTCAGGAGTGAGGAGTTCAGTCTCCACATGGGGGACGTTTTATTGGTAGGCACCAAGTCGATACTGAGCGACACCGGGGCATGGTCAGAAATAGTTTGAATTCCTATATGAGCCGCATGTACTAAGTGTAGGTCTCTTTGGGAAACAAATAGGTAGTCGATCCGCGAGTGTCTGTCGTGCGGGATAGAATAAAATGAAAAGTCTTTATCAGCTGGGTGTAAATAACGCCATGTGTCTATCAAGTCTAAAGTGTGGAGAAGAATTTTTATTGTTTTCAAGGTCTGAAAGGAGACGAAAGTCTTCCCAGTAGAAGTGTCCAGTAAGGGGTTGAGTGGGATATTAAAATCCCCACCTAGGACCAAGCATCCCGACCCAAAGCTCTCAAGTTCTTTTATCATTCCCCTACAGAAGGCTAGATGGGAGGTATTAGGGAAATAAACATTCGCCAATGTAGTAGGTATTCCCGCCAAGGTCCCCTTTAAGAAGATAAATCTCCCGTCTGGGTCCACTAGTTTGTCAGAAAGCTCAAAGTTTGCCCCCTTACTCAGTAGGATGGAAACCCCTTTCGACTTAGAGACATCATTAGTTGAGTGGTGTGCTTCTGTGAAGTAGGAGTCGGTGAGCCTAGGGACCTGGCCCGTTCTAAAATGAGTCTCCTGTAGGAAGACGATCTTAGGCCTACCTTTTTTCAACTCCCTCAACAAGGTTGAGCGCTTCTCAGGGATGTTTAACCCTTTCACATTGTGGGACACCAGCGTAGGCGCAGTGCCCAGTGCCCAGTGCCGAGTAAGCCATCGGTCCAGGTCAGAGAGAGATGTCGAGCTGTGTCCAAAAGCCCCACCTGTGGAGAACAAAAATTACAAACTTAGAAATTATTCCACTCCCACCGATTCCACCAATAAGAAGGCCAAGAGAAACAGATAGAGAATGGGGAAAGGAAACAGAGAAAGAAAGAAGGCAAAAGAGAGTCAGATGTAGAGTAGGAGGTAGAGGTAACGACCCACCTGGACTAATAAGTCGTCCAAGCAGGACAAAAAATCTGGAGCCCGGGCGGCAACAGAAGCACCGCACAGACCCCCAACTGTTTGTGGGGACAAGGGAGGCACCCAAACGGAGCCGCGGTCACTACCCTGTGCGCAATGGCATAAGCAAAAAGTTGAAAATGCCAAAGCGCAAAGGGTACACCAGCAAAGTAGGGAAAAAAAAAAACCCACAATAAATCAGAGGGAGCCGAGCCCCAGCCCTTGTAGCGTACATAACTAACTATAGAATCCTCTCTGCCATAAGAGGAGATGTATAAAACTTAACTCTTAAACGGGTGAACATATTAAACTAAATCCGGGCATAAGAACTGAGAATCAAACCTGCTAAATATTAAAGCCAGCATCAGGGGGTGCCGCCGACAGAGGTGCGGGCAGGAAGAACGGGCAACCTCCCCCCTCCACCACCACACACCACCCCCCTCACAGGTACGCTGTGGGATACCCCATGGCCCACCCCAAACCATCTTAGAACCCGTAGCTGCTCAAGTAATACAAATGTCTGCAGGGTCCTGCGGTTATAGGGCAATAGACTGTTACAACCCTCACAGCGCCCCTAAAAACAATAAACCTGAGGGGTCAAATGGTGAGACAGCATTGCATAGCAAACTAGGAAAGGCACTAGTCTCTAAGGTCAAAAATGTCTTAGAACATCCACAGTGATACTGAAAGCGCAGGAACGGTAGCAATTGTTTGCCCAGAAAAGAAGCGGTGAGGGCGAACCACAAAAACTAGGAACTTGTGCGTAGTGATCCAACATGTCAAACTCTAGTCCTCAGGCTGGGACCGCGAGGAGTGTGCTCTTCTGCGAGGCGTGCCCGCACCAGGGCTCTCCAGCCAGGCCGAACGTTGTTTTTTAGGATGGCGCTTGTCGGGTGTTGACACGGGGGAATGGGGCGGACTTCTCTCCCTGGGTGGCAGTGCATACTCCTGGTACCAGTCCGGTAAGTCCACAGGATCTAGGTGCAAAGCGTTGCAAAATTCTGGGAGATCATTCGGCGTGCGGAGCGTGTATTGCTTGCCATTGTGAGACACCAGGAGGGCGAAGGGGAAGCGCCACGTGTAACGTAGGTCTCTGGCCCGCAGTATCTCCAGCAAAGGGCGCAGGGCTCTGCGATTTTTAAGGGTTATTTGCGAGAGATCTTGAAACAGCTTAATGTTCTCGCCGTTAAACACGATCAGTTCGTTTCTACGAGCCTTAAGCATGATTTCCTCCTTTAGGGAAAAGTTCTGCAAGCAGCATATAATGTCACGCGGAGGCAAGGTATCAGGGCCTCTAGCTCGGAGAGCCCTGTGGGCCCGGACGAATTCAATAGCAGAATCTTCTGGCCTCTCCAGTACACTATTAAAGAACCTTTGGAGCGCTGGTACTATCTGCTCAGCGGTCACTGATTCTGGCACCCCCCTGACTCTTATGTTGTTCCTCCTTCCTCTGTTGTCGAGGTCCTCCATGTGCCTGTTCAGCTCAATAAAGTGCTGAGCATGTGTGGAGGTGACATTGTCTAAGCGGAGTATTGCTTTGTCTCTGAGCTTCCCTGCTGTTTCGGCGGTAGCCATCTTTTCAGTGAGCACAAGCAGGTTAGTTTTCAAGTCTGTAATGGCCGCTGAAAATGATGCCTTGATGTCAGCAGCAAAACCTGACATGTCTGCATATGTGAGGGGATGGTCAGGTCGAGCCATTCTCCTACCGTTATCCTCCGTAGCGGATTGGGAGTCCTCGCTGAGATCGCCATCAGTGGGAACCGGCGCCATCTTGCCTCGTTCCGGGGCCCGCTGTGCCATCGCCTGTTTCTGAAATATGTCAGATATTTCTGCTAGCAGATACCGCAGTCGATCGGCGGGATCGTGAGTGCTGTGATCCGCGAAATTGCTTGTTCATCCTCGCTGGGTGCTGGGCAGAGAGGTGCTTAGGGCTTCAGGCTGTACGGAGCTCCTCTTTCAGGCGGCCATCTCCGTCGCGTGCCAAGCCACGCCCCCCCCCCCCCCCAAACTAAAGTTTTATCATTTTGTTCCCACAAATAGAGCTTTCTTTTGGTGGTATTTGATCACCTCTGCATTATTTTTTGCTAAACAAATAAAAAAAGGCCAACATTTTGGAAAAAAAAAAAAGTTTGTTTTTGTTATAAAATTTTGTAAATACGTTTTCTCTTTCACTGATAGAAACTGATAAGACAACACCAATGAGATGGCACTGATGGGCACTCATAGGCGGCACTAATAGGCAGCCATTGATAGGCGGCACTGATGAGTACTTATGGGTGGGTACTGATAGACGGCACTGATGGGCACTGATAGATTTCACTAACAGGCATCTCTGGTGGCACTGGCAGGCATTTTTCATTGGCACCGATTGGCATTTCCCTGGTGGTCTAGGGTGGCATCCCTGGCAGCATCCTGGTGGTCCTGGGTGGGCATCCGATCTGAGGGGGGCTGCACTGATAAACAATCAGCACAGACACCCCCCCGACACAAGTGAGGAAAAGCCGATCAACGAGTCTTCCTGTTTACATGGTCATCAGCTGTGATTGGACATCTCATGTTAAAGAGTTTCTATCAGAATTTTAACTAGATCGGAGTTGCGGTGTGTCAGACACTCCACAACAACAATTGCCACAATGTGTGCCCCCGGCAGTTTGATATCCTGACAACGTCATATGATGTCCGGTCAGGATATTGCAAACCACTTTGCCAAAGTCATTTTGCTATATGGCGAGCGGGAAGTGGTTAAACATCAGTGATACAAGAACCTCAACCTTCTCATCGTGACTAATGATGGAATACATTACATTGTAAGGCATACAATTAACCCTTTGATTGCCCCTAGATTTTAACCTCTTCCCAGTCAGTGTCATTAGTACAGTGACAGTGTATAATATTAGCAATGGTCACTATATTAGTGTCACTAGTGATATCAGTGTCAGATTGCCCAACTATCACAGTCCCACTATAACTCACTGATCACCAGGATTAAAAAAAAAAAAAAAAAAGAGGGAGGTGGTCAGAGTTCCAGAATACGATCATTTGTAGTTGCTATAACTCTAACACTAATCAAAATACACTTATTGGGATTATTTTTTTTTTTTTTTACTTTTTTTTTTTTTTTACCAAAGGCATAGCAGAATACATTTTGTCCTAAATTCATAAATATATATATATTTTTTTTTGGATGGGTTTTATTAGCAGAAGGTAAAAAAAAAAAAAAAAAAAAATGTTTTTCCACATTTTCAGTCTTTTATTCACTTATGAAAAAAAAAAAAAAAAAAAACAGTGGTGATTGAATGGCATCAAAAGAAAGCTCTATTTGAGTGAAATAAAAGATCTACATTTCATTTGGGTACAGTGTTGCATGACCGTGCAATTGTCAATTAAAGTAGGTAATTGCTGAATAGCAAAAAATGCCCTGGTTATGAAGGGGGGTAAAATCTTTTCAGCTGAAGTAGCTAAAGAGGAACTGCAGTCTTTTTTTTTTTTTCTGAAAAATTAAGTCTGTAGTAGTAACATTGTGTAGCTGTTCGCTTTTAATAAACAGGCAAGTCCACTGCTGTCTTCACCCAAGGCGATTCTGTGCTCATCTTCGGATCCCCCAACAGTAGCCAGCTGTGACTTACTGCAATTTCAAAGCTGGCTCTACCACTGTGTATGCACAAACTTGTGATGTGCTTTCAGGCTAGTCCAGCAGTCCCCTGGGACATGTGATGTGTATCAGGAGGTTAAAGGCAAGAAAAGTGGAAGTGGGAGTGGATACCTGTAAGAAAAAGGCACCTACTCCCAGAAAAAAAAAAAAAAAAGAAAGAAAAAATACAACAAAAAAACTTTCAATGACGCTGCTCTGAAAGTCCAGGCTTCACTCCTCTTGGTGGGCGTTTGACTTTGTAGTGTTTTAAGAAATTTATGCTGGCCTGCAGGTCCCTGTAGGAGAGCCCTGGTGAGCAGGTTGTCTAGAATAAGCTATGATTGAAATGTCCCCGACTCTAAATAAAGACAGTACCAGGGACAAGGTCTTAGTAAAAATCCTACAAGCTGTGCCTGGGCCAAATGTAAAGGTCACAAACTGGAAACAAAGCAAAACACAAAAAGCGTTGGTGCACAAAGAATATGGATGACAGGGCTCTGGAAAATCCACGTGCACAAGAAATTCTCTCTGTTCCAAGGATGTCATAAGGGATGGTCGATGCAAGGAAGTTTTAGAGCCAAAGACATTCTTGTCCTTGAAGTCCAGGATGTGCTGGACTATGCCATCTTGTTTGGGAAGTGTTAACCAACTTCAACTGAAACCTGCTGAACCATTCCTGAAGTTGAACAGGAACCATAAAGCCCAGTATACACACTCAGAGATAAGGTACTGTAAAGCCTTCAAAAGTGCACCTCTGCACTGTGGAGAAAGTGAAAGATTTTAGTCAACAAATCTGTGTATGTGGAGAGATAGAAACCCTGCTTTTAATTACTGAAGATTACGCTGGCATTAGCAGTCTTTCTCCACCTTTTTAGATAAAGTTGCTGATATGGATTACTCTGGCACCTTGTTAGACTTGATGGCCCAGGAAAGCTTCTGCCTGGGTTGAGACCATTGTTTCAGGGGCTGAAAAGATATAGTCCTTTCCTGCACACAAATTTAACAGCAAAAGGAGGAAGACATGCACACATAAAAATAAAGAAAAAGCTTGGGACAGAAAAGCCCTCGTCAGGGTATCTGGTTATTGGAATCACTAAAAAGAAGGATCATCGATCAATTAAAAAAATGCAACTTGCTGGACCCAAAGCAGCATGGATTTACTGAAGGCATATCATACCAATCTGATTGAATGTATTTACTATGTCACTAATGTTTTGGACCAGGGTGGTGCTATGGACAATTTTGATTTCAGCAAAGCATTTGCTACAGTTCCACAAGCTAGGACTTAACCCTTGGGTAGTTCAGTGAATATGCAGTTGGCTAAAGGATAGATACCAGAGTTGTGGTAAAGACACAAAGTTGTGCAATAGGATTGGTATCCCTGGAGGTGTCTCTAACATGGAACATGATTTGGCATTGTTGGTAAACTGGTCAAAGCAGTGGAAATTGTAGTTTAAGGTCTCTGAATGTGAAATATTGCATTTAGGGAAAAAGAAAAAAAACCTCATGCGCCAAAGTGTGATATTCCAGTAAATGGTAATGATAAGGATTCCACAGCATGGGGATATAGCCTCTTGGACTGGGGATGTCCTGAAGCCCCTACAAAAAAAAAAAAAAAAAGAGGGCACATCAGCCTAGTGCATTATATTACGATATTTAATAAGAAATATTTGGCAAAAATTATACTCACAAACATATCAATTTATAATCAAGCTACTCGTCTATAGCCCTGTAGTCCTAGGTAAAGCAAAACTAGAGTACAGGGGGCCCTCACCAGGCCTTACCGACTGATGTGTTTATAAGAAGGTTTTACTTTCAAAATGTATCTGTCAGTAAGGACCCTGGTGATGCCCTCCTGTTCTCTGGAGTTTGCTGTACCTAGGACTACAGATGAGTGGCTTGATGAGCAATTTTAATTCATAGGTTTGCGAGTATAATTTATGACAAATATTTCTTATTAAATATTGTGGGATAATGCATAAGGCTGGTGCACCCTCTTGTTATTTTTTTGTAGGGAAAGAGAACCACTTGATTAAGTACAATATTGAGGGTACACAGTGTTGGTCAACACTAAAGTTTGCAAGTAAAATTCAAAATAGGGTGATCAAGCACCTACAGTGCCTAAGGGTCACAGCAGCACCCCTTGGACAATCTCCTTTAGAGAAGTTTCAAAAAGTTCATTTTTATTGTGGTCTGTGTCTCTTACAAATTTCCCCTCTCTTTTTGTCCGTTTAGTTGAACTCTGCAATGTGTGTGCATAATATTCTATACTAGATTTACAGAATACTTGACGTCACCAGATGACAAACCGATCACCATGACAATTGAAAATAAATCACAACTTGTCAACATGTGTTGCGTAAGGTATGTAGTATTTCAGCACTGTTGGTTATTGATCTGTGAACTCTGCATTACCAACTACTGATCTCGGAGCGCAGAGTTTGGTAGATGGCAATGCAGAGTTCAGTAGTTGGCAACGCAGGAAGAAAAGGTAGCGGCACATCCAAGAATAAAAGTAATTCCTTTCATAAATATCCTTTAGGCTCAGTTCACACTGGAACAAGCTGCAGATCGCTCAGGAACACTGTGCATCCCCGTTCTCCATTTCAGGGATGAATTGGGGCCAAATCTTTGCCTGAATCCAGCCCTAGAATGGAGCCAAAGACACACATCGTTTCTGTGCAGTGTGCTCTGCAGCCGCCCCAGAGATATGTGACGGGGCTCCATAGAGAGTCAGTCACATTCTCCTGCTATGTGAATTAGATGCGGTGAAACCCGCATCCAAATTCACGAAGGTGTGAACCCAGCCTCCAAAAAAGTACATCAAGACATATGTAGCGATTTTAGTTTATTCAGTTTGTCCCGTTTTTCTTTTTATGCTTCATTTGTTTTTTCACAATTTTTGATATGTATGAGGAACATCACTTTAGTCCTGCCTCTAAAGTCTATGTACGGTATATACATCAGTGGTTATATATTTTTCTCTTATGGTGATTTTACTGGCAGGATTAATGGTCTCATGATGGACCTCAGCTGGATGGGTTAAGACAGGGGTGGCCAACCAGTGGCCTGCGACCTCCTGCTCTGGAATGGTAGGTTAGCAAGCCCAGATTGCAGGTTGCCAACCTGTCATACCACAGCATCAGTGTTGTAAATTAAGCTGATGGTAGAGGAAGAAAGCGGCTGCCCCATAAGCTGATGCTTCCTGTAAAGCACCGGCTTTTGCCACAGGCAGAGTCTATGACAAGGTTCAGTTAACCCACAGGATAGACACGTGCACTACGCTGCACCCGCGGTGTGGGTAAACCGCAGCACATCAGTATGAAAGTCTTAAGCCCTTTTCATATGATCGGCCCTACCCAATCAGACCCTCAATTCACTTCTACAGAGCGGCAGATGTAAACAGACTTTTGTCTGTTTTGTGTTCTCCCGCCTACCTCCAATCCTCTAAAAAAAAAAAAAAAAAAATCTGGTTGGATCGGATTGGAGGGCCTATAGAGTACCCGTCATCCACCCACTCCGCTCATTGTGGCCCACGACTGGTTACCAAGTTGCTTAAGTGGCCCTCGCGCTTAAAAAGATTGGGCACCCCTTGTGGGGGTGTATCACTATCTCCTCTGTTGATTTGTGGCCATAAATGGGTACTTGCACTGGGGGCACTTTGTAATGAGTAAGCACAGGAGTGTGAAATGCATCTACTGATCAGCTGTAAGCTACAGTATCTCACAAAAGTGAGTACACCCCTCACATTTTATAAATATTTTATTATATCTTTTCATGTGACAACACTGAAGAAATGACACTTTGCTACAATGTAAAGTAGTGAGTGTACAGCTTGTATAACAGTGTAAATTTGCTGTTCCCTCAAAATAACTCAATATACAGCAATTAATGTCTAAACCGCTGCCAACAAAAGTGAGTACACCCCTAAGTGAAAATGTCCAAATTGGGCCCAATTAGCCATTTTCCCTCCCTGGTGTCATGTGACTCGTTATTGTTACAAGGTCTCAGGTGTGAATGGGGAGCAGGGGTGTGAAATTTGGTGTCATCGCTCTCACTCTCTCATACTGGTCACTAGACGTTCAACATGGCACCTCATGGCAAAGAACCCTGAGGATCTGAAAAAAATATTTTTTGTTCTACAACCAGATGGCCTAGGCTATAAGAAGATAGCCAAGACCCTGAAACTGAGCTGCAGCACAGTGGCCAAGACCATACAGCAGTTTAACGGGACAGATTCAACTGAGAACAGGCCTCACCATGGTCGACCAAAGAAGTTGAGTTCACGTGCTCAGCATCATATCCAGAAGTTGTCTTTAAGAAATAGACGTATGAGTACCGCCAGCATTGCTGCAGAGGTTGAAGGGGAGGGGGTGGGCCAGCCTGATGATGCACAAGAAAGCCTGCAAACAGTTTGTTGAAGACAAGCAGACTAAGGACATTGATTACTGGAACCATGTCCTGTGGTCTGAGGAGACCAAAATAAACTTATTTGTTTGAGATGGTGTCAAGCGTACCAGGTGAGGAGTACAAAGTCAAGTGTGTCTTACCTACAGTCAAGTACGATCTTGGGAGTGTCATGGTCTGGGGTTGCCCAAGTGCTGCTGGCACTGGGGTGCTACAGTTCATTGAGAGAACTATGAATGCCAACATTTACTGTGACATGCTGAAGCAGAGCACGATCCCCTCTCTTTGGAGACTGGGCAGTATTCCAACATGACAATGACCCCAAACACACCTCTAAGACAACCACTGCCTTGCTAAAGAAGCTGAGGGTAAAGGGGATGGACTGAGCAAGCATGTCTCCAGACCTAAACCCTACTGAGCATCTGTGGGGCATCCTCAAACGGAAGGTGGAGGAGCGCAAGGTCTCCAACATCCACCAGCTCCATGATGTCATCATGGAGGAGTGGAAGAGGACTCCAGTGGCAACTTGTGAAGTTCTGGTGAACTCCATGCCCAAAAGGGTTAAGGCAGTGCTGGAAAATAATGGGGCCCAATTCCGACATTTTCACTTAGGGGTGTACTCGCTTTTGTTGTCAGAGATATTATATATGTATGTACAGTGGGGATCGAAAGTTTGGGCACCCCAGGTAAAAATGTGTATTAATGTGCATAACAAAGCCAAGGAAAGATGGAAAAATCTCCAAATGGCATCAAATTACAGATTAGACATTCTTATAATGTGTCAAAAAAAAGTTAGATTTTATTTCCATCATTTACACTTTCAAAATTACAGAAAACAAAAAAAATGGTGTCTGCAAAAGTTTGGGCACCCTGCAGAATTTATAGCATGCACTGCCCCCTTTGCAAAGCTAAGACCTGCCAGTGTCATGGATTGTTCTCAGTCATCGTCTGGGAAGACCAGGTGATGTCAATCTCAAAGGTTTTAAATGGCCAGACTCATCTGACCTTGCCCCAACAATCAGCACCATGGGTTCTTCTAAGCAGTTGTCTAAAAAACAGAAACTGAAAATAGTTGACGCTCACAAAGCTGGAGAAGTCTATAAGAAGATAGCAAAGCGTTTTCAGATGTCAATATCCTCTGTTCGGAATGTAATTAAGAAATGGCAGTCATCAGGAACAGTGGAAGTTTAAAGCAAGATCTGGAAGACCAAGAAAAATATCAGACAGAACAGCTCGCAGGATTGTGAGAAAAGCAATTCAAAACCCACGTTTGACTGCACGATCCCTCCAGAAAGATCTGGCAGACACTGAAGTTGTGGTACACTATTCCACTATAAAGAGATACTTGTACAAATATGGTCTTCATGGAAGAGTCCTCAGAAGAAAACCTCTTCTACGTCCTCACCACAAAAATCAGCATTTGAACTTTGCAAATGAATATATAGACAAGCCTGAGGCATTTAAACAAGTTCTGTGGACCGATGAGGTTAAAATAGAACTTTTTGGCCGGAATGAGCAGAGGTACGCTTGGAGAAGAAAGGGCACAGAATTTAATGAAAAGAACCTCTGCCCAACTGTTAAGCATGGGGGTGTATCAATCATGCTTTGGGGTTGTATTGCAGCCAGTGGCACAGGGAACATTTCACGAGTAGAAGGAAAAATGTATTCAATAAAATTTCAGCAAATTTTGGATGGTAACTTGATGCCATCTGTGAAAGCTGAAGTTAAAGAGAGGATGGCTTCTACAAATGGATAATGATCCTAAACACACCTCAAAATCCACGGGGGATTACATCAAGAGGCGTAAACTGAAGGTTTTGCCATGGCCTTCACAATCTCCTGACCTCAACATTATTGAAAATCGATGGATAGACCTTAAAAGAGCAGTGCGTGACAGACAGCCCAGAAATCTCAAAGAACTGGAACACTTTTGTAAGGAAGAATGGGCAAAGATACCTCAAACAAGAATTGAAAGACTCTTGGCTGGCTACAAAAAGCGTTTACAAACTGTGATACTTGCCAAAGGGGACAGTACAAGATATTCATTCTGCAGGGTACCCAAACTTTTGCAGATGCCATTTTTTTGTTTGTCATTTCGAAAGTGTAAATGATGGAAATAAAATCTTACTTTTTTTGACATATTATAAGAATGTCTAATCTGTAATTTGATGCCATTTGGAGATTTTTCCATCTTTCCTTGGCTTCGTTATGCACATTAATACACATTTTTACCTGGGGTGCCCAAACTTTCGATCCCCACTGTATGTATAATTATATATATATATATATATATATATATATATATATATATATATATATATATATATATATATATATATATATATATATATATATCATATGCAATTGTGACTCGTCATATTGTAACTGAATGTTATTAGTATGTACCTTTACTTTTCAGTCTGCAATGCTGTAATTTTCTGTAAAATGCAATATGGCTACTTGAAGACGTTCTGTACACAGGTACAGGACTCCCCCTGAGAATTTTCTGATGCTTACTGATTTTCCCAGAAGTCTACACCAAGATAAAATTCACTTTTTGGCATCCCTGCAACAGAAATTTCATTTTTGGTGAGATACTCCCAAAGGGAAATTAAGTCTAATGGGATGTGATGTAGACCCTGACAATTTTCTCATTAGAGCCCTACAGGTGCAGTAGCTGACTGATCACTAACATGATTATAAAATCACTTTGCACGTGGATAGAGCCAAACCACTATTTATTTAACCACTTAACGACCACCGCATGCCATTGTACGTCATCACAATGGCATGTACAGGCACAAGCACGTACATGTACGTGCTTGCCTTCCAGCGGGTGGGAGGTACGATCGGACACCCTCCCGCTGGATGTGGCGGTCCGTTTCGCTTCAGGAGCGATCCGGGATGAGGGGATGGCTCTCGATCGCTCCTGGCGAATGAGAAGCTTCCTCCCACTGTGTATTGTATACACAGGCAGGGAGGACGTGATGTCATTCTCCTCGGGGCGGTCTTTTTGACCGGACTACGAGGAGAAGACTAAAAGTAAGTGTGCACCAACACTACACTGACATGTAGGCACACACAGGCACACAAGGGTCAGGGTCTGCGTCGCCCCAGGCAGCGCTAGGTTAGTGCCAGTACCACTAACACCCACGCGCAAAGCATACACCTCCCGTAGTGGTATCGAATCTGAACAGATCAATATCTGATCTGATCAGATCTATACTAGCGTCCCCAGCAGTTTAGGGTTCCAAAAAAACGCATTGTTAGCGGGATCAGCCCAGATACCTGCTAGCACCTGCGTTTTCCCCTCTGCCCAGCCCACCCAACTGCAGTATCGATAGATCACTGTCACTTACAAAACACTAAACACATAACTGCAGCGATCACAGAGTGAGGCCTGATCCCTGCGATCGCTAACAGTTTTTTTTGGTAGCGTTTTATATTTAAATCTGGAAGGCAGTGCTTGGTTTTTGGGGTCCCGTACGTGGCTAGGCTCCCAAAAAGTCCCCCACATGTGGTATCCCCGTACTCGGGAGAAGCAGCAGAATTTATTTTGGGGTGTAATTTGACTTATGCCCATAGCATGTGTGAGCAATATATCATTTAGTGACAACTTTGTGCAAAAAAAAAAAAAAAAAATTGTAATATTCCTGCAACTTGTGGCAAAATATAAAATATTTCATGGACTCAACATGCCTCTCAGTAAATAGCTTGGGGTGTCTACTTTCCAAAATGGGGTCATTTGGGGGGGGGGGTTTGTGCTATTTTGGCATTTTATGGCCTTCGAAACTGTGATAGGTAGTGAGGAGTGAAATCAAAAATTTGCATCCTTAGAAACCCTGAAGGCAGTGATTGGTTTTTGGGTGCCATACGCAGATAGACTCCCAAAAAGTCCCACATATGTGGTATCCCCATACTCAGGAGAAGCAGAATATATTTTGGGGGTGCAATTCCACATATAACTATGGCATGTGTGAGAAATATATCATTTAGTGACAACGTTTTGTAAACTTTTTTTTTTTGTCATTATTCAATCACTTGGGACAAAAAAAATATATATATATATATATATTCAATGGGCTCAACATGCCCCTCGGCAATTTCCTTGGGGTGTCTACTTTCCAAAATGGGGTCATTTGGGGAGGGGGGGGGGTTTGTACTGCCCTGCCATTTTAGCACCTCAAGAAATGAGATAGGCAGTCATAAATTAAAAGCTGTGTACATTCCAGAAAATGTACTCTAGTTTGTAGACGCTATAACTTTTGCGCAAACCAATAAATATACGCTTATTGACATTTTTTTTTTTTTACTAAAGACATGTGGCTGAATAAATGTTGTCCTAAATGTATGACTAAAATTGAGTTTATTCGATTTTTCTTATAACAAAAAGTAGAGAATATATTTTTTTTTCTCAAAATTTTCGGTCTTTTTCCATTTATATCGCAAAAAATAAAAATCGCAGAGGCAATCAAATACCATCAAAAGAAAGCTCTATTTGTGGGAAGAAAAGGACGCAAATTTTGTTTGGGTACAACATTGCATGACCGCGCAATTACCAGTTAAAGCAGTGCAGTGCGAAATTGTAAAAAGACCTCTGGTCCTTAGGCTGAAAATTAGTCCGGGGCTAAAGTGCTTAAAATAACAAAATGTAGGAATCTGCAAAAAAGTTTGTTAAAATCCTTGCAATGTACACATCACCCAGAGGGGAATGTTACTCTTTAACCTCTTGCTGCCCACCCACCATCAAATTAGGGAGGAGCTGTGCGGCTCTCGTTCTTGGTGGATATCATATTACGTTTCCCCAGAATGGCTGATCTCATGGAGAACACAGAAACACAGTGCAATCCCGATCTCTGTAAAGAGCCGATGATGCGGCTCTTTAACCATGTGATCGGCTGTGTCCAATCACAGCTGGTCACATGTAAATGCAGAAATGCTGGTAATGGTCTCTCATCACCTCCCACTGACAGAGTGCTCTGGTTACAGTAAAGCCCCCTAGTGCCACAATCAGTACCCATCAGTTACACCAGTGGCGATCAGTGATGCCAGTGAGTGCTGCCTTTCAGTGCCGCCTATCTGTGCCCCTCAGTGAAGCCTTATTAGCACACATCACCGAAGGAATAAATTTACTTATTTAAAAAATATACTGACAGAAACTAAGAAAAACTTTAAAAAAATGTTTTTAGTATTAGTAAAAACAATAAAATAAAAAGCCAGCAGTGATTAAATTCCATCAAACGAAAGCTCCATTTGTGCAAAGAAAATGACTAAAATTTAGTTTGGATACAGTATAGCATGACCATACACTTTTCATTCAAAGTGCAACAGGGCTGAAAGCTGAAAAATATCCCAGCCCACAGCGCTGCCACACTCGACTCTCCCCCTCTACTCACACTGTACTGATCGGCGAGAGGGGAGGAGCTGAACCGAACATCCCCCGGTTAGTTTACAAGTAATCACACAGTCATTGGATGGCGTGGACACGTGGTAAAGAGCCGCTGTCATTGGCTCTTTACCCCAATCCGAAGACCCGGTGGTCACTGACATTCCTGGGTGTGTGCCTCATATGATGGCCAGAGTTATCCATAAACACTGTAGCCCTCTTTCGGCTATGGCCTGGTCAGCAACTGGTTAATTCATTTAAACTGTTCAAACCTTTCAGACAGAGCAGTTTTACACCCCTTTACTGCCAACGATACCTCTCTCAAAGATGGTTCCTCCATTAATGACTCCTCTAAATTATAGGCCTCCTGTGATCTTGCTGTGGTTGGGGTGCAAGGTGTTGAGGCGATTTTAGGGGATCCATTGCAAAAACCTGTGCCTTTGGAGGCTATGGATGGAGATGTGGATAGCCTTGATTGCTACAGTTTTCCTAAGTTCTGAGATAGATTATGCTCCAAGTTTTCCAATTTTGCCGCTGCTTCTTTACTTTTATCCTTTACTGTCCGTTGTGGTTGTGAATTGGCTGTTTCCTGCAGCCCCGGCATTTCCCATTTTTTCCTAGTCATACTACTGTTTGTCTTCATCTTAATTCGGGGATATGGATTTAACATTATGACTTTATAGCCATTTCTTGGAACGGTCACAACAAGAAGCATCCGCACCACAGTCCTGAGAAATCCTCTTTCACCACTTTTAGTCTGTTTATTCCATTAGTCGTCTTTTAGCCAGTCTTTTTTTTTTTTTTTTTTTTCTTTTAGCAAGTCTTTTTTTTTTTTTTTACCTTCTTTCTTTCCTTGCATTTTCTTTTCCCATGGTCACATAAAGTGAGGGTCTATCTGAGCTCTAAAATAGTACCGCTCCAACCTTCACCCATGACAGGCAACCAGCAGAGACTGAGAAGAGCCAGGGACAACTGAGGCACACCGAAGACTGCTCCACCTGAAGTAACACACACTAACACCAACGTCCTCTGAGCGCCAGGCCAGCCACCAGCCTCTCCCTCCTTAATGGGGCGAGACCAACCAGACACCACTGGGACATGACTGGGGGCCTCCAGAACCACCAGGGCAGTCCGAACAGGACTGTACCTGGGTTCCAGCACCAGGGACCCCGCACTCCTCAGACCCACCAGTGAAAACCTGCCTCCACGAGGAGTCCCAGCAGCTTCTCCCAGGGACACAGCTCACCATCAAGATAGCAGACCAAAGGTGAGCTGTCCACACCCATTCACATTGGCATTAGGCCATCACCTCCCAACTTTTTATATTAGCTTAAACACTTAGTTTGGCATAATCTGCCCCTCAGCCAGTAGACACTAGCTGGACTTAAAATGGCTGGGTCTGACTAATTGATCATGACAACATGGTGAGGTGGCTTATGGTATTTTAGCAGTGGTGCTGAGGGCCTCCAGTGGTGGAGCTAATGTTTATATAAGGACGTATGTCAGGCACAGCACGGAAATTGGAGGCTGTAGGAATGTGTTTTTAATGCTTGTTTTTATCCTTGCTGCTGTAAGTACAATCCTTTACTAAAGGGTAAATCCACTTTCGTGAGAAAAAAAAAAAAAAAAAAAGCAAAGAAAAAAATATAGTGCATAGGATTGCGACACCAATCATTTTGTAATTGAATGTTATTAAATATTACCTTTCCTTTTCAATCTGCAGTCAATGTCATTTTCTGAGAAAATATTGTAATATGGCTACCTGGAGTTTTCTGTACACAGCGTGTGTACTGAACACAACCCAGAAACATAATTTTCTACTTGTGTGATTGGCTCACCAATTTTCTCAGAAGTCTGCCTAAGATACAAGTCAGATTTCAGATATCTCTTGCAACAACAATTTCATTATTTGAGAAATATTTTCAATAGGAGCATGGCTAAAGGGATGCAAACCCAGCAGATTTCCTCATTAGTGCACTGTAGCTCCACACCTGACAGTTAATTATGAAACCACTCCCAATAGACCTACTCAGAACAGAGGCACAAAGAAAAACACAGGTATTTCTTCAGAACAACAAAAGGTAGGAATCTGCAACAAAGGGGAATGTTTTTTTTTTATCAATAAAAGTGGAGTTACTCTTTAAACTTTTCAAATGGAACTGGATGTTGCACAATGAGTTTTCCTTTTTTCTTTTTGGTATGGTAAACATCTGCTCTGAGATTCCTACTGTATGGTACCTTTTCCCATTATTGTCATCCAAGAGACAGTCCACATCTGCAGTGAGAGGTGGAGCTCACTAAGGCGCATACTGACCTTGATAGGTCTAATGTTCTGGTAAGAGGATAAGCCTGTTTGACCTCTCATATTTCTCTTTTTGCACATTTGAAATGCCACTGTGGGACTTTTTTTCCTTTTTTGAACTCTAATATGTTATACTCATCATAGTCACTTTCATGATGCATGAATTTAGGATAGTGTTGACATGCTTATGCTATTATGAAATTGCATGTTAATTATTACTTTTTATGCACTTTTTATTAAGGCACACAGACATTTGTAATTTGGTTACAGATTTCACAGCACAACACGTTTTTCTTTATTTCTGGCTTATTGGTGATGTATACACTATTGTGATTCCTGCCAACTCACACTTATTCATAATAATTTTACATTAAATGTATATTTATTGAGAAAAAATTTTCATTTACAGAACAAAAATAAGATTGCTTTCAATACATACAGACAAAATTAACATTGCAAATGTAACAGCAAAAACCGCCGCAGGCGGGACATCAAATGTTGATATCTTGATATAAAACATAGGGGGGAAAGGAAAAAGGATACACCACAGGTCTGCAAGTAAAGATGCATAAGTAAACCAAATGCCGTAAACTATATAGGTGATGCAGGGATAGGATCCCGGGGGGAAGCCTCAGGGAGGCTGACTCGGGGGCTCACATCCATACAGTAGGGTGTTGCCTCAGGGTTCAGTATGGAGTTGTCCCATCTATCCCATATTTTAAAAAATTTAGGTAGGGAGTCCTGTGCCAAGGCAGTCATATGTTCCATTCTGCGTATGTTTGCCACCGCGGATATCAATTGCGAGTGAGTGGGTGGGGAGGAGGACAGCCAAAGCGCAGGAATCACTCTTTTGGCAGCTAGAAGGACATAAGCTGTCAGCTTCTTAGCGCTTTTAGATAGTGTTGCCACCGGCAAGCCCAATAAATAATGCCTAGGATCCAAAGGGATATCAATCCCCAGCACAGTATGGAGCAGGGATTGGACCATAGACCAAAAGGGTACAATCATAGGGCAACTCCAAAAAATATGATAATGAGTGCCCTCATGTCGCAGACATCTCCAACACAGCTTAGATATAGAGGGATCGTATTTATGCAACATTTCAGGAGTCTTGTACCAGAACATCAGTATCTTATAAGCCGTCTCTCTCTGCTCCACACACCTAGAGACTTTGGAGGTAGACATCCAGATATCCTGCCATTGAGAGATAGTTAAGGGAGACTGTAAAACAGAGGACCATCTTCTCATATAGAGGTGAGTGTCCGTGTTGGGGGTGGTTGAGTTATGAAGTATGCTATATATGGAGGATATTAGACCCTTCTGGCAAGGACCCTGGGAGCATAAGGTTTCAAAGGTACTAGGGTTGACCAAAGCCAGATCTGGGGATCTGGAATGAAAATAGTGTTTGAATTGAAGATATGAGAAAAGAAGTTGGTTCGGGATATCATACTTATTCTGAAGCTCTAAAAAGGATAGAAATTTACGGGATATCGGATGTACCAAGTGGCGAAGTTGGAAGATACCCGAACTAAACCAGGGGAACATGTTCTTCAGGGAAAGGCTGTCTGGAAGGTCTGGGTTGAAAATAACATTCAGCAAAGGTGAGCATGGAGAAGAGAGAGAGAACCTCTTGTGACATTTTTTCCATATGGATAAAGAAAATAGCATCGGCCCAAGAAGTATGCGTCTAAGCTGGACCATAGATGAGGGCAAATCTGACCACAGCATAGAGCATGGGTGAACCGGACTGACAACGCTCATCTCTAGTTCCGACCATCTACTGGAAGCGAAATACGATGACCAGGAGATAGCCGGCAGGAGGTGAGTCGCATAGAAATACTTCAATATATCAGGGGCTCCCAACCCCCCTTGGGATCGTGGAGCAAAGACCACGGTCTGGGCGATTCTGTGCATTTTATTTCCCCATTATTCATAATAATTTTTCACAAAGTGCAGGTTTTTTCCTATAATATATAGATTTACTTTCACTGTTTCACAGTATAAATTAACTCCTTATAGTAGTGATTATCAGTAGACATTTGTTTTTTGTACTATAAATAGCAAATTTTATTTTTTTAACCCCAAAATGACAGGTGATATAAAAAGTGTGGCAATCGCCAGCAGTAATCAAATGTAAAAAAAAATCTGACAGGCTGGCAATACATGGATCAAATTTTGTCCAGTCCCTGCTGAACTGGCAAATTTCACGAGTCTCCCACTTTTCTGCCATCTGTACCGAAAGAAGACCGTGGTCTGTGGGACAGCACGGACCTACCGCAAGGGTTTCCCACAGAGATTGGTCGCCAATAAATTGAAACAGGGGATTGGAGCAGAGATCAGTGTTCACTAACACACAGCCCAGCCCCCCCCCCCGCCCAGTTAGTAACATGCCCCTAGGACACACTTAACCGCTACACTGCCACCCCCTGGTTAACCCCTTCACTGCCAGTGCCATTTACACAGGAATTTGTATAGCACTGATTGCTGTATAAATGACAATGGTCCCAAAAATGTATCAAAAATGTCCGATGTGTCCGCCATAATGTCACAGTCACAATAAAAATCGCAGATTGCCTCCATTACTAGTAAAAAAAAAAATGAATAAAAATGCCATAAAACTATCCCCTATTTTGTAAACAATATAAATTTTGCGCAAACTAAATTGAGGAAAAAAAAGTTGTTTTTTTTAAATATATTTTTGGGGGATATTTATTATAGCAAAAAGTAAAAAAAAAAAAATAAAGTTTTTTTCAAAATTGTCGCTCTTTTTTTGTTTATAGCGCAAAAAATAAAACTGCAGGGGTGATCAAATACCACCAAAAGAAAGCTCTATTTGTGGGGGGAAAAAAATGACATCAATTTTGTTTGGGAGCCACGACGCACGACCGCGCCATTGTCAGTTAAAGTGACGTAGTGCCGAATCGCAAAAAAAGTGGTCTGGTATTAAGCCAGAAAAATGGTCCAGTCTGAAAGTGGTTAAAAATATATGTATATATTATATAAAATATGTATATATATATATATTTATGTACGAACAAACAGCCAATCACTTCCAGCGCTCAGTGGTCCTCAACAGATGGAAGGCCTAACCAGTGACACATGTATACTCGGTCCTATGCTCGCTGGATGCCGCCCTCCTTGGATGGGGCATCCAGTGTGAAACTACAAAAACAAAGAAGGGAAGGCGCAAACCCATGGTGCATTACCGGCATAAAAAATTTAGACTTACCGGTAACTTGTTTTCCAGAATACCTCTTCACCTCCGTGTCCAGGGATCCCAAACTGTGATCCCATGACCAAGATCCCATGTGATCCCATGCAAAGTCAGTCTGCAGACACCTAAAATGCAGTCTCACCCACTGGACAGCCGGCATTGTCAGTACTCCTAATGACGACATAATCGGTCTTATCGTTATCTAATTGTTGGTCTGCAGTATTGAATCTTTTTTGATCCGCATAATTGATTAGATAACCCAGAAAGTGAATCTCTTGAGACGGACTTAGGGAAAATTTCTGAAGGTTTAAAATCCATACCAGAGATTCCAGATGGTTGCTTGCCATGAAACGCCAATCGAGGGGGTGAAAAATAACAGGTCTAAATAGGGAATCACTGTGATTTCCTGAAGAGGAAGCAGAGCTAAATCTTCTGCCATCACCGTGGTAAAAATTCAGGGTGAGAATGACAGAACCAATGCTAAGGCCCTGAACTGCAGATGATGAATGATACCTTCCATCTTTTTTTTTTTTTTTTTTTTTAATAAACATTTTATTGGGGGAAACAAGGGAAATAATACAAGCACATAGGAAAGTAAAGGACATTCCATAATTTCTTACGGGAACCAATAGCCAGTGGCTGAAAAACAGCTAACGTCACAGACAGTTATCAGAGCAGATATGTGAACACTTACAAGTACAATCAATGTGATAGAACTGAACCACGATTACCCTGGAGGGGTGACCTAGCTGGATCATGTTTGGTGCTCAAATAAGGGTGACTCTATTCCCTCTTTGCCATTGGGGTCCATTCCCCAGGCGACTTCCAGGAGGGCCCAGAATTATGGTGACACTTAGTGAGTACTTGAGGATAGCAGGGTATAATGTACACTTCCAATACTACTCCTGATAATCTATCTCATTAGGGTTCTTCAGACATATTTAAGAGGATGGTCCTCCTTTGGATAGTACAATGTGGAGCTTGGTTCCCGTATTATATCCGTTGAAATACCTGTCTTCCAAGTCTCGGGAATGATTCAGCATGGGAGAGTTGGGGGGGGGGGGGTAATTGAAGGTATATGTAAAGTGATCCTCCAGGAGGGGGGATAAGAAAAGAAGAAAGAAAGAAAAAAAAAAAAAAAAAACACACGCAAGTGGGGGCAGAAATAGGGGAGAAGTATTAATCCCTACTGACACGGGGAAGAATTTCGCTCTCTACTGACTCATCAACTCTGCCACTTCCCCCCACCTCAAAGGCTGCTTTAACATGTCCGTGCGATATTCTGTAAAATAAACCCTAGTTATATTTTTGTTTGTGCCATAATTCCAGTGTATTTTGGGGTGGAAGTAAAATGTTTCCAACAGGTCCAAATTATGTTACATTTTTGGGTTGCATCTCTGGAGATGTGAATCAGTTCTTCCATATCTGCCATTTTGTTGATCCTATGAAACCAATCTTTCAATGTGGGGACCCTAGGGGAACCCCAGTGGACGGGAATGCATTGTTTCGCTGCGTTAAGCATAAACATTGCCAGTGACTTGTGATAGGTGCCGTGTGGTAGAGGTGACAAATGGAGGAGGCATTGGGCCGGGTCGCATCTACCTGATAAGATGTCACCTGGGAAGTGATTTGGCAAATTTCCTTCCAGAAAGCCTGCATCAGCGGACACGTCCACCAAATGTGCATAAATGTCCCGATGTCATTCCGGCACCTCCAGCAAGTATTAGTTGCGGAAGGGTAGAATTTTTTAAGGAGAGCGGGTGTGCGATACCATCTTACCTGGATCTTGAACCCGTTCTCTTGTGAGTTCACATTAAGTGATCCTGAGTGGATATTCTGAAATATGTGTCCCCATTGATCATCCGTCACAGTCATCGATAGATCTTCTTCCCACTTCCGGCAGGCCTTGCCCGAACTGGGACGTATATCATCAAATAGGAGGTTATGCGTGATCGCAATAAGATGCCGCTGTGGGGCATTTTGAGTACATAATTTTTCAAATGTGGTAAGTGGCCTAGAGCAAACAGAGTTTTTGTCTATCGATTTTAGGAAGTGTGCGATTAACAGATAAGACCAGGGAGACATGGGCATTTTGTCCATTTGTGATGCCGCGCGTAGTGTTCCCGAGTCAAAGAAGTGAAAAGCCTGAACGAGATTTTTCGACCAACTGTTTACAAGGAATTGGGAAGACATGCCCGGGGGGAAGTTAGGGTTGAATTTAAGTGGCGTAAGGGGGCCTGGTACCGACGAGAGCTTTGTTTGGAAGCAGGTTTTCTTAAAGCACGTTAAAGTAGGACCTATCAGCGAATGCTGGAATAGTTCCGGCGGGATGTGGGTCTGTTCCAGCCAAGGAATAGTAGCTAGAGTGAGATCGGTGAAAGAGGCTTCTAATGGAATCCAATCCTTGTACTGACTGTGAAGATTCCAGTCTACTATTCTGGATAAATGGATCGCCCTATAGTAATTGTAGATATCGGGGAGGCCGATCCCCCCCAAGAGTTTTGGATAGGTGAGATGTCTGAAGTTAATTCTTGGTGTTTTCCCTCCCCATAGGAATTTGGTGCATACGTTCCTGTAGGACTTAAAAAAGGAGCTAGGCATTTGAATAGGGATTGCCTGAAGCACATACAGCAATCTTGGTAGCACGTTCATCTTTAAAATGGCAGCTCTGCCAAACCATGAGAACGTGGGTTTATTCCATTTGACAAGATCATCTGTTAATTTGCACAGCAAGGGTAAGTGGTTTTTGGTATATAGTTCCGACAGATCTGATGGGAGATTAATTCCTAAATAAGGGATGCAGTCACTCCTCTAGTGAAAAGGGAAGTTAAGTTCACACTGGACCTTCGTCGTTTCATGTAGAGATATGTTCAAAGTATATGACTTGGTATAATTAATTTTAAGATTATCTATTGACTGAAAGTCGCCAAATTCTTTAAGGACCACCGGTAGGGAGGTCATAGGTTCAGAGAGGAAAAGCAGGATATCATCCGCAAAAGCGGCGTATTTAAATTCTCTATGTGGGGTTAGTATCCCTTTGATATCCGGATTGTGCCTGATTTTTTGCAGAAGGGGTTCCAAGGTCAAAATGTATAAAATTGGGGAGAGAGGGCAACCTTGCCGCGTGCCGTTTTGGATGGAGAAGGCATCCGACAGAGTATTATTAACCCTGACCCTAGCAGTTGGGACAGAGTACAGAGACATGATCAAGTTGAGCATGTGGGGGCCTAAGCCCAAGTTTTGTAGTACTGCCTCCATGTAGTCCCATGCTACTCTGTCAAACGCCTTCTCCGCATCCAAAGATAGAAACATGGCCTTCTGCCCTGATTGAGTAATTAGATGATGTAGATTAATGGCCTTAATTGTGTTGTCCCTCGCTTCACGGCCAGGGACAAAACCTACTTGGTCAGTGGAAATTAGAGAGGGAAGGAATGGGAGAAGCCTATTAGCCAATATTTTGGAAAAAATCTTAATGTCCACATTTAACCACTTCAGCTCCGGACCAATAAACACCTTAAGGACCAGAGGTCTTTTTGCAATTTCGCACTGCGCTGCTTTAACTGGTAATTGCGCGGTCATGCAATATTGCACCCAAACGAAATTTGCGTCCTTTTCTTCCCACAAATAGAGCTTTCTTTTGATGGTATTTGATTGCCTCTGCGATTTTTTTTTTTTTTGCGATATAAATGGAAAAAGAGCGAAAATTTTGAAAAAAAAAGATATTTTCTTCTTTTTGTTATAAGAAAAATCGAATAAACTAAATTTTAGTCATACATTGAGGGCAAAATTTATTCAGCCACATGTCTTTAGTAAAAAAAATGTCAATAAGCGTATATTTTTTGGTTTGCGCAAAAGTTATAGCGTCTACAAACTAGAGTACATTTTCTGGAATTTACACAGCTTTTAATTTATGACTGCCGATCTCATTTCTTGAGGTGCTAAAATGGCAGGGCAGTACAAATCCCCCCCAAATGACCCCATTTTGGAAAGTAGACACCCCAAGGAAATTGCTGATGGGTATGTTGAGCCCATTGAATATTTATTTTTTTGTCCTAAGGGATTGAATAATGACAAAAAAAAAAAAGTATGGGGATACCACATGTGTGGGACTTTTTGGGAGTCTAGTCGCGCACGGCACCCCGAAAACCAATCACCACCTTCAGGATTTCTAAGGGTGCAAATTTTTGATTTAACTCCTCACTACCTATCACAGTTTCGAAGGCCATAAAATGCCAAAATAGCACAAAACCCCCCAAAATGACCCCATTTTGGAAAGTAGACACCCCAAGCTATTTACTGAGAGGCATGTTGAGTCCATGGAATATTTTATATTTTGCCACAAGTTGCGGGAATATTACAAACTTTTTTTTTTTTGCGCCAAGTTGTCACTAAATGATATATTGCTCACACATGCTATGGGCATATGTGAAATGACACCCCAAAATACATTCTGCTGCTTCTCCCGAGTACGGGAATACCACATGTGTGGGACTTTTTGGGAGTCTAGTCGCGCACGGCACCCCGAAAACCAATCACCACCTTCAGGATTTCTAAGGGTGCAAATTGTTGATTTAACTCCTCACTACCTATCACAGTTTCGAAGGCCATAAAATGCCAAAATAGCACAAAACCCCCCCAAATGACCCCATTTTGGAAAGTAGACACCCCAAGCTATTTACTGAGAGGCATGTTGAGTCCATGGAATATTTTATATTTTGCCAAAAGTTGCGGGAATATTACAAACTTTTTTTTTTTTTGCACAAAGTTGTCACTAAATGATATATTGCTCACACATGCTATGGGCAGAAGTCAAATTACACCCCAAAATAAATTCTGCTGCTTCTCCCGAGTACGGGGATACCACATGTGGGGGACTTTTTGGGAGCCTAGCCACGTACGGGACCCCGAAAACCAAGCACTGCCTTCCGGATTTGAATATAAAATGCTATAAAAAACAAACTAACCAGAGTCACCCGTAACACTTATACGGTGATCAGTGGTGAAAGGGTTAACTAGGGGCAATCAGGGGGTTCAAATTTTTATTAGGTAGTATATGGGGGTCCCTGGCGCTATATAAAAACCTGACGGGGAACCTAAATAACTAACTGGCTAACCAGCGTCACCAGTGACACTTATACTGTGATCACTGGTGAAAGGGGGTGAAAGGGTTAACTAGCAGCAATCAGGGGGTTAAAACCATTATTGGGTAGTATATCGGGGTACCTAGCGCTATAAAAACCTGGCGGTGAACCTAAAAAAATAACTAGCTACCTAGCGACTGTAGCGACACTAATGCAGCGATCAGAAAAACGATCGCTTAGTGACACTGGCAAAAGGGGGTGAAAGGGTTAACTAGCGGCAATCAGGGGGTTAAAACCATTATTGGGTAGTATATCGGGGTACCTAGCGATATAAAAACCTGGCGGTGAACCTAAAAAAATAACTAGCTACCTAGCGACACATACAGCGATCAGAAAAATGATCGCTTAGTGACACTGGCAAAAGGGGGTGAAAGGGTTAACTCTAGGGGCAATCAGGGGGTTAAATCTTTATTGGGGGGTGATAGGGGGCTACCCTGGACCTAACACTAACTGTCCTGACAGTTTTTACTGTCACAACTGACACTGAATGCATTGATCAGTAAAGAAATGAAAAGAAATGATCAATGCAATCAGTGACACTGTGACTGGGGGGGGGAGGGGGGGCGGGGGGGGGGGATCGGGGGGCGATCGGGGGGGGGGATCGGGGGGGGTTTGTGTGCCTGTGTGTACCTACATGTCAGTGTAGTGTTGGTGCACACTTACTATTAGTCTTCTCCTCGTAGTCCGGTCAAAAAGACCGCCCCGAGGAGAATGACATCACTTCCTCCTTCCTGTGTAAACAATACACAGGGGAGGAAGCTTCTCATTGGCCAGGAGCGATCCAGAGGGGGTGGCCGAAAACCAACGGCCATCCCCTCATCACGGAGCGCTCCTGGACCGAATCGGACCGCCGTAAACACGTGATGTACGTGATTGTGCCTGCCTGTGCCATTGTGCTGACGTACAATGGCAATACGGCGGTCCTGAAGTGGTTAAGAGGGATATAGGTCTATAACTGCTCACATTAGTGGCATCTTTATCTGGCTTAGGTATGACAGTGATATGTGCTTCAAGGAGTCCCTTTGAGATAGATCTAGAGAGGTGGGGGGTATTAAATGCCTTTAAAAAGGGGGTTTGGAGAGTTTCCATAAAGATTTTGTAGTAAGCCGCCGTCAGACCATCAGGACCAGGGCTTTTACCCGACTTCATTTGCTTCACCACCCTTACCCATTCTGAGGGGGAGATCTGAGCTTCTAGTGCCTCTGACGCCTCTTTAGAGACTTTCCCTACCGGTATGTTTTTTAAGTTATTCTGCCTCAGTTGTGGGTCTTGGGTATGCGAAGAATGACCATTCAAATTGTAAAGGGAAGCGTAGTATTTTTTAAATTCACGCGCTATTTCGGGGTTTGATTCGTATACGGCGCCCGTTGGCGACCTGATTTGGTGAACTGTGTGTTTGGCTCTTTTCACCCGCAGCGCTTGCGCCAATAAATGGCCTGTTTTATTGCCCGATTCGTAAAAGAGCTTCTGGGTCAGGATATATTTTCTTTTGGCGTGGCGATTTAGTTCATCTTGGATGCATGTGCGGGTTTCTGTCAATTCAGCTTGGGTGTCAAGAGCAAGGGAGCGTTTGTGTTGTGCCTCCAATTTTCTGAGTTTGGCCAGTAGGGCTGTCATTTTAGCTTGTTTCTCTTTTCGCATTGCAGCTGCAATAGCGATCATTTTCCCCCTCACTACGCATTTGTGGGCTTCCCACTGCAATTTGAAAGATGCGTCGGGTGTATCATTCTCATGAAAGAAATGCTTTAAACAGTCTCGAATTTCCATCTCCCTGATCTTATCTGTCAGAATGCTCGCGTCTAACCTCCATACATTGGATCGGGTCAGCTTTTCAGGAAAGGAGAGAGTTGTTGTGACCTGATGGTGGTCCGAAAATGTCATGGGTTCAATTGTTGCTCTCGCTAGATGTTGGAGACCCTGTTGGGAAATCATGATGTAGTCTAAGCATGAATATCTGTTATGAGGAATAGAAAAGAATGTAAAGTCCTTTTCCTTGGGGAAGAGTATGCGCCACGTGTCATGAAGGAGAGCCTCTTGTAAGCTTTTCTTAATTTGCTTAATGGCTCTGAACGGGATGCTGGAGGTGCCAGAGGACGTATCAATGAGAGGGTCGAGCGGGACATTAAAATCCCCGCCTAGAATCAGTAGGCCTGCTTGGAATTCGGACAGTCTATTTATCGTTTCGCGGAAGAAAGGCACTTGAGCGGTATTAGGACTATAAATATTGGCCAATGTAATTTTCCTATTTCTGAACGTTCCCTTGATGAAAAGGAACCTACCCTGTTCGTCTGCTAGCGTATCTGTTATTTGAATATGGGAATTCTTAGCAAGAAGAATGGATACCCCCTTGCATTTTGAGGTGGGGGAGGTGGCATTGTAGCAGAGAAGGAATCTAGGGCTAAATAGTTTCGGGATCGACTTGAAGCAAAAATGCGTTTCTTGCAGGAAGACAATGCCTGCCTGCAATGATCGCATGAGAGCGAGCACTTGAGTGCGTTTTTTCTGGGGTATTAAGCCCTATTACATTCAAGGATACTAGTTTTAGGCTATCATGCTGTTGGCGTGGAGTGGGGGAAGGCATTGTCATTAGGGGGGAGGAAAGAAGAGGAGGACAGACAAAAAAAAAAGGAGGGGGGAGTGATAGTCTAGATAGATAGGTCTTCACGTGATGGGGAGTGGGGAAATAGGGGTCAGGCCGAAGAGTAGGTTGAGCTTGTCAACCTTCTCAATGAGTCCAAGTTCGGTGTGGTCAACAGGGACTACCAGCGTCCGTTGTGCGGGGGTGGCGGACAGAGTAGCACGAGGGGGCAACGAGCCCTGGGTCCTAATGAGGCCTAAAGTGACATATAAATGGCGGGGTGGCATATACAACAGGTAAGGAGCTAAGATAGGAGAGATAGGGGCCAAGAACAACGTTACCTTCCCTCTTTACTCAACATCTACAATAGAGCTGGAAGGAGGTCCTCATCATAGGGAGCAAAGAGGGGGAAGGAGAGATAGCCCATCACAGGTTGTACTGAACACTAGAGGGTTTGTGCGTCCTCTGGAGCGCCCACAAGCTGATAATGTGCTTAGGGTAGAGCATGGAGGGGGGATAGCCAGTGGAAGGCGTTATTTCCGCAGAGGGACTGAATACCTGAGTCCCAGAGAGTTCAACAACTGGAACGGCCCAATTCATGAGCAAGATAATCTGCTACATGATTAAGTTAGACTAGTACGTATAGGGGATAACCTGTGTAAGGGCACCATTTAGCTATGACACTGTAAGTAACAACCTAAACAACATGCAATAGAACATAACTGGTGCATGACAAGACCTTAAAGTGAGCAAACACAAAAAAATAACACAAAACAAAACAAACAAAAAAGAAAAACAAGGCGTTGGAACCAATATTTTAGCTCCCAGGCAACTGAGAAAAGTCATTAAACACGAGTCGGAGGAGTCCATGTAGGCTATTAATCTCAAAAATATTGCCGTAACCTGTGTGACAAAATTACCCGTTGCGTCAGGTTGAACGGGGACTCAAGCACAGGTGTGTAATAAAAAAAAAATAAAAATTATACCTGGCGACTGTTCTCCTCAATTTGGAGACCTTCCGGCAAAGGGAGGGACTCATCCTTGGGTTCACTATTCTGGACTCCTCCCACTCGGTAGTTCCTTTACAGCAAGCGTTTGATAGGCCCCCTATAGGGGTGTCCTCATTGTGAACCGGACTACAATATAAAACAGAACCATTAGTGTACAATACAACATTTAGAAGATAACCCATACTGCCGAGGCCTGTAACCCGAAAACAGAAAAGACAAGCAGGGGGGTGGGAGAAGGGAGTCAAGATAGGCAGAGGCCCAAAGGAGAGGAGGGTGAGAAAAAAAAAAATAAATGAGCGGCAGGAGGGACAGATAGAAAGGGAGGAGCATGTCAGGAGAGGGAAAGAGTCGCAGATCCCAGGCAGCACCTAGCCCTCCCCCCATCCCACCCCAATATCGAGTCCTTGTGCTAAGAGTTTTCAACGTCATTCAGTTCTGCCGAATGGGGGTCTTCTTCAGAAGTGTCTGTGGAAACAGTATTATCTCAGAGACTATAAGTCAGTCTAGTGAGGAATGGAATGTCTATGTGGGCGAAGGCTAGTCTGCATGGAGAGTCCAATTCTACCATAGGTAGATAGGAGCACCAGGTGGGAGCAGGAAAGTCAGATTGCAGGACCTCCGGGGAGAGAAGCCGTAAATGGACCCGTACATGTACCGACATGACATAAACAGTAGATTACTACACTAATAGGCTTAATGCATCGCAATCCAACTCCCCTGAGGACAAATAGCAGTTAAGGGTCAGAAAAAAAAAAATAAGAAAAATAAAATAAAAATTCCTGACCATGCCAACAAGGGCAAACCGTAGTTGAGTCTAATCCAAGGTGGGGCAGATGGTTTCAGGGAAGCGGTCAATCGACCTCAAAGCAGGCAGGTCAGGTCATGCAAACAAGTTCAAGCTGGGTACCTGGTCAATCATGTCTAGGCCTTCGGTGGGCTGGAGATGCAGTGGGACTGCCATTTTGTGGGGCGTCCGGGAGCCTACGGGGCGAGAGAGGAGGAGGGTGATAGTGAGGGTCTCTGCGCCTACGGCCAATGTGGAAGTTACCCGCTTCCTCCATTCCTTCCATGGAGGAAACTCTTGTTAAAGAAGGGAGCTTGAAATCGCTGTACCAATCAGGAAGGTCCACTGTAGGAATATCCATGGCTAAGCAGAAGTGGTCCAAGTCCTCTGGTACCCTAAGGGTTGCAGTACGACCCTGATGGGAAGCTGACAGGCCAAAAGGGTATTTCCAGCGGTACTAAATGTCTCTACGCCGGAGAACCTCCAGGAGGGGCCTCAGCTCCCTCCTGCGTTGCAACGTAATACTGGAGAGGTCCTGAAATTTTTTATGGTGGTTCCCCTGTAAGTGAGCGGATTTCTTCCCCGAGCTTTGCGGAGGATCTCCTCCTTCAGTTGAAAGTCTATTAGACAACATACTGCGTCCCTCGGGGGGTCTGCATCTCTACCCCTCGGGCGAAGTGCTCGGTGAATGCGTTCAAAAGCAACCGGGGTTTCCGGGGGTCTTTCCAGCAGGTCATTAAAGATGTGGGTAACCGCCTGAGTAAGGTGATGGGGTTCAACTAATTCGGGGAGACCTCTCACCCTAAGGTTCCGACGCCTCCCCCTATTGTCTAGGTCCTCCATATGCTGATTTATATCTCTGAGATGAATGGCGTGGGACTCAGTGATCTGTTGAACATGACACAGGGAGGCATCATGGCGGGCCTGCACAGATTCAATTTCTTCCACTCTGACTGACATGGATTGAATGTCCCCTCTTAAATCCGCAATAGCGGCAGACAGTGTGCCTTTGATGTCGGCAGCTACACTCCTGAGGTCACCTATAGTAAGCATCTGGGGTTCCCGGGCTTCGGGGTCCGGCCTCGGGCGTAGCGGGCTCCTGCTGTGGGAGCGCGATCTACTCGAGGCCGCGGCTTGCGAGCCACCTCTAGGCCTCACGCGGAAGAGGTCCGGAATTTGCCTATTCGGCTGAGTGTTCTGCTTCGAAGGGGAGCGGGACCTAGCCGCCGACATCCCCTGTGGTGGTCCCCGCTTACCACTGCTTTTCTGCCGTCTTTTCCCTGCCGTGTTTAGTGTGTGCTGGGGCTCGTGGACCGGAGCTCCAGGTCTACGCCGCCATCTCGGGTTGCCGCCAAGCCACGCCCCCTCCATCTTTTTTTTTTTTTTATTGGAAACCCAACTTTATTGAAAAGTGTAATCGTAGTACAAACATCTGTGCGTGCCAACATGGCCAGAACAATAATACATACATACACACATTGTAGTGTCAGCGTGACATAAAACCAAAGATCCACCGGGGGTAGGACCAGTACTTAGTCAAGAACAGGAGGGAGGAGAAGAGGGGGGGGGGGGGAGCAGGAATAAACATATCAGGTACACATTTCACCATCTGCTAATCATCTACTCCAAACCTTCTCATACTTTTGCGGACACCCTCTATGTAGTACATATATCAACTTTCTGTATGGGAGAGTATCGTTAATCCCCTTTTTTCCAACACTGGATCGTAGGGGGCTGGGCCTGCAGCCAATTGCAAGCTACTTCTTTTCTCGCCATGAATAGCGTCTCGTGTAGAAAGGTGCAAAGGGGCTTATCAGCATCTAAGTCTGGTATTAGACCAAGCAGGCACATCTTCGGGTCTAAAGTGGCAGGGGAGTCCATTTGGTCATGTAGGAAGCGAACCACCTGTGTCCAGTACCCCTGCATGGTTGGGCAGGACCATAGAAGGTGATAGAAAGAGCCTGGTGTGTGTGATCACATAGTCGGCACCCCGGGTTGTATGAGGGTTTGTAGCGCGCTATCCACCGAGGAGTCAGATACGTCCTGTGTATAATGTACAACTGCATAAGGTGGTCTGACAGTTTGGGGAAAACTCTTTTCACGTCCTCAAAAATCTCATCCCAATCCTCATTGTCAATGGTTCCAACATCCACCTCCCACCCAGTCTTGGCAGTATAGGCCAATGCTGTAGTACTAGGGAGGCGAATGGCAGAGTATAGGGTAGAAATCAGTTTAGCTGGTTCAGTACCTGTGACTATGTCTACTACAGAGGGGACTGCCAGAGATGGGTTGGAACCAGTAAACTGTGTTTGTATAGCGTGGCAGAGTTGTAGATACCTGAAGAGAAGGCAATCAGGAAGGGAAAATTCGTCCTTTAGCGCTTGGAATGTTTTAAGTCCCGTAGTGGTTATGATCTTCAGGTACAGGTATAGGACCCCATGGCGTATCCACACCTCCGGGTCCGGAATAGACAATAATTCTGGTAGGTGTGTGTTGAACCAGAGGGGGGTGTGGGAGTGTACCTGTGGGGTCCCGAGTTTTAGTAATGTCATCCACCATACCCTACGGTGATGAGTCAGCATGTCCACTTTGTGTTGGGAGGGGCGTCTTGTCGATGGGGCTCTAAGGACTGCCTTAAGTGGGGCATGGGCTGGGTCACCCGGGCGCCCACAGAGTAGTGCTTGGTATCTTGGTAGCTCGTCTTTATCAAAATGATAGAAGTGGGACAGTTGGGAGGCAAGGTAATAGTCCGGAAAATCTGGAAGACTGGTTCCCCCCATTGTCACTGGGTTCTTTAGGATTCTCCATGCTAATTTGTGTCTACTGTGGCCCAATGCAAACAAATTAAGAATGGATTCAATTATTTTGAAAAAAAAAAAAAAATGTGGGATATACAGAGGGGCGTGCCATACCAAATAGAATATCTTTGGGAGAAGTATCATTTTGACTAAACTAATGCGCCCCATTACACCCAGAGGTAGTCTGGCCCAAGTCTGTGTCTTAGTTTTAATTAGCACATATAGAGGTTTAATGTTCAGGTGTTTATAGTCTGTGAGTGATCTGGTAACCTGTACTCCAAGGTACTTGATCAGGGAGACTCTTGGAAGAGTCAAAGGAAGGGAGGTGGGTGGGGGGAGTGGTCAATCGGAAGGATCTGGGATTTCGACCAGTTGATACTCAGACCCGAATGACGACCGATCCTTTCTATGGAGAGTAGGGCTGCGACGAGAGAGGGACCCGAGTCCGCCAGAAATAAGGAGCGTGTCATCGGCATACATTCCAATCTTTTCTTCCAGACTCCCTATCTTAAGGCCTCAGATGCTAGTGTCTGCTCGAATCATAATAGCCAATGGCTCCACCGTCAATGCATAGAGCATGGGGGAAGGAGGGCAGCCTTGTCGGGTCCCCCTCTCCAACGAAAACTGGTCAGAAAGCCAGCCATTCACGAATACCTTGACCCTCAGGGATTGATATAGGAGCTGAACCCAGTGAATACATTTGGAGCCAAATTCAAAGAGGCACTCCCTCGGGTAATTTCCCTCCACGGAGTCTAATGCCTTGGCGGCATCAAGAGCCACCACGACCCTCGAGCCAATTTCATCATGGGACCCTTGGAGGTTCATAAATAGATGGCGTATATTCATAGCTGTGTTTTTTCCTGGCATAAAACCTGTCTGATCAGGGTGGATCAGTGACAGAATGACCTGGTTAAGGCGTGAGGGCAAAATCTTAGCTAGTATTTTAATATGCCTGCAGTAAGGAGATGGGTCTATACGATTCCGGGTATTTGGGGTCCTTACCCGGCTTGGAGATTACTATAATTTGGGCTTCTCTCATAGAGGGGGGCAGGGTTCCCGAATCAAATATAGATTTATATAGATCGTAGAGTTTAGGGATTAGAATTTCAGAATAGGTGGCATAGAACTCAAGTGGTAGGCTGTCCAGTCCTGGGGCCTTTGATGTGGCCAGACAGGAGATAGCTCCAGAGATGTCCTCCTTAGTAATGGGGGCCTCGAGGAGCTTAAGCTGGTCATTAGTCAACCTAGGGAATTTAACCCCTGCTAGGTAGTCCTTGGTGTCTTGGGGAGTGTGGGTGACTCTGGAGGTGTAAAGTGCACGGTAGAATTTCCCAAATTCCTCCGCCACTTGTTGCGGGTCAGTGATTTATTTCCCTTGAGGGCCGACCAACGTCACCACCACGGGGGGACGAGAGTCTAGGTGGGCAAGGTATGCAAGTAGTTTACCCGATCTTTCTCCATGCTCAAATACCCTTTGTTTACAGAAAAAGATGCGTTGTTTAGCTTTCTGTGCAGTTGAGAGACCTGTCGTGTCTGAATCCTAAGGTTATGGGCTGCGCTGGGTGAGGGGTCCCGATGGAACGCCTCCTCCAGCACCTGGAGGTGTTCTGCAGCCTACTGGACAATAAGATTGGAGGATCGTTTTAGTCTATTGATACGTGAGGAGAGTAAGGAACGGGCATGGAGCTTAAACATCTCCCACACCATATCATACGTAGCAGAGTTCACGTTGGCTGTGAAGTAGTGTTGTAGTTCCGCAGGGATGTCACCATGGTCCTGCAGAGCGGTTAACCAAACGGGTTTAGCCGCCATGAGGGAGCCAGGGAGGCCTTCAAGAGTTGGAGCGTAACCCAGTAGGGAGCGTGGTCTAAGAGAATTCTTGGGAGCAAAGCCCACTTCTCCTAGTTTAGGTATCAGGGACATTGAGATTAAAATAAAATGTGCCTGTGGCGCCAGGTATCTACAAGGGCAAAGTCAGTCAGAAGCGGTACAGTCTGGTATGGGCTTGTGGATTAAGGGGGGGGGGGGGGTCCAGTGTGCCCATACGGCCATATTAAAGTACCCCATCCACACGTAATGTGCCATAAAGGCAAGGCCCTCCTTAATTACTGCTGAGTTGTAAGGGGGAGGGACATAACAAGCTAGAATTAGGATGGGGGATCTGTTAACGGTGGCATGGATAAACACATATCTGCCCTGCTGGTCTGTTTGGAGCAGCACTAGATCAAACGGCACCCTTTTTGCAATCAGGACCGATACTCCTCTGGAGTGAGAGGTGTGGGTGGCGTGGTATGCCCAAGCTATCCAGGGCTTTTTAAGAGAGGCCTGCCGGTGGCCTGTGACATGTGTCTCTACCAATGTAATGATGTCAGCGCGCTGGGACTTGAGAAATGTTAAGACTGCTGTGCGTTTGATCTTATTGCGCAGGTCTCTAACATTCCACGTGAGAAATTTTAAAGAACTCATGGCGGGTATAGGGCGTATATGGAAGACCACGACTGGACCAAGACCGGCAGAGCAGATATAGTCATACTTGATAGCATAGAACACATTGACATCCAATATTGATAAAGTACAGTGGTGTGAAAAAGTGTTTGCCCCCTTCCTCATTTCCTGTTCCTTTGCATGTTTGTCACACTTAAGTGTTTCGGAAACATCAAACCAATTTAAACAATAGTCAAGGACAACAAAAGTAAACAAAATGCAATTTGTAAATGAAGGTGTTTATTATTAAAGGTGAAAAAAAATCCAAACCATCATGGCCCTGTGTGAAAAAGTGATTGCCCCCTAAACCTAATAACTGGTTGGGCCACCCTTAGCAGCAACAACTGCAACCAAGCGCTTGCGATAACGTGCAATGAGGCTTTTACAGCGTCCTGGAGGAATTTTGGCCCACTCATCTTTGCAGAATTGTCCTAATTCAGTTACATTAGAGGGTTTTCGAGCATGAACGGCCTTTTTAAGGTCATACCACAACATCTCAATAGGATTCAGGTCAGGACTTTGGCTAGGCCACTCCAAAGTCTTCATTTTGTTTTTCTTCAGCCATTCGGTGGTGGATTTGCTGGTGTGTTTAGGATCATTGTCCTGCTGCAGAACCCAAGTTCGTTTCAGCTTGAGTACACGAACAGATGGTCAGACATTCTCCTTCAGGATCTCTTGGTAGACAGCAGAATTCATAGTTCCTTTTATCACGGCAAGTCTTCCAGGTCCTGAAGCAGCAAAACAGCCCCAGACCATCACACTACCACCACCATATTTTACTGTTGGTATAATGTTCTTTTTATGAAATGCAGTGTTCCTTCTACGCCAGATATACTTGGACACACACCTTCCAAAGAGTTCCACTTCTGTCTCATCGGTCCACAGAATGTTGTCCCAAAAGTCTTGGGGATCATCAAGATGTGTTGTGGAGAAATTGAGACAAGCTTTGATGTTCTTTTTGCTCAGCAGTGGTTTTCTCCTTGGAACTCTGCCATGCAGGCCATTTTTGCCCAGTCTTTTCCTGATGGTGGAGGCATGAACGCTGACCTTAACTGAGGCAAGTGAGGCCTGCAGTTCCTTGGACGTTGTTGTGGGGTCTTTTGTGACCTCTTGGAGGAGTCATCGCTGCGCTCTTGGGGTAATTTTGGGCGGCCGGCCACTCCTGGGAAGGTTCACCACTGTTCCATGTCTTCGCCATTTGTGGATAATGGCTCTCACTGTGGTTCGCTGGATTCTTAAAGCTTTGGAAATGGCTTTATAACCCTTTCCAGACTGATAGATCTCAATTACTTTCTTTCTCAATTGTTCCTGAATTTCTTTGGGTCTCGGCATGATGTGTAGCTTTTAGGCCGGGTTCACACCGCTGCGATGCGGGAACGCCGCAAATCCGCGGCGTTTTCCCGCATCGCACACCTCCCGCCGGCAGTTCACACTGCCCTATGCGGACGGCTGGGAGTGTCAATGATATGTTAATGACACCCCCAGATCTGTCCACATATCGCAGTGCGATCTGCCGACTCGCACAGGAATCGGATCGCATGGTGTGAACACCCATGCGATCCGATTCTGTTGCGGACCAAAAAAAGGGTCCCGTGCGAGTTTGCTGCGGGAGCGATGCGAATTCAGCCATACTATCTGTATGGCTGAACTCGCATCGCTACGGAGATCGGATGTGATTTGCGGTGCGAATCACATCCGGATCTCCCCCCGCTGCAGTGTGAACCCAGCCTTAAGGATCTTCTGGTGGACCTTACTGTGTCAAGCAGCTCCTATTTAAGTGATGCCTTGATTGTGATCAGGTGTGGCAATAATCAGGCCTGGGTGTGGCTACAGAAATTGAACTCAGGTGTGGACAACCACAGTTATAGTATGTTTTAACAAGGGGGGCAATCACTTTTTCACACAGGGCCATGATGGTTTGGATTTTTTTTCACCTTTAATAATAAACACCTTCATTTACAAATTGCATTTTGTGTTTACTTGTCCTTGACTATTGTTTAAATTGGTTTGATGTTCCAAAACACTTAAGTGTGACAAACATGCAAAGGAACAGGAAATGAGGAAGGGGGCAAACACTTTTTCACACCACTGTATGTTTGACAGTAGCACAGTACCTTTAGCATTGATAAGCAGTTGTAAATTTGGTGATACATAAAAAACAATAACCACAACATTTCCCCTACCACTCTGTCCACTGCCACCCCAGCTCGGCATGGACATAGTACCCCTTAACCAGGTATCAACAGGGGACATCCAGCGTAAAAAGACCCATTGGAGGCAGGGAACTTGATTGCAAGGGGGCATAGACACCTGTGGTGAACAGTAGAAAAACGGGGAAGAAAAAAAAAACTAAAACATTGGGAAATCAGGGGGCAAAAAAGTTAACAAAGGTCCTGGGGTGGGGCCACTTCTTCTCTGAAAAGTGCATGGGGTGTACGTGCCATGACAGTGTAATACCATTACAGCTGTGCAGCAGGAGATCCCGCTTGCCAACAGGATGGTAAATAAGTTGAGTTAAGTAATCTCAGCACCGTTCGACATGCCATCCTCCACAAACAACTCTCAGGAGGGGGGAGAATGAGGAGCACAAATCAACAGGATCGCTGAGGGGCGGTGAGCATGCTATAAAAAACAGCGTATAACAGGACATAGTTCCCAGGTCTGCCCCCCTGCTCCGTTCAAGAACATGTACATACGATGCACTCGCTCAAGGGCTAGACATCATAGACATCAGGGTGGCAATGAGCAGCCTGGCGGATGCAGGGGGGAGCGAGGAGGAAAATAAAATAAAATAAAATAGAGGTGCTCCAAGCTTGTAAAGGATGTGATGGATCGATCAGAGGGATTGTCAAGATTGAGTCTAAGTGGACGCCATCTCCCGGTCCTTAAAAAGTGGGTTCGGCCATCACACTCCACGCAAAGCCTCACAGGGTACAGCATAGCGTATTTAAGGTGTAAGACGCGGAGTCGTCTCTTAACATCCTGGAACCTGGAACACTGCCGCTGTACCTCATTGGAGAAGTCCGGGAATACAGCCACATGCGTGTTGGTGTGGGGAATATTTCCCTTCTCCCTGGTCAGGCGGAGGATCTTGTCGCGGTCTCTAAGATTAAGGAATTTTGCTATCAGTGTACGCGGTGGGGCTCCCTGAGGGGGAGGACGGGCAGGGATTCGATGAGCTCTCTCCACTGTAAACATCACAGAGAATGCGTCTCTGCCAAATGTGGTTACCAAGAGGTTTTCAAGATAGCCCGCCGGGTCGTGGCCCTCGGCATCCTCAGGAAGGCCAATAAAACGGAGATTGCATCTTCGAAGGCGGTTCTTGCGCTAATCTGTTGTAGCTGGTGGCGCACCTCATCCGTCGTGTGTTGTAGGGGGTGCAAGATGTCTTCCGCTCTGCCGATATGGGTCTCCGTCTTCGCCACACGGTCCCGCAGAGTAGAGAGGTCTTGGCAGATAAAGGACACGTCAATTTTGACCTCCTCAATTTTGGTGGGAAGCGTACGCTGACATAAGGCAATAGCCTCACACACTTTGTTGGTGGCTGCCATAGAATGCTCCACATCCGAGGACGCTCTGGCGCCGTCCCTGTTCTGTTGGTCCCCCTCAAGCCGGCGATATTTAGCTAATTTGTCAGCAGCTTCAGAGCTCTTCTTTGGTGGAGACATGTTCCAGGGGTATTCAGGAGGGTCCCCAAGTGTACCACAATGACCACTGCTCACCAGGCCCACTCCGCAGGGGCTCCCTCCTGGCACAGTGTATAGATAGGACACAGAGGGCTGCAGGAAAAAAGCACTTCCCAGCAGAAGTCCAGTGAGTGTCACAGGAGGGATCTGGGCTCACAGATCCCGAGGAGACCTAGGGCATCCGTCCCAGTCGCCCCAGGGTGAAACAAGATGACCGCTGCTCCGCAAGCTGGGTGTGGGCCGCGGACAATCCCCCAGACAGCTGAAGGGCACTGATGGGGTGCAGGAGTGGCCACATTGGGTCAGGTGGCTATAGCAGGGGGGGACCAGGCTCAGGGCAGTTATACAGAGCTGAGATGCCTGCAGGATTCCTCTCCGGGTGTACCAAGATGTACGCTCCACCGGGAGTTAGGCCAGGGCCATGGGCCCACTCAAAGGCAGCTGCGGGGCACTGGGGAGCTGTATCTGCGGCCGGGGGCTGTCTGGAGGCTGCTCCAATGACCAGGCTGACACGGGACCACCAGGGAGGCCAAATATCTTCACAGGGGCCGTCTCCGGGTGTAGCAAGATGGCCGCCACTCCGGGAGGTAGGCCGGAGCCGCAGACTTTCCTGAAGACTCCCGCGGAACGCACGGACCCGTGACGGCGGCCCCCCGGGGGTCCAAAGACCACTCAAATCCACGGGTAGGGCAGAGCAAGACCACTGCGGTGCGGAGGGCAGTCTTGAATGAACAGGATCACTGCAGGATGTCTGAAAAGGTGTATGGGCAGGCAGAGCTCTCACTGCCTGTGTCCTACTCCATAGCTCTCTAGGCCACGCCCCGATACCTTCCATCTTTACCGCCAACCTGAGATACTTCTGGGACTGGGGTGAAACTGGGATGTGCATCCTTTAAATCTATTGACGCCATGAAGCAACATGGGGTCAGCAGATTTCTGATTGAAAAAAAAAATAGTCCATCTTGAACCTTCTGTATTTGATGGATTTATTCAGAGGCTTTAGATTCAATTGGAATTTTCCTGTTGGTTTTCTTACCAAGTTGAGAAAACCCCTCCTGCCACTTCTTTTGGTGGTACTTGGATCACTATACCCTGCTGTATCAGTAGCTCTAAAGAGGACTTCATGGCCAGGGCTTTTACTGGACCCCTTGGGGTATTTGTCACCATAAATATTTTTGGAGGGCTTTCCGTAAACTCCACCGTGTAGCCGAGAGAGAGAGTGGTCAGTATAAACTGATTTAACATTATCCCTGACCACTGTGGAAGGAATTTTTGCAGCCTTCCGCCCACCCGCAGGGTCCAGCCATTGGAGTTTTTTGGCCTGTGTAGGAGGACAAAAGGATTCTACCCTTTCCTTTCGCCCTTTATGTGGACCAATTTTTCCTTCTCTGAGACTTGCTGTCCTGCTCCTGAGCTTTTTGAGGTGGAAACAGGAGTTTTGGGAGTTGTTTCTTCATTTTAACTGGGAAGGACATTTCCTTATCAGCAGTCCTGTCTAGAATGTTATCTAGATCAGGGCTAAAAAGAAGGTCACCCCTAAAAGGGAATCCCACAAAGATTACTCTTTGACGCTGTGTCACCTGGCCAGGTCCTTGGCCATAAAGCTCTTCTCGCAGCAATTGTCAAGGCTGCTGATCTAGCCGACATTATAATTGCTTCAGCTAAAGCATCTCCTATATAAGCTACTGCAGACGACGGGGTAGAAAATCTGCCACTATATGAGAGACTTCAACTGGTTAATCCAGTATTCCACATTCCTGGCTACACATGTTGTGGCCATAGCTAAGTTTAAATTGCTCATGACTGACTGCCACAATCTTTTGAGCAAAAGATCCATACGTTTATCCATTGGATCCCTTAGAACCCCCATGTCTTCAAAGGACAGGTCGTGGATCTTGAGACCTGGGAGAAGGCAGCATCCAACCTGGGCATCTTGTTCCAAATTGCAAAGGGGTTCTCCTCAAAAGGAAAACATATCTTGTGGGCTTTGGAGAAAAAAGTTTTCTCTCTGGATACAATTTTTTTAATGGCATCAAATGACAGAATGGACCAGAAATGTCTGCCCCCTAGGCTCACTTAAACCTGCATACAAAAGGAATCAATAAAATCGGGTGGATGGGGGGGGGGGGGGGGTGTCCATACTGCTGTTTTGTTACTGGACACTGCAATGTTTTAGGAGTTGCTCTTCCCTTTCTTTTTTTGGCGTAATACATGTCCAGTGTGATGTTTGCCGCCCCCTGTTCTTAGAGAGAAGGAAAAATTTGGTTAAATCACTGAGCGGAGGGAGGGGGAAGGGGTTAAGGGGTTTTTAAAAATAGGGGTGAAACGTTGGGCACACTCAACCCCCTCTCGCAGTGAGAGAGGGTGGGGAGGGGTGGTAATTGGGCCGACATGTCGTGAGCTCCACGCTCGGGATTTGGTGGGGTCAGCACAGATTCCCTACTTAGGGTACAGAGCTGAGATATGGCTGGAGGGGGGTGAAGGGGGGGAGGTGGGCTACACCAAATAGGGCAACTGGCCCCACAAGACCTTAAGGCAGTGATGGTGAACCTTGGCACCCCAGATGTTTTGGAACTACATTTCCCATGATGCTCGTACACTCTGCACTGTAGTTGAGCATCATGGGAAATGTAGTTCCAAAACATCTGGGGTGTGAAGGTTCACCATCACTGCCTTAAGGTAATGCTTTTTTCTCTAACCCGAGTATCCCCTGGACATAAATGGACATACATTTTTTGACATATAATGTTAAGGGACTGAACTCCCAGATTAAGAGACATAAATTTCTTCAAGACATTAAATAACGTCAGGCAGATGTGGTATTCTTACAAGAGACATATCTGACTCAGGAAACCAATATCAAAATATATTCAACAGACTTCCCCAATTGGTATTATAGTGACTCTCCCATAAGGGGGGCAAAAGGGGGTTGCAGTGGGGTTTCGAAAAAAAAATAATTCATTGTAACTGAAAGAGTGACAGACCCAGGTGGTCGTTTTTTATTTTTAAAAGGTAGACTGGGAGAGCGAATATATACCCTAGCGAACCTTTACTGCCCAAATAAAAACCCAATGTGTTTCCTGAGGCAGATGTTGAATGGGTTTAAGTCGAGGGAGCTTATTTTGGCGGGGGATTTGAATGTTGGTCTGGACCCCTCGATAGATAGTACGTCCCGTGCGCAGGGGACAAGATAAAAGATAAATTGCATCAATCTCAAATCGTAGATATTTGGTGGGTGAAACACGCTAAAATCAAAGACTACACCTTCTCCCCTGCACACGGGACCTACTCCAGACTAGACTATACATTTGTAGATCATAGAATGATAGAACAAGTGAGGGATGTGAATATAGAGACAATGTCTATTTCTGACCACGCTTCGGTCTCGATGAAGCTGAGGACCCAGTATATCCAAAGAGTGCTGTTCACCTGGCAGTTAAACAAAAGTGTGTTACAAGAGGAGGAGTTAGGTGAAGAAGTTCGGAAAGTAATTGAACATTATTTCTTGAGGAACAACACTGGGGATGTATTGGCTGCATCCCTTTGGGAGGCACATAAGGTTTACATTAGAGGGATCCCTCATCTCCATCAGGGCGAGGAGGAAAAGGGAAAAGGAAAAGGGAAAAAAAAATACTAAGAATCTTCTAGAAGAAATCTACAGACTCGAACAAGCACATAAAAATCCCGGGGGCCAAAAGCAGGAAGTTGACCATGCATTAATAAATAAAAGAGGAGAACTTAATGATATCATGGAGTTCTAAATCTAGAAAGGAGATAAGTAGAATTAAACGAGATAAACATTACTGGGCAGATAAATCTAGTAAACATTTATCTAGACTGTTGAAGAAAAGGGAAGTAAACTTCATTGAAAAAATAAAAAAATAAAACAGGTGAGATAGTGTACGCAACAAAGGAGATCGTGCAGGAGTTTGGGAAGTACTATGAAGCACTTTATGCAGTTAAGAAGAGGGATCAGCCTGTACAGGAGGAGGAGGAAATAATGAGAGAATTCCTAGATAAAAGGACACTAACTTTACTATCATATAGTGATAGGTCAGGTACGGAGGGACCAATAACAGTGGAAGAAATTTACAAAGCTCTGAAAAAGTCGCCCTCGGGCAAAAGCCAGACGGCTTTATGATGTTATATTATAAAAAATACAAAGAAATACTGGACCCAAAACTTTGCCATTACTGGCACAAACTAGGAATGGAATGTGAAATGGGAAGGGACGCTCTGTTGGCCATCGATAACAGTTATATTAAAAGAAGGCAAGGGCAGTAGTGTCTGTTCAAGCTATAGACCTTTTGCCTTACTGAATACCAACACTAAACTATAAGTGTATTGCCCAACAGATTGAGGAATAAGATGTCCGAGCTGGTCCACCCGGGTCAGGTTGGTTTTATAGCTGGTAGAGAAGGAAGGGATAATTGAGTGCGGGCATTATTGCTTCTGCAGGCAGCCAGGATTGGTGGTGACCCCAGCCTACTCCTGTTGATAGATGCCGAAAAGGCGTTCGACAGGGTAGGCTGGGGTTACATGTTGAAATCTCTGGAGGCCATGAGAATTGGCCCCAGGATGGTTAGTTGGATAAGGGGGCTGTACAGGGATTCCCAAACGACTGTAAGACCGCGTACACACGGGCGGACTGTTCGCCCAACTTTGTCCGCTGAACAGTGTTTCAGCGGACAGTCCGCTCGTGTGTGGGCTTCAGCGGACAGTTTCAGCGGACAGTCTGACGAACAAAATTTTTCGTAATTTCCGTAAGACAGTCCGCTGAAACTTGGTTTCAGCGGACAGTCCGCTCGTGTGTAGGCTTGTTCGACAAACTAAGTTTTGCGCATGCTCAGAAAGGATTTACACGGCGAAGGTTGCATTGCAGTGTATTGGACGTCGAATTTCGCGTCCCGTCGTACGTGCCATTCACGTCATCGCGCACGCTTTCAGCGGACTGTTCGTTCATCGTGTGTGGTCAAGTCCGTTCATGCAAATTTTGAGCGGACTGTTTGTCGGATTGTTTGACGAACAGTCATCACGTCATCGCGCACGCTTTCAGCGGACTGTTCGTTCATCGTGTGTGGTCAAGTCCGTTCATGCAAATTTTGAGCGGACTGTTTGTCGGATTGTTTGACGAACAGTCCGCCCGTGTGTACGTGGCCTCAGAGTGAACGGCATATCTTCTCAGCCGTTCTCAATGAAAAACGGTACTAGACAAGGGTGCCCACTTTCCCCCTTGTTGTCCATACTATCCCTGGAACCCTTATTGGCATATATCAGGGCAAGTGCGTACATAGGGGGGATTAGGGTGGGTGAGGAGGAATACAAGTTAGCAGATTTTGCTGATGATGTGCTCTTCTTCATAACAAAGCCCAGGATAACAATCCCTAATTTGTTAAAAGTGTTAAAAAAATTTGGAGAAATTCCAAATTTTTTAATAAATCTGAATAAATCAGAAATATTAAATATTAACATAAAGAAATCAGAGAAAGAAAAGCTCTCAAGGGAATTTCACTTCCCATGGAAGGCGTAACATTAACCGACACCCTAAAGAAAACTTATATGTTAAATTACATACCGTTACTGGATGAAATACGAAGAGATAGTAAAAAAAAAAAGTCAAACTGTGCTTAGTCATGGTTTGGGCGAATAAACGCTGTAAAAACGATAACTCCTAAAATTCTTTACAAATTCCAAATGATCCCTATAACAATCCCGCAATCCTTCTTCAGAATATTGACAGGTAGAATATCGAGCTTTATATGACAAAATAAAAAACCCTGCCTGACACCCACCATCTTGAATTTAGGAAAACATCGGGGAGGATTTGCATTGCCATACTTAAAAAAAAATACTATAGTGCCACGATGCTCTCACGATTAATCTAATGAGTAATTCACACTTAGGACACATAATATGGAATCCACCTCAATTTTGAATTCTGGGTCAAAATACACACCACATAACAAGCACTTTATTTAACCCCTTCCCGCCGAGCGGACGCAGATGTGCGTACTCGGCTTCCGGGGGTTATACCGGGATGAAGCCTGCAGCTGCAGGCATCATCCTGGTACTGATTTTTAGAGCCGGCGATTGGCTTCCAGCCATAACAACTGATGCGGCTAAAAGCCGCTCAGCTGTTATGCCGGAGGAGCCGCTCTCACCAGGGCTCCCATTCAATCAGCACCGATTAACAATCCGATGCCGTAAGCGGCTTCATTCCAGTCTTTTAATTGTCATGACATCACTTCGCGTTTACTTGGCTGTCAATGGCGCCGGATTTAAAAATATATACAGTATTCAGAATCGCCGAAAACGGCAATCTGAATACTTTGACGTGTAAAGGAGGGATCCGGGGTCTTTTAGACCCCCAATCCCTCCATAAAAAGTACCTGTCACCGCCCATTACTGTCACAGGGGATGTTTACATTCCTTGTGACAGCAATAAAAGTGATCCATTTTTTTTTAAACAATTTATTCATTTTAAAATAAATAAGAAAAAAATAAATTAAAGCGCCCGCCATCGTCGCGAGCTCGCGCAGCAAAGAAACCGCATACGGAAGTCGCGCCCACATATGTAAACGGTGTTCAAATCACACATGTGTGGTATCACCACGATTGTCAGAGTGATAGCAATAATTCTAGACCCCCTCTGTTTTTTTTTTTTTTTTTTATTCATGAAAGTCTCCCTTTTGCCAAAAAGTTGTGTTTAAAACACTGCTGCACAAATACCGTGTGACATAAAATATTGCAACAATCACCATTTTATTCTCTAGAGTCTCTGCTAAAATATTATATATATATATATATATATATATATATATATATATATATATATATAATGTTTGGGGGTTCCAAGTAATTTTCTAGCAAAAAATATGGATTTTAGCTTGTAAACACCAAATGTCAAAAATAGGCTTAGTCATGAAAGGGTTAAGGTATGGGATAGATTACATACTTACAGGAAATGGAAGTATAATTTGTCATTGATTTATTTAAAGGATAACAAATATTTCCCGACAGGCTCCATGGCAGCATACGTGTGGGTAGCCCCGCCTCCATAATTACCCAATAGGACCCAACTCCCATAAATCTTTGCTCCTGGCTACTATCCGTGTTCCTTTTTTGTCCTCCCCAGGAGGACCAGATGGTTTCTTTCCCAGAAACAAAACTTCACGATGATCGATTGGCTGATTGACTGAGAGTTTTTCCTCCAATAGGCCCAAACTGTTATGCAGGGTATGGAGTGTATTTGCAGAGTAGCACTGAAGAAAGGATTTTCATACCTGAAGTGCGCACGGTCTGTTTCCCGTTGCTATGGGTGACCATTATCTGCTTGGAGGTGCGGCGCGTGTGTTCAAGTCCGTTCGGCCAGGTGATCGTTGGTGGAGTGGTGAACCTCTTGTCTATCCATGGTAGCAATGTATTTGTGTATTTGCTCTTTTTTTACTGTTTGTCTAGCGGTCTCCTCTATGCTGTTTGCGGATGCTTCCGCGTTCCAGCAAGCCTCTCTTTCCTATTTCTGGGTTGCACAGGCGTTCTGCGCATGTGCGGACCCGATGTGAAACCGAGGCTTGGTTTCCGCGCATGCGCCTCGCGTCTGACATCAGCAATGACGTCACAGGCTCCACTTTTAAAATCCTTGGAAGCTGTCAGGACCCTGGGAATGTTTGCAGAGGACACAGCGACTTCCCGGGGCTGACAGTGTGGCGGTTTAAGGTAAGAGCATGTCCCTTAGGCTAGGCATATGCTTACTCTTCATTTTCTAAAAAAAAAAAAAAAAAAAAAAATTATTTTATTTCTCTTTGGCTTGCAGTGTTTCTTTGGTCTGTTGGTTTGTTTGGATATGGACGCCATACTGCCTCCTAGTGGCCAGCCCGCTCATGTTAGGTAGGTTACTAGTAATTATGTGTTTATTCTGGAGAGAGTTTTGCATAGGTAGGATTGACCGTCTGTCTTTTTATCTTTCTGTCTGTTTCCACAGCCCTTCTGGGTCTGATCCACAGCATAATGCCTCTAGACGCAGTGGATCATCAAAATCACACCACCATAAATCCTCCTCAAGGTCTAGCCAGCATAGGTCAAGGTCTGAACAGCGTGACAAGGATTATTCTCACCCCCCTGCTGCTCACTCTAGCAAGGAGCCGGAAAAATCATGCTGGGGGTGCAGGATGCCTGTTCCATTAGCCCTTGTACACACGGTCGGAGAATCCGTCGGAGTGTGTCCTATCGGACCGTGCCGTTGGATAATCCGACTGTGTGTGGTATGCATCGGACTGATTCCGTTGGAATATCCGTCGGACCCAATTTTCCAACATGTTGGAAATATTTCCCGACCAACTGGGCCGGTCGGACATACTCCGATCATGTGTAGCGAATTTTGATTGGACCAAGTGCCACGCATGCTCAGATCAAATTCCTACATCAAAGCTATTGGCTACTAGCCTGAATGTAGTCCCATCGTAACGAAATTACGTCAGCACGTTCTGAAAGATCGGATTTTTTGACAACTTAGTCCGACCGTGTGTATGCAACAGTTTCGGACAAGATCCGCCGGAGAAAATCCGACGGATTTATTTGTTGAAATCTCCGACCGTGTGTACAGGGGCTTAGACAAATCCCTATGCGATCACTGCTTCTCCAAAGGTGCAGATGAGAGGGATGGTGCAGACCAGCGATTGGAGTCGATAGTAAGACAGGTTGTAAAGGAGTCTCTGCAGGAGAGGGATGCGCTACAGTCATGTGAATCCCCGTCGGATTTGTTGGTCCCTCCAACTGGAGAGAACCTATTGCAAGAGACATGGGAATCCTCTCAACCAAGTCACCTCTCTGCTCCTATCTCAGACAGTGAATCTGACTTGGAGGATCCTGGCTTAGGATTTGACTATGGACTGGTTCCTTCATTGAGTAAAGCAGTGAGAAGCTCTGAAGTGGTAAGACCCTATTACTTCCCCACCAAAGCAGAGAAAATTCTTTAAGCAGCTCAATAAGGAGCAACAATATTTTCCTTTCCTTTCGGAGTTGGGTGACATTATCACAGAGGAATGGAGAAAGATGGATAAAAAGGGTCCCATGCAGTCAATGATCCTGAAGCTATACCCTTTTAAGGAAGAGGATGTGAAACACCAGGAGTCGGCTCCACTGGTGGATGCAGCGCTCATGCGTTTGGTAAGATATGTAACTCTCCCTTTAGAAGATATGGTATCTTTTAAAGATCCTTTAGAAAGGCAGATCAATTCAGACCTGAAAAGGATCTACCCAACTTCTGGAATGGCCAGTGCTTGCAATGGCAGCGGTCTCTAAGGCCATAGAATCCTGGGCTGATAATGTGGAAGAATTCCTGAGGAGTATTTCTATCGAAACAGCCAAAGACTCCCCTATCCAAGAAATCAGAATGGTGTCTGCCTTTTTGGGGGAAGCATCTATTGATGTTATTCGCCTGATATCTCGGGATATGTTAGCAGCTGTTTCAGCACGCCGTGCGTTATGGCTCCGTCCATGGCTGGTGGATCAGGCATCCAAACAGGCCTGATGCCGTATTCCTTTTGCAGGGACATCTTTGTTTGGTAATAAGCTGGATACTGCCATTTCCCGGGCTACAGGTGGGAAATCTGGGTTTCTTCCCCAGGACAGACGTCTTGAGAATCAAAAACATCAATTTCCAAGGAGACAGGGCCCTGATCGTGCCAGGGAGGCACGTAGCTATAGGCCTGGTCGAGAATTCTCAAGGTCATGGAAATCCAGGCAGTCTTCTTTTAAAAATACCTCAAAAGGGGGTTCATCCGTCAAGCAGGATTCTGCTAAATCCTTTTGAAATTGGGCCCGCTCAAGCTTGTCAGGTGGGGGCTCGTCTTCTCCACTTCAGGCATGTTTGGGCGGCCTCAATTCGGGATTTTTGGACAGTAAAAACAGTATCCTCAGGTCACAAGTGGGGTTTTGTCAACACCCCAAGGTTAAGATTCATTCCCACAACTCTTCCAGGATCAGAAGAGAAGAAACAAGTCCTATTGACCTACGTGAGCTCTTTACTGGATCAAGGTGCAGTCATACCCGTTCCAGAAGACGAACGTGGCGAGGGCATGTATTCCCCTCTGTTTATGGTTCGGAAGAAAAACGGCACATGGAGGCCGATAATAGATTTGACCCATCTCAATTCCTTCATTCGCAAAGAGAAGTTCAAGATGGAATCTCTGCTTACCATCCAACAGTCAGTGCATCTGGGGGACTGGATGATAACAATCGACTTGAAGGATGCATACTTCCATGTGCCTGTGGCAAAGGAGTTTCAACAGTTCCTCAGCTTTGCGGTAGGGGATCAACATCTTCAGTTTACATGTCTTCCCTTTGGGTTAACGACGTCCCCACGGGTCTTCTTCAAAGTTCTTCTGGCAGTTGTGGCCCTTCTCCGAGTCAAAGGCGTTAGTCTCTACCACTATCTCGGCGACCTACTTCTGCCATCTCAGAACAGAGTGCAGCTCTTGGAGCACAAAGATCTAGTTATCTCCACCCTGCAAGAGTTTGGATGGCTTCTGAACCTAGAAAAGAGTCACCAGGATCCAACTCAATCTCTCGTCTTTCTAGGGGCATAGTTCAACACGGTGGAAGGTACCATCTCCCTTCCAGAAGAGAAGGTTGGAGTCATACGAGACAGGATTCACGCAGCCCTTGTGTCATCTCATCTTTCGGCTCTCCAATGTCTGAAGGTGATTGGCACAACGTCAGCCACCATTCCCATGGTAAAGTGGGCCCAGTTGCACACTCATCCCTTTCAGAAAGGGTTTCTACAGCCGTGGGACTTATCCAGCCAGACACAGCACATATTCCTCACTCCAGCCATGAGGATGTCTCTTCTTTGGTGGCTTCAGGGGAAGAACCTGCACAACCACCATTTGATCATTCCCATCTCATTGGTCACGGTAACATCAGATGCCAGCAACCGAGGATGGGGCGCTCACTGCCTTTCAGATGTCGCTCAGGGCAGGTGGACATTTCCGTCACAAAGGGTTGTCTCCAATGTTCTGGAGTTGAGGGCGGCCTTCCAGGCGCTTCTGTCATTCCACCATCTGATAGTGAATTCCTCGGTAATGCTAAGGTTGGACAACACAACCGCGGTGGCTTACATAAGGAAGCAAGGGGGTACTCGCAGCTGATCTCTGTTACAGGAGGTGGAGCCGATAATGAACTGGGCTCAGAGGAATTTGTCCAACCTTTCTGCGGTCTACATCCCAGGAGTGCAGAATGTCCAGGCGGACTTCCTATGGCTTGTCGAGATGGACAACAACAAATGGTCCCTCCACAGGGAAGTATTCGAATGGCTTCTGACATTGGGATCGTCTCCGGAGGTCGACCTGTTCGCTTCCCCGTGCAATCGGAAGCTACCCAAATATTACTCAAGGTTCAAGGATCCTCAGGCATATGGGATAGATGCCCTCACAGAGCATTGGAAGTTTCAGATAGCTTATGCCTTCCCTCCAGTTCCGGTGATCCTGCAGTTCCTTCGGAGGCTCAGGACAGAGAAGGTAGAGATCCTTGCAGCGATTCCATTCTGGCCCAACAGGCCTTGGTTCCCTCTACTGCTGCTCCTCAGTTATCAAGAGCCAGTTCCCCTGCCTCTCAGGCCGGATTTACTATCTCAAGACACAATGTTACATCCATGCCCATCATGCTTACACCTCAGGGTATGGTTTTTGAGATGGAAAGGCTAGAAGCTCTTGGTTGTCCGGAAGAAGCTGTTCCAACCCTTCTCAATTCCAGACGGGGGAGTACTAACAGAGTATATGAGCGCATATGGTCCAAGTTTCAGTCCATATGTCCTCCAGAGAAAATTATTGTAGTTCAACAGTACAAGATATACTGAGCTTTCTCCAAACAGGCCTTGATTTACCTTTGGCAATCAGTTCATTGAGAGTCCAAGTGTCGGCTATTTCAGCTTTTACGGGAATTTCATGGGCGAATCATGCACTGGTACAGCAATTCTTCAAGGGAGCTATCAGGCTCAGGCCCCAAAGAAAACCGAGGTTTCCTAAATGGGACCTCCCTTTAGTGCTGGACTTTCTTTCGAACCTTGGAAAGGATCCTATAGAGCCTCTGTCCGTAAGGGATCTCACGCTCAAGACCATCTTCTTGGAAGCTATAACCTAAGCCAAGAGAGTTTCAGAGATTAGGAATCCAGGTTCGGAGGAACCTTTTCTGACCTTTTTTTCCGGACAGGGCAGTATTGATTCCCATGTTGGGATCGAATCCCAAAGTAACCTCTGTCTTCCATGAGAATCAGGAAATTGTGCTTCCTACTTTCAAAACATCGGACAAGTCAGGATGTTCATCCTCTGGACGTAGGACACGCACTAAAACAATATTTGGAAGTCACGGCTCCTTTTAGGCAAACAAAATTCCTTTTTGTTCTCCCTCATGGCAAGAATAAAGGAATGCGAGCTTCAGCCAGATCTATCTCTGCCTGGATCATTCAGATCATCCAGAGGGCATACAGAGCAAAGGGCTTGGCTCCTCCTGAGGCATTAACGGCTCATTCAACATGAAGTATCTCAACGTTGTGGGCAGCTTCTCGGCATGTTGCGCCTGAAGTTATTTGCAGAGCGGCCTCTTGGTCTTCCATTAATACTTTTGTTTCCCATTATTGTGTAGAGCCAGCTGCTCTGTCTTCTGTTAGTTTAGGTTTGCAACTTTAATAAATAAACTTTAGTTCTTTGCTCGACATTTTGCCCACCCGGGTGTGTTTGGCGAGTTATTTCCCACACGTATGCTGCCATGGAGCCTGTCAGGAAAACTGAAAATTTGTATCAAATACTTACCGTAATTTTCCTTTCCTGCTAGGCTCCATGGCAGCAGGAGTTCCTTCCCAAATGTCTGGAGTAGGCTAGTTACGGAACACAGATAGTAGCCATGAGCAAAGATTTATGGGAGTTGGGTCCTATTGGGTAATTATGGAGGTGGGGCTACCCACATGTATGCTGCCATGGAGCCTATTAGGAAAGGAAAATTACGGTAAGTATTTGATACAAATTTTTCGTTTTTGAGCCCGGCAGGTGGGAAACGGGGGGAAATTGGATCAAAAATATTAATTTGCAACTGAAAGATATAGTAAAAAAAATTGTAAAATTTGCACTTTGCAAGAACTTCAACTAGACACAGAGGTGATGAAAATTGATATATGTAGGTACGTCCAATTGAAAGGTTTTGTGGAGAAATTACCAAACCCAATTAGATCTGGAGAAGAGCTTACCCCGATTGAGAGCTGGATTATGAAGGGGAACTCTAAAAATAAAATAACATGTTTATATAAAATTCTCACCAAGGAGGGATTGGACGCCCCTTGATATATAAAGAGATGGGAAATGGTAATAGGAACTAACTGCACTACACAGAGATTAGGTAAAATTCTTGAAACCGATTCATGGTTCTGCAATAGATGCCAAGATGGCAGAAACGAATTATAAATGTCTGGCAAGATGGTACCTCACGCCTGATAGAATTAAGCACTTTCAGCAAGAAGGATCCTCCATGTGCTGGAGAGGGTGTGAAGATAAAGATACAATGTACCACATTTGGTGGGATTGTATTATCATAAAAAAATATTGGGGGGAGATACTTGACCTTATTGAATTACTTACTTATGAAAAAATCCAAGCGGATCCATGGATATGTTTATTCCATGGGACTGATACGCCCACCAAGAGTAACTGTGAGAACTTACAGTGTTATGGCACCACCACCAAAGGCCCAATTTTTCTACCACTGTTCAACAATGCCATGTAATTACAATTCTTGATATAATAGTTCACAGCAGGGCGTTCCAGCGCCCACCAAAAGTCACTTTGAGGGCTTACAGTGTTGTGACAACACCAACACCTTAGGCCCAAATTTCTGCAGAGCATATAGGGCAGACTCCTACTTTCAAACATCCACCTTACAAACGTCTCCTACTTGCAAATGGGAGACAACAGGAAGCGAGATGAAAAAAGACAGACGCCCATAAAAAAAAAAATTATACAAGGGTGATAACCCTTCCCTATGTTTTCAAAAAGCTTAAAAAAATATGTTTTGACTGGAGCTACACTTTAAAAATGTACCAGTTCAAAATTACAAACAGATTCTACTTAACACAACAAACCTACACAGTCCCTGTTTTGTTTGCACCGCCTGTATAATGCTGTTCTGAGTATATAGGGCCCGGGGGCCCCACGCCTATCCTTTTTTTAATTTGGGTATGGGGTTCCCCTTAATATCCGTACAAGACCCAAAGGGGTTGGTAATGGGCAGGGGGGCTACCCATGCCATTTTTCTCAATGAGTTTCATCCGTATTTCCGGAACCAGACATCAAAACCACAAGCAGTTTTAAATAACTTTTTTTACGTTAGAAATGCCATTTTGTGCAGGGACTGTTCTAAACACGGGAAGCATGAGCCACTTCACAGGCATACTATAGACACCCCCCAGGCATGATATTTAAAGGAATATTTCACTTTTTTCATTAAAATCAGTGCTCCCAAAAAAAAAAATGTTTTTAAAACTTTTTTGCATTGATACATGTCCCCTGGGGCAGGAGCCGGGTCCCCAAATTCTTTAATGGACAATAACTTGCATATTAGCCTTTAAAATTAGCACTTTTGATTTTAAATGTTCGAGTCCCATAGACTTTAATGGGGTTCTAAAGTTCGTATGAATTTTCGGTCCGTTCGCAGGTTCTGATGCGAACTGAACCGGGGGGGGTGTTCGGCTCATCCCTATACACGATGAATACTGATGTCCATACAGATAAAAACGATCTGAGGATGGTAGAGTACAGTAAAATAAAATAAAATGGGATTGATCACATCTATAGTAACAACAATTCAATATATTATAATGATCCTGCATATAAAGGGCATATAAATGTGCTGGATGCAAAAAATTGGATAAATAATTATATAAAAAAAAAAAACAAGCATCATAAATAAGTCCAAAAGAATATATAGTGACTAATAATAATTAAAAAAAAAAATATATATATATATATATATATATATATATATAAAGTGCTAGTGCAATTCAATGGCAATAATATTCGGAAAGCAGACACCATAAAAAAATAAGTCTCTCAATAATGTTCAGCAGCACCAGAAGAGTTCAAATAAATTCTTATCCAGGTGAAATATGATGCAAAAAGACATGGGCTCTCAGAACTCTCACCTCCACTCCTTGATATAATAGCACATCAAATACAATGAATGACCTCCATTCTCTCCTTTACCACCAGGGGGTCTTCAGTTAATAACATGGAAATTATGGACATCCACACTGGGTCACCAGGGGACCATTCATCCCTGTATCAACCATAAGCAAAGCCAGGCAGCGACCTCCGCAAAAATATGCCACTCAATAGAGATATAGGGAGAGAGAGAAAGGCTCCAATAGTGTAGTATTAGGTAAAATGAAAGGTTCAATTTATTAAAATAATGATGAAGTCACGTGACTGACATAACGCGTAAGGATTGGCCGTGACGTAATACCGGAATGTGACGCAAGACTGGCGGAAGTCGCCAGGACACCATTTTCCTTATGTGCTGTTTGTTATTTCTATTCATGTGAGAGTCATATCATTATTTTAATAAATTGAACCTTTGATTTTACCTAATACTACACTATTGGAGCCTTTCTCTCTCTCCCTATATCTCTATTGAGTGGCATATTTTCGCGGAGGCCGCTGCCTGGCTGTGCTTATGGTTGATACAGGGATGAATGACCCCCTTGTGGCCCAGTGTGGATGTCCATAATTTCCATGTTATCAACAACTGAAGACCCCCTGGTGGTAAAGGAGAGAAAGGAGGTTATTCATTGTATTTGATGTGCTATTATATCAAGGAGTGGAGGTGAGAGTTCTGAGATCCCATATCTTTTTGCATTATATTTCACCTGCCGTTTCCTGGATAAGAATTTATTTGAACTCTTCTGGTGCTGTTAAACATTATTGAGAGACTTATTTTTTATGGTGCCTACTTTCCCAATATTATTGCTATTGGATTGCACTAGCACTTAGCACTTTATATATTTATTATTTATTTTTTATTATTAGTCACTATATATTCTTTTGGACTTATTTATGATGCATGCCTTTCTAATATAATTATTTATCCAATTTTTTGCATCAAGCACATTGCACTTTATATGGTTTTTATTCACTGTTACACATTCCACTTGCGCAGGATCATTATTGATTATATTATATTTTATTTGCAGTATCATGTGAATACTGATAGATCCAGCTGCATGTATTAGCACTTTGTTTGCAATTTGCAAGTGTATTTTTATTTGTCTTTTTTCAAATTTTTTCTTTTTGTCTTTTTTAAAATGTCTTTTTGATATTTATCACTATTTACCATATTCATAGTCTTTACCTTTAGGTAGTAGCGTGAGGGCTGCCTTATTTTATTTAGATACACATGTTTATACATGGCAGGGGACCGATTAAGTATATTATTATATAAAATCTACATACTACTACTGAGAGGTAAATGTTTGAACACATCTAATCCATAAAATAAAATATCTAAATATATATATCTAAATATATAATATAATAAATCTCAAATATATTTATCACAGATTTCTTAAAGTGGTTGTATACTCAAATTTGTAACTTTTACCTACAGGAAAGCCTATAATAAGGCTTACCTGTAGGTAAAAAAAATATCTCCTAAACCTGTACGGTTTAGGAGATATTCCCCTCGGTATGCGCCGCTGGCTGCAGCGGCGCATGCACATAAGGGGATTCTCGGCCTGAAAATCCGGCAGTGGCCGGCCGGCCGGAATCAAATCTCCTGCGCGCATGCACGGGAGTGACGATATCGCGGCTCCGACCACTCACAGCGCCGGAGCCACGATACCCGGAAGAAAAGCAGAGGGAGCATGTCAGCTCCCTCGGCGTGGATCAGACCAAATGTCGGGGCTTCGTTCTAAGGTAAGTATTTCATAATGAGCTAGTATGCAGTGCATACTAGCTCATTATGCCTTTTGCTTTGCAGGTTTAAAAAACATATTACTTGCGGTCAGAGAGAAGATCAACAGAGTTTATGAATAGAATGGGAGCAGAGAAAGAAAACGCACACAAACGCATAAAACGCACTGATCACTAAGAACATTAAAACTGGAACAGCAAGCAGGATAAGGAGCCAGAACGGATGTCAGCAAGCCAGTCTTTAACCACTTTCAGACCGGACCATTTTGCTGGCTTAAGACCAGACCACTTTTTGCGATTCGGCACTGTGTCGCTTTAACTGGCAATTGCGTGGTCATGCGACGAGGCTTCCAAACAAAATTTACGTCCCTTTTTCCCACAAATCTAGCTTTCTTTTGGTGGCATTTGATCACCCATGCGGTTTTTATTTCTTGCACTATAAACAAAAAAAGCGGCAATTTTGAAAAAAAACACATTTTTTACTTTTTGCTATAATATACCTCAAAAATATATATAAAAAAAAAAAAAAACATTTTTCCCTCAGTTTAGGCCGATACGTATTCTTCTACATATTTTTGGTAAAAAAAAAAAAAAAAAAAAAAATCGCAATAAGCGTTTGATTGGTTTGCGCAAAATTTATAGCATTTACAAAAAAGGGGATAGTTTTATGGCATTTTATTATTTTTTTTTTTATTAGTAATGGTGGCGATCAGTGATGTTTATTGTGACTGCAACATTATGGCAGACACATCGGACATTGACACATTTTTGGGACCACTGTCATTTATACAGCAATCGGTGTTATACAAATGCACCAGCGGGTGGCAGTGTAGGGGTTAAGTGTGTCCTAGTGGCGTGTTACTAACTGTGGGGGGCTGGGCTGTGTGTTAGTGAACACTGATCTCTGCTCCAATCACAGGGAGCAGAGATCAGTGTCACTTGTTGTAAACAGCATCTCCCCGTTCAACCTCCCTGTGAGATGATCGCGGGTACCCCAGCGGCGATCAACTCTGCCGACCCGCGACTGGACTCACAGGGGTCCCGACCGGCATGCACACAATGGCAGCGTGACAATTTCAACTGGACGTACCAGTTTGCCTGCCTGTGCCATGCTGCCGACGTACATCGCCATGCGCCGGTTGGGAACTAGTTAAACAGGAACGCAGGAGATGGTTTCTTGTGATGTGACCAAGGTGAAGGTGGAGATGAAGTGAGCTGGACAGCTTTAAGTAGGCAGGTCAGACGAGCAGGATCAAGACCAGCTGGTTAACTGTGAAGAGAGATGAGAGCTGGCAATTAGCCGATAGCTGAGCAGCCAGCCCAGAGAAGGAAGGGCTAAGCCAGCCCTGACAACACCCCAGAACTTCAGCCCCGTGGGATCCTGATTGTGGTGCATTTTAAAGTGCAATAACATGTTGTGGTCCTTGAAACCTATCTTGATATTGGCTATATGTTCTGCTATATGTATTTTTAGCAATCTTTTCGTATAAATGAATCCACAAGGACATTGTATTGCATATACCACATATGCCGTATTGCAGGTAAACTCCTTAATTCTAAATTCCTTATTGTTGGAAGTTGATAAGAATTTATCCAGAGCTCTTATTGGTGTCCTCACCTCTTTGCATGCACAGCATTTTCTACAAGCGTAGAACCAGTCTTTATCCCAAAAAGAGGGGGGGTCTACATGGAGGGTTGATTATCTTATTTAAAATTTTATCGACATAGCTGGGGCCTCTTCTGTAAATGAAGCCAGGTTTAGGAGATAATGCAGGTTTTAATACTGCATCCATTAATAGGATATGCCAGTGGGAGATTAAAATTTCCTCAAATTCCTTATACTGGGCGTGAAATCCAGATATGAAACTCCATACCTGGTTATTAGATTTCAAAGGCTGTACCCCAACCCTCAAGAATTCTTCTCTTGGAATTGAGGCAATGATTTCAATGATGTGATCCAGAATTTTTTCATGATATCCCTTCTCCACAAATTGCTTCTCAATTATCAGAGCCTGAGTTTCAAAGTCTTCAGTTTTTGTACAATTTCTCCTCACCGTAGTTAGTTGTCCCTTTGGGATGTTTCTCAGCCTAGTGCGGTGTCCACTTTGGATAGGTAAAATGCTATTTGAATCTGTGGGTTTGAAGTATACTGAAGTACCCAATTTGTTCCCCTGTCTGTAAATGTTAATAATAGAGAAAATTGATGCATTTTTCACTAAATTCACTTTTTAATTTAAAGTTGCTGGTATTGCGATTTAGTTCTTCTAACAATTGATGTAGAGACGCTTCCGTGCCTGACCAGATGAATAGGAAGTCATCGATGTACCTTCTGTACAGCTGCAATTGATCCCTTTTTACTGAGAATATTGTCTTATTTTCCCACTCTCCCATAAAGAAGTTTGCTATACTTGGGGCGAATTAAGCACCCATCGCAACACTGCATTTCTGGGAGTAGTAGTTGCCATCATGCCAAAAGTAGTTGTGATCTAAACAGAAATCCAAGGCATTTCTTATAAACAGCTTCTGATTATGTGATATATCATCTCTCTTACATAGGGCCCAATTTCTGGCTAATAGCGCATCACCATGTTGTATAATAGTGTAAAGGGAGGAGACGTCTGCAGTTACTAAGTATACATCATCTTTTCCTGATAAATCAATTTTGTGTATAAGCTGTAATAGGTTTTTTGTATCTCGTAGATAAGCTTTTGTTTGTACAATACTTTTCTGTAGAAACAGATCTAGGTATTGTCCCATCCGAGATGTCACTGAGCCTATCCCGTTAACAATTGGTCTCCCAGGAGAGCATTGTGTATCCTTATGGATTTTAGGAAGGGTGTAGTTAACCGGGATTCTGCTTCTACTCAGAACTAGATCATGTCTTTCTTTAGCAGACAACAATAATAATAACCTGATTCAACAAGAATTTTTAAATCATTTTCATATTGTGCGGTGGGATCATTGTCCAATTTCCGATAAGTATCTCCATCCATCAGCAATTCAATTAATTGGTTATTATAAAATTCTTTCATGAGTATAACTACTCCCCCACCTTTATCTGCAGGTCTTATGATCAGGTATTTTCTTTTTTCCAATAATTCAATACCTTCTTGTATGTACCTTGGATTCACATCTTTTTTTGGATAAAACCTTCTAGATCCTGTATGACTAGACCTCTAAATACCTCTATTTGATGATTTGTGCCATTCAGGTGATTAAAAAGTGTCTTATTGTGTAAGCCGCTATCCATGGTTACCGACGACAGACTTGTGACAGGCTGAGAACTCTTATTCAGAAAGAACTTCTTCATATTTAATTTTCTCATATATTTGTGGATATCAATAAAAACATCAAACTTATTGACTGGTCTTTTCGGACCACATTTCAGACCTAGATTTAAAATATTAGTTTCCTTGTGTGTCAAATTAACATCTGTCAGGTTAAAAATGCCTCCTAATCCTGCTCTCTCCTTTTTCTGGATCCTTCGCCCAACTCTGTGATTCTTCTCTCCTTAGTCCCGAGTACTGGGCTCGTTCTCTCTCCCAGTATAGAGGTTCTCTCCATTGTGGTCCTCTGTAATCCTGTATTGAGTTTGCATTGGAGGTCTTCCTCTCCGAGGGGGGGAATCCTCTCTCCCTATTCTTCATGTTGCCACAAAGCATCATATCTATTGTGTACTGGAATGTGATATTAGTCATTATATGTTGAATGAAAGTGTGAATTTGTAGTGACACCTCTTGTAGTTCTATCTCTTCCTTGATTCACATTATTCCCAATGACAGTAGACTGCTCTCGAGGTGGATGTATGGGATCCTCCATTCTCAAAGGAGTTCAATGAGATCCCTCTAGCTTAATAAATATCTTTTTACTCTGGAAATACACCAGTGGTTTGTGACGTCCCTTCTTTGTTTAGTATATATATTATTATTATATATATTAATTATATTAAACTTTGGGGATAATAGCTCTGTGGGACCAAGTGAATAATTAAAGTCCGCTTATCTTCAGCACACAAAAATAAGAAAAGAAAGCACCTACTGTTCTGTAGTCGGGTCTTCACCCCAAAGTTTTCAGAGATCTTTTGTAGCCTCCATAACAGCAAGACAGCTCCTCAGACAGGTGTTGATCTCCTACTCCTCCTCACCACCACCTCTCTACTACTTCCTGTCTTATGAGCCGTCTTTTTGGAGGCCTTTGTCGAGTGGCTGAAAGCCGTGGGGAAACTATAGAGCAGTTGCTGGTTCCCCAACTGTATAGGCAGATGCTACTTGATCTAGCCCACAACGATGCACTGGGAGGACACTTGGGGGCAGAGAAAACAGAGGCCAGGCTAACCAACCAGTTTTGCTGGCCAGGGGTGAATGTTGAGATTAAAAGATATTGTGCATCTTGTCCGATTTGCCAGTTAACTGCCCCAGTGCCCCACTATAGAAGCCCTCTGGTACCCTTGCCAATTATTAAGGTTTCATTCGAGCGGATCGCTATGGATCTCGTGGAACCCCTGGTAAAGTCGGCAAGGGGCACCAATATATATTAGTCATCCTAGACTACACAACCAGGTATCCAGAAGCCGTTCCTTTGAGGAAAACTTCCGCTAAAGCCATTGCCGGGGAACTATTTCAAATGTTTTCACGAACTGGATTTCCCAAAGAGATACTAACGGACCAGAGCACCCCTTTTATGTCAAAGGTGATGGCGGACTTGTGCAAACTGTTTCAGATTAAGCAGTTGCGGATGTTCGTCTATCACCCGCAGACCGATGGCCTAGTTGAGAGGTTTAATAAAACTCTAAAGTCCATGCTAAGAAAGACGGGAAGGATTGGGATATGTTACTCCATGCCCTCTTGTTTGCCATCCGGGAGGTTCCACAAGCGTCCACGGCTTCTCACCGTTTGAGCTAGTGTATGGGCGATGGCCCCAGGGGTTGCTTGATCTGGTAAAGGAAACGTGGGAAAGTGAGTCTTCGCCACACAAAACCGTGGTAGAGCATATCTCTAAAATGTGAGAGAGGGTGGCTAAGGTGATGCCGCTGGTGAGGGAGCACATGCAGAAGGCTCAGAATGCCCAAAGAAAGGTGTATAACCGATCTGCGAAAGTCAAACAGTTTCAAGTAGGAGACCGGGTGGCTGTCCTAATACCCACAGTGGAGAGCAAGTTCTTGGCCAAGTGGCAAGGTCGTTTGAGGTAGTAGAAAAAGTGGGGGAGGTAAACTACAAGGTACACCAGCCAGGCAAAAGAAAACCATACCAGATCTATCACGTGAATTTGTTGAAACCCTGGAGAGACAGAGAACAGGTATCTGCGGTGGTAGCGGTACAGTTAGGAGACCATGCAGGGATCGACCTGGTGCAGGTGGCTGCTACCTTAACTAGGCCCCTAACCCAGCAAGCAAAAGAGTTCCTTCAAAGAAATAGGGACATGTTTTCAGGGTTGCCGGGACTCACCAATGTCATCAAGCATGACATCGGAACTGAACCCAATGTAAAAATTCAGTTTAAGCCTTACCGTATCCCAGAAGCTCATAGAGTGGCAGTGTCTGAAGAGGTCAAAAGAATGCTCGAGCTTGATGTCATCGAGGAGTCGCAGAGCGAGTGGTCAAGTCCAATCGTGTTGGTACCCAAACCCAATGGCACTCTTCGCTTCTGCAATTACTTTAGAAAACTTAATGAAATCTCCAAGTTTGATGCTTATCTCATGCCACGGGTAGATGAGCTAATTGAGAGGTTGGGTCCTGCCAGGTATATTACCACGCTGGACCTCGCGAAAGGGTACTGGCAGATTCCCCTGACCAAGGAAGCTAGGGAGAAAACAGCCTTCTCTACCCCAGAAAGCCACTCCCAATTCAAAAGAATGTCATTTGGTTTAAACTCTGCCCCCGCTACGTTCCAAAGGGCCATGGACAAAACTTTGCTTCCACATCATCGGTACACTTCTGTTTATTTGGATGACAGTCATCTTCCCCGAGTTCAGGCAGTCATAGACTCCTTGAGAAGAGCAGAATTTGCCATCAATCCAGAAAAATGTGCAATTGGGGTGGAGGAAGCCAAATACCTAGGGTACATTGTGGGTAGAGGGCTGGTGAAGCCCCAAATGAGTAAAGTAAAAGCCATACAGGACTGGCCCTGTGCCCTAACCAAGAAGCAGGTAAGAGCATTTTTGGGCATAGTTGGCTACTACCGGAGGTTCATCCTCAACTTTGCCACCATTGCTGCCCCATTGACTGACCTGACCAAAGGCAGAAAGTCGGTGATGGTAAAGTGGAATGACGGATGCCGAAAAAGCTTTTCAGAAGCTTAAGACGACATTGTGCCAGGACCCAGTGCTCGCTGCTCCGGACTTTACTAATGATTTTGTAGTACAGACAGATGCTTCAAATGAAGGGTTAGGAGCAGTCCTGTCACAAGTGATCAATGGGGAAGAGCACCCCGTAGTTTTTCTAAGTAGGAAGCTGACGGCAGTGATGAAAAACTATGCATTAAGTGGGCTTTGGACTCTTTGCGGTATTTCCTTCTAGGCAGAAGCTTTCACCTGGTATACGACCACGCCCCATTGACCTGGATGAGGCAAAATAAGCACACTAATGCCAGAGTAACAAGGTGGTTCCTTTCCCTCCAGGAGTTCAATTTTGTGGTAGAGCACAGAACCGGGAAAAAACATCAGAACGCCGATGCCCTCTCCCGGGTCCATTGTATGGCATCAAGTGGTGCCTCAAACACCTCCGCGTTGAGGCAGAGGGGGGATATGTACAGGACGCCAAGGTTGGGTCCTGGACGGGTGCTATGTCACTTCAGAGCCCCCCCAAATTCCGGGTCCCAACTGTCTCTCTTAATATAGAGAGGACCATGAGTCAGTCCTCTCCTAAAACTATCCCCGGAATTTCTCACCCATTTTTGGGTGACCCCCTGAAGCCTACCAGGATTCCCTTAAAGGGACCTCAACCCGAATATAGGTGCTACATAGCACCCGTCCAGGACCCAACCTTGGTGTCCTGTACAATAAATATATATTCCAAAACTCTGCGTGCGAAGCAGCAGTTTAGGTTGCAAATCAGTGTGAATGGGCCCTCAGTACTGGCAGAGCAGGTGAAGCTCAAATGTTATAACACTGCCACAGACAAAAGAAAAGCCCGTGGAGGTCTGCCCATTGCAGGTTCAACCAAGTATTTACTAACTATAATGAGCTGAATGATAAAAATCTTCTGCTACAGGGTATAATACTTTTAAAAACACACAAAAAAAGATGAGAAAACCTCTTGCCGACCACTATGTATATATTTACTACGGGGAGGTGGCTCCTGTGCAAAAAATCACGTAAAGGTACGTGCCTCTACACTTTCAGATCTGTGTTGCGATGCCTGCTGGAACCCACCAATCGTTCGAGGTACAGGCAGAACGATGATCTGTAAACAAGACACCGCGTTTCAGTGACAAGGGAAGCCAGTAATCTTGTGTTTCCGCTAAGCAGAAACACAGATCTCGGTCTTCCCACAGTACAAGCACCCCCCACACAGCAAGAAAGCACTCCCTAGTAACACATTTAACCCTTTGATTGCCCCTGATGTTAAGCCCTTCCCAGCCAGTGTCATTAGTACAGTGACAGTGAAATTGTTTAGCACTGATCATTGTCACTGTTCCCCAAAAAAAAGCGTAAAAAGTGTCAGTTGGTGTCCGATTAATCCATCACAATATCTCAGTCCCACTATAAGTCGCTGATCACCACCATTACTAGTAAAAATATAAAAATTCCATAAATATATCCCATAGTTTGTAGTTTGCGCAAACCAATCAATATACACTTATTTGGATTTTGTTTACCAAAAATATGTAGCAGAATACATATTGGCCAAAATTGATGAAGAAATTCGATTTTTTACATATTTTTATTGGACATGTTTTATAGCAGAAAGTAAAAAATATTGTTTTTTTTTCTAAAAATCGTCCGTCTTTGTTTATATCGCAAGAAATAAAAACCACACAGGTGATCAAATACCACCAAAGATCTATTTATAGGGAAACAACAAAACAAATGTAATTTCGGTACAGTGTCGCGCGGCTACGCAATTGTCAGTTAAAATAACGCAGTGCTGTATCACAAAAAATTGCCTGGTCGTGAAGAGGGGTAAAATTTCCGGAGCTGAAGCAGTCAATGACATTTAAAGGGCTGATTAACACTTGCTTCATCTGCAATACACATTAATGGCTAGTTTACACTTGCTTCAAAACAAGGCTTTTGACAGGCTTTGTTAAAGTTCCCTGAAAGCTAGTCAACGATCCCGTCACTAAATAAAATGCTTAGTTTACAGTCCTGTTTACACCTGCTCTTGCTTTGCTTCAAAAATTATATCCCATGTAGCTTTAGCGGTGCTTCAAAACGTCTTCAAAGCCTCTATAGAAGTCTATGGCAAAGCTAGCTTGAAGCCACACCAAAGCCTCATCGAAGCACCAAGCAAAAGCAAGGTGTAAACAGGACTGCAAGCAAATCATTTTACCGGTATTTAGTGACGGGGGCTTTGACTGGCATTCAGAGAGCTTTAACAAAGCGTGTCCAAAGCCATGTTTTGACGCAAGTGTAAACTAGCACTAAGACCCCTTTCACACCGGGGCAGTACGGGCATTAGCGGTAAAGCTAGTTTTAGTGGCGCTTTACCGCTTTTATAGTGGGGCACTTTTAACCCCTGCTAGCGGACAAAGAAAGGGTTAATAGTGCCTGTGTTGCGGTGCTTCGGCACTGCTGCCCATTCATTCTAACGTGCTGGACATTTTGGGAGCGGAGTATACAAAGATGCTGCTGGCATGACTTTTCCCCTCCTGCAAGCTCACTCTGGCGTTCACACTGGTGTGGCTTGAGAGGTGCTTTTCAGGTGCTATTTTTAGCGCTAAAATGCCTGAAAAGCTCCCCAGTATGAAAGGGGTCTTAATGTGTGTTGAAGCCAAAGCAAGTTTAAATAAGTCCCAACAAAGACAGAAAGCCCTTGAACTGTAGACAGTGAATGCATAACTGCATTGGGGTTCATAAGCATTTCGAATGGCTACCCTACTTGCTAACCTGCAGGTAAAGGTGAGTCAAAGACTGAGCACTGAATATTAATCACTTGCAATCTTAACACATACACTGGAAGAAAAATAGGTATTGCCACCCTAAGGATGGATTACATATTTATTAGTCACGACAATTTAATATGCAAATAACCCGGTTTAATTTACGGGTACAAACTGTCAAATTTATTATACATCTGTTGGCAAAGCTTGAGGAAATTTCCAAAAATCTTACTGTGCATAGGCAACCCATGTTTTAATAAGAAAAAAAGAAATAGAAATACTGTATTTATCGGCGTATAACATGTGCCCTTTTCCCCTTAAAACCAGGGGAAAACCGTGGGTGCGTGTTATACACTGATCCCCACTGTCTCTAAGGGGAAGAGGAGCACCGCCGACATAGACCGAGCCACGCTGAGTGTACTGTGTACTCAGCTAGGCTCGGCTCGCAGTCACGCCTCCTAGCATTAACGTCCTGCCATTGGACCGGTGTTATGTCAATCATAGGAGCCGGGCCAAGGGCCGGGACGAGCCGAGGACACAGGACATCCAGCTGTGTCTATCTCGGCACCGCAATTTTAAAAATGATCATGCTGCAATTGTGTACAAGGCTGCAGATGGACACTTCATTCTGCAATGATGGGCAAGTCTGCAGAGGGACACTGAAAAGGCTGCAATGATGGGCATTTAAAATATGTTTTTTTTTCCTTGAACTTCCCTCCTAAAATTAGGGTGCATGTTATATGCCGATAAATACAGTATTTTGATACGATTGAAAATTGTTTATGTAATGCAGAAGAGCACACCGTTAGAAAATGGTATTACCTGAAGAGCTCTCTTGAGAGAAAACCTTACGCTTCCCAAGTCTTTGAGACAGGTTTCGATGAAGAGCTGGAGGATCTGTTGACATTTGAAAAAAAAAAAAAAAAAAGAAGAGGGGGGGGGGGAGAAGCATTACCACCAAGTCACAGATCAGTAAAAAAGAAAAATTCCATTGACATACTGGATGCTGAAGCTGAATGAAAACCATCACAATCTTCTTGGTGTTCTGGTCACAAAAACAACACATTACCTTTGTTTTTAAAGACGGATCTGTTTATTTTAAAAGTCATGAGGCTGTGCCCATAAAAGGGAAGCAAAAACAAGCTAACTATTCGGCTGCTACACAGACGCTATAGTGATAAAAATAGAGCCTGCATAGGTAAGAGATCATGCTCTGAAGCCTACACAATTTAAACGGCATATCTTTCGCCTCCACAGCGAGTTCCCAATAGGGGTGGATGGACGAAAGTTACAGGGCCCGTTTCCCACTCTAATGGTCTCACTGACATAACCCTAAGAACCCCCCCATAACAACTATGGCCTACTGACTTGGAATTTCCACAAATATAGATCACCCAAATGGTGCCTCTAAACTCCCTAACTCTACATCCTGCTCGTGCTGAGGATTGGCGCTCTGTACAATCCCCACCTGAGAGGCAGGTTCGTCCCTTACATGTCTTGTTCCTACTCACCTATCCTATTCAGATTGCCACACTTATACCATTGGCTCCAAACACGCCACTTTCACTTGGTTTACTTTACATTGTAATAATAAAAACCAAAAGCCTATGATAATAATACTGCTTGATACCTACTGTTATTTCCAATTATATGGCAGTCGCTGATGGATTATACATATGATTTTGATTTTGTTACGGTTACTGTATTTGCCTTGACTGTATTGTTATCTATACTTTAATAAAATGTTTGAAAACAAAAATAGAGCCTGCATAGCGCCAGTAAAGAGCCGAGAGCTTTCTCACTGGAGCAGTGGGCTGGCAGGACACCAAAAAAGCAGTGCAAGTTGCATCTTTGTAACACTGTAGGAGTGGTGTACACACTGCTCCTAAAGTGCCCCTGCATTTTGCGGGCAGTTTGAACCCTTTTTTGGACGCTAGTGGGGGTTAAAAGGGCCCTGCTAACAGCCAAAAACCTCTGCTAAAACGACGGTAAAGCACCGCTAAATATTGCCCTAGTGTGAAAGTAGCCTTAGTCAATGTTACTGCCTGTAGGCTCCCTGCAGCTGATCTGTTTGGCTTACACTTACACTTTGTTCCACACTGGGGGATATTTAGTAAAACTGAAGCATGCAAAATCTGGTGCAGCTCTGCACAGAAAACAAACAGCTTCCAGGTTTTTATCAAAGCTCAATTGAACAAACTGAAATTTGAAGCCAATTGGCTACCATGCACAGCTACACCAGATTCTGAGTGCTACAATTTTAGTAAACCATCCCCATTTTGTTTCTGTGAAGAGGGCCTTCTTATTGCAGAAATACACCTTTGCCTCATGTTAGAGCTGATATACTTACTACTCTCTAGTGGAGCTATTGGGTAGGATGGGAGGAGAAAGTACCCGATTGTGACAGGTACACTCTGCTGCAATCCTCCCTCTCCCTCCTGCAGTCTTCTGGGACACGTGCCAGGTCCCAGAAGACTGCAAGGCCGCTCGGTGTGCAGAGCTGCTCGAGCATGTGGGCTCCTTGAGGGTAGGGACCGATGTTAGAGTGCAAAAGAACAGGGATAGGGACAATTGTAGACACTCACTTAGGTTGAACTGGATGGACTGGTGTCTTTATTCAACCTTACTAACTATGTAACTATGTGCAGTGGGCACCCAGCTGTGAAGTCCCAAGATGTCACACCCAGGTGCCCTTAGTAGAGATGCTGGTGCTAGGGAGAGAGGACACAGGGTGAAAACAGCTCGGATGAGCACACTGTTGGATTGTGGGACAGGCGAGTGGAAGTTTATTAAAAAAAATAAAAAATCAGCAGCTACAGTTTCTGCTGCCAATTTTTCATTTTTACATAGGAGCTGTCCATATGTTAGTCAGTTAAATTTCAATCAATGTAAGGCCAGCATTAGGGTTCAAAACAACCTATCACTGCGTAAAGGACACCAAACTGGAGAAAACACAGGAATCGCCCCACAGAGCAATTCCTGGATTCAAAATCACTTGCCTTGCAACAGGAGAAAACATTTCCAGTTTCAATGATAAACTTTGTCACAAGTTGACTTAGAAAAAGCTTAAAAGCTTAGCCACTTCAGCCTCGGAAGGTTTTTACCGCCTTCCTGACCAGAGCACTTCTTACAATTTGGCATTGTGCTGCTTTAACTGGTAATTGCATCATCATGCAATGCTGTACCCCAACTAAATTTGCATAATTTTTTTTTTTTCCCCACAAATAGAGATTTCTTTTGGTTTGTATAACAAAAAGTAGAAAAAAATACAATAAATTCTATTTAGTCATACATTTAGGCCAAAATGCATTCAGTCACATGTCTCGGGTAAAAAAAAATTCAGTAATGCCCCGTACACACGAGAGGACTTATGTCCGACAGACTTCCAAAGGAGTTCCGACGGAGTTCCGACGGAGTTCTGACAGACTTTTCGGCCGAACGGACTTGGCCACACACGATCACACTAAACTCCGACGGATTCGAACGTGATGACGTACGACCCGACTCGAATAAGGAAGTTCATAGCCAGTAGCCAATAGCTGCCCTAGCGTCGGTTTTAGTCCGTCGGAGTAGCATACACACGAGCGGATTTTTCGAAGGGGACCGGGTCCGGCGGAGTTCCGTCGGGAAAATTTGAAGCATGCTTCATTTCTAAAGTCCGTCAGACTTTTGCGAAGCTAAAGTCCGTTGCAGCCCACACACGATCGGATAGTCTGACGGACTCGGTCTGACGGACTTTGGATGTTGAAAAGTCCGCTCGTGTGTACGGGGCATAAGCGTATATTTAACCACCTCAATACAGTGCAGTTACACCCCCTTCCTGACCAGACCAATTTTCAGCTTTCAGCGCTCTCACAGTTTGAATGACAATTACTCAGTCATCCTACACTGTATCCATATGAAACTTGCGTCTTATTTTCCACACAAATAGAGCTTTCTTTTAGTGGTATTTAATCACTAGTGGGTTTTTTATTTTTTGTGCTATAAATAAAACGTAAATTTTGTGAAAAAAAATGCCTTTTTCTTCTTTTCTGTCATAAATTTTTGCTAATTAGTAATTTTTCTTCATAAATTTTGGCCAAAATTTATACTGCTACATATCTTTGGTAAAAATAACCCACATTAGTATATATTATTTGGTCTTTGTGAAAGTTATAGAGTCTACAAACTATGGTGCCAATCACTGAAAATTGATCACTTCTGATCAGGCCTTCAGTACATCAGGTGTACCTCATTTCTTGAGACACTAACAAGTCAGGAAAGTACAAATAACCCCCAAATGACCCCTTTTTACAAAGTAGACATCCCAAGGTATTAAGTAAGTAGCATGGTGAGTTTTTTTTAAGTTGTCATTTTTTCCCATAATTCTTTGCAAAATGAAGATTTTTTATTTTTTTTATTTTTTTTTACTAAATTGTCATATTATCAGGTTATTTCTCACACACAGCATATGCATACAACAAATTACACCCCAAAATACATTCTGCTACTCTTCCCGAGTACAGTGATACCACATGTGTAGGACTTTTACACAGCCTGGCCACATACAGAGCACTAACATTGATGTAGTACCTTCAGACGTTCTACGAGCAAAAATTACGCATCTCATTTCTCAACCACCTATTACACTTTTGAAGGCCCTGGAGTACCAGGACAATGGAATTTCCCATAAAATTACCCCATTTTGGAAAGCAAACACCCCAATGTATAATCTGTGAGGCATAATGAGTCTTTTGAACGGTTCATTTTTTTCCAGAAGTTTTTGGAATATGTGGAAAAAAATTAAAACGCATTTTTGTTTTTTACACAAAATTGTCAATTTATAAGATATTTCTAACACATAGCATGTATATAGCAAAAATTACACCCCAAAATACATTCTGCTACTCCTCCCGAGTATGGCGATACCACATGTGTAGGACTTTTACACAGCCTGGCCACATAGAGAGGCCGAACATTGAAGTAGTACGTTCAGGCGTTCTAGGAGCATAAATGACACATCTCATTTCATTCCTACCCATCACACTTTTGAAGGTCCTGGACCACCAGGACAGTGAAATTACCCACAAAATGACCCCATTTTGGAAAGCAAACACCCCAACGTATATTCTATGAGACATGCCTGGTGACAGGTACTCGGGTACTCTGATGGCCTGGTGACAGGTACTCGGGTACTCTGATGGCCTGGTGACAGGTACTCGGGTACTCTGATGGCCTGGTGACAGGTACTCGGGTACTCTGATGGCCTGGTGACAGGTACTCTGATGGTTTGGTGACTGGTATTTGGGTACTCTGAAGGGCGGTGACAGGTACTCATATGGACTGTGACAGGTACTCGGGTACTCAGATGGACTGTGACAGGTACTCTGGTACACAGATGGACTGGAACAGGTACTCGGGTACTCAGATGGGCTGTGACAGGTACTCGGGCACCCTGATGGACTGTGACAGGTACTCGGTACTCTAATGGACTGTGACAGGTACTCGGTACTCTAATGGACTGTGACAGGTACTCGGTACTCTAATGGACTGTGACAAGTACTTGGGTACCCCGATGGACTGTGACAGGTACTCGGTACTCTAATGGACTGTGACAGGTACTCGGTACTCTAATGGACTGTGACAGGTACTCGGTACTCTAATGGACTGTGACAGGTACTCGGTACTCTAATGGACTGTGACAGGTACTCGGTACTCTAATGGACTGTGACAAGTACTTGGGTACCCTGATGGACTGTGACAGGTACTCGGTACTCTAATGGACTGTGACAGGTACTCGGGTACCCTGATGGGCCGTGACAGGTACTCGGGTACTCTGATGTGCCGTGACAGGTACTCGGGTACCCTGATGTGCCGTGACAGGTACTCGGGTACCCTGATGTGCCGTGACAGGTACTCGGGTACTCTGATGTGCCGTGACAGGTACTCGGGTACTCTGATGGGCCGTGACAGGTACTCGGGTACTCTGATGAGCCGTGACAGGTACTCGGGTACTCTGATGGGCCGTGACAGGTACTCGGGTACTCTGATGGGCTGTGACAGGTACTCGGGTACTCTGATGAACTGTGACAGGTACTCGGGTACTCAGATGGGCTGTGACAGGTACTCGGGTACTCTGATGGGCTGACAGGTACTCTGATGGGCTGTGACAGGTACTCGGGTACCCAGATGGACTGTGACAGATACTCTGATGGACTGTGATTGACAGGTACTATGAGGGGTGGTGACAGGTCCTCTTTATTGGGGGGGGGGGGGGGCAATCAGTATGATTGGTGTACACTGTATGCGGTAACAAGATGTTACCGCAATCTCCTCCTCACACACGATCGGTGTGTGAGGAGGAGAACCCGGTAACATCCCGTTACCGCAGTTTGTTTACATTGTTGTGATCGGCTGTGAAAGGATCACAGCCGATCACGTGGGTAAACAGCCGGCCAATGGCTGTTTACCAGCGTCGGTGACGAGCAGTGTTCCCAGAGAACACGCCGCCACCGACGTGCACGCGCGCATGTGCCGTGCACGTTCGGGGTGTGACCATCTGTGATCGGCTGTGACTTCATTACGGCTGATCACGTGGTAAACAGCCATAACGAATGGCTGTTCACCCCCTTCGGTGGCGAGCGGTGTCTCCGTGACACGCCGCCACCGAAGAAACAGGGATGCGTGCGCACGATCGCGCGCATTCCCTGTTTAAACGGGAGGCCGTCATATGACAGCCTCCCGCCACAATAGGTGCGCCGCCTGGCCGTCATTTGACGGCCGGCGGTCAGCAACTAGTTAATGGTTTGTGCAAAAATTATAGAGTCTACAAACTAGGGTACATTTTCTGGAATTTATGCAGATTTTAGTTTATGACCGTCTATCTCATTTCTTGAGGTGCTATAATGGCAGGGCAGTACAACCCCCCCCCCCCCATGCCCCCATTTTAGAAAGTAGATACCCCAAGGAATTTCCTGAGAGGCATGTTGAGCACATTTAATTTTATTTTTTTCAAAAGTTATGAAAAATTACAGAAAGTAAAAAATGTACACAGTTGTCACTGAAATGATATATTGTCACACATGCCATGGGTATATGTGAAATTACACCCCAAAATACATTCTGATACTTCTCCTGAGTACAGAGATACCATGTGTGAGACATTTTGGGAGCCTAGCCATGTACAGGACCCTGAAAACCAATCAACACAGGTTGTTTCTTAGGCCATAGAGATGATTGGAGCCGTTAACCACCGGGTACATTCTCAGGTTCCCTGGCGGGACAGGAGAGCCAGAGAAAACCATGGAAGATGGCGGAGGGGGGGGGGGGCAATTGTTCCTTACCACTGCTTGTAATAAGCCACTAGGATTGCTTTTACATGAAAGCTGACCGCTTTTTTTTTTGCAGCCTGTGGTATGCCCACCAATAGAATACTGCCCTGCATCCACCCACTTTAATGATGGGCACACATGCACCATTTTTTTTTTTTTTTTTTAACTGTGGTGGTAAAATCACCTTCAGTGCTGGAGTCGCTGATTTACGTATCGTGAAAGCAAACCATGTTGCTTTCAAATAAATAAATTTGTGCTGCAGCTGAATGGAGTACCTGAAAAGCAAACAATGGTGACAATAAAACATTAACTCAATAAAACAACTTTGTTTTATTGCAATCTGTGCCTAAAAAATATATGCCCAAGCATGGAGGCAATCCGCCCCTAATGTTAGGGGTAAATTGGCCCTCCACCCCTGCCCCCATGATTCCGCATATATGCTCTTTTTGTGGGTTGAGTGAAAAAAAGTGATTGATGGGTGGGTATGCCCACCAATAGAATTCCGCCCTGCATCCACCCACTTTAATGATACATGCACCATTTTATTTATCTTTTTTAACTGTGGTGGTGAAATCACCGCCTACAGCACTAGAGTCGCTGATTTACTTATCGTGAGAGCAAACGCTGTTGCCGTCAAGATAAATAAATCAGTGCTACAGCTGAATGGCATACCTACAAATAAAATAAAAAAAATGGCTAACAATAAAACACAGTAAACAGTAAAATATAAAAGAATTACATACCTGCAAAGTAAACATGATAAAATGCAGTAACAATAAGACATTGCAGTTATAAAATACAGTAAAACAGAGCAGAATAGATATTGCTAAAAAATACTTTTGCGTTTAAAAAAAAAATATTTTTTTTTACACTTTTATTTGTAACTGTAAAGGTTCCAGGTTGGGGTCTCTAAAAATACGATGGCATCTTTTGAGACCCTGTGAAAGTGGGTGGACTGTACCCTACGTTAACCACTTAACAACCGCCCATTGCCGATTAACGGCTTCAGGGCGGTTGTTTAACTCTGAGAGGCCGTTAATTAACGACCTCCCAGAATTCTGCTCTCGCGGCCGATTACCACGTGATCGCTCCGTCAAATGACGGAGTGATCACTTGTAAACAAACCGGCGTCATGTTATGACGCTGGTTCCTCCCTCCCCCTCTCTGTACCGATCGGTACAGCGGAGGGGGAAGAGATCGGTGTCAGCAGTGCTGCCCTCAATTCCCTGTCATTACTCTGCAATGCCCTGCAACACCCTGCAACACCCGCCAATACCCTGCAACACTCTGCAACACCCGCCAATACCCTGAAACACTCTGCAACACCCGCCAATACCCTGAAACACTCTGCAATGCTCTGCAACACCCACCAATACCCTGCAATACTCTGCAACGCCATAATCGGAGATACCCAGCCATACCCTGAGATACCCAGCCATAGTGGGTGATACTCTGCAATACCCAGCCATAGACACCCCCCCCCATCCCGCCGCCCTCCGGTGCTTCTACCGACTCGCCAATACGATCAAAGCCAGAATCTTTTTTTTTTCCAGACTTCCCAGCTTAGAGGTGAGATGTGGGGTCTTATTGACCCCATATCTCACTGTAAAGAGGACCTGTCATGCCATATTCCTATTACAAGGGATGTTTACATTCCTTGTAATAGAAATAAAAGTGATCAAAAAATGTATTTTTAGGGAAAAAAATGTCAAACTAAAATAAAGTAAAATGAACAATATATATTTTTTTTTTAAAGCGCCCCTGTCCCCATGTGCTCGCATGCAGAAGTGAACGCATACGTAAGTCCCGCCCACATATGAAAACGGTGTTCAAACCACACATGTGAAGTATCGCTGCGAACGCTAGAGCGAGAGCAATAATTCTAGCCCTAGACCTCCTCTGTAACTCAAAACATATAACCAGTAAAAAAAATTAAAATCGCCGCCTATGGGGATTTTTAAGTAGCGACGTTTAGCGCCATTCCACGAGTGTGTGCAATTTTGAAGAGTGACATGTTAGGTATCTATTTACTCAGCGTAACTTCATCTTTCACATTATGCAAAAATTGGGCTAACTTTACTGTGTTTTTTTTTTAAGCACAAAACAGTTTTTTTCCCCAAAAAAGCATTTGAAAAATTTCTGCGCAAATACCGTGCGAGATAAAAAGTTGCAACGACCACCATTGTATTCTCCAGGGTGGTGGCTAAAAAAAATATATATAATGTTTTGGGGTTCTATGTAATTTTCTAGCAAATAAATTATGATTTTTACATGTAGGAGAGAAATGTCAGAATTGTCCTAGGTGCTCCAGAACACCTGATGGAGCTCCCTGCATGTTGGGCCTCTGTATGTGGCCACGCTGTGTAAAAGTCTAACACATGTGGTATCGCCGTACTTGGGAGTAATAGCAGAATGTGTTTTGGGGTTTAATTTGTGATATGCATATGCTGTGTGTGAGAAAAACTGATAATTTTGTGAAAAAAAAAAAGTAAAAAAAAATCTTGATTTTGCAAAGAATTGTGGGAAAAAATGACAACTTCAAAAAACTCATCATGCCTCTTACTAAATACCTTGGAATGTCTTCTTTCCAAAAAGGGGTCATTTGGTGGGTTATTTGTACTTTTCTGGCATGTTAGGGTCTCAAGAATTGAAATAGGCCGCCAGTACTTCAGGTGTGATCAATTTTCAGATATTGGTACCATAGCTTGTGGTAACTTTCACAAAGACCAAATAATATCCACCAATTTGTACTTATTTTTACCAAAGATATGTAGTAGTATAAATTTTGGCCAAAATGTATGAAGAAAAAATTACTAATCTGCTAAATTTTATAACAGAAACAAAGAAAAATTCATTTTTTTACAGAATTTTCTGTATTTTTTTATTTTATAGCACAAAAAATAAAAAACCCAGCGGTGATTAAATACCACCAAAAGAAAGCTCCATTTGTGTGAATTTTTTTTATATAGGTCCAGTGTTGCATGACTGAGTAATTGTCATTCAAAATGTGAGAGCACCGAAAGCTGAAAATTGATCTGGTTATTAAGGGTGTTTAAGTGCCCAGTGGTCAAGTGGTTAATATTCAACTAGTGTGTGGTAGTGCTGGAAAGATTCCCCCAATGAAGAGACCAGGTCAGTTAGGACAGGAGGGACAATAAAAGCGGTGTCACACCTGTATCCGCATTTCTTATAGACACTGCATGTTTTTTGGGGGGGGTTCTTTGGCCTGGGGCACCACAGAGGACTTCTGGAAGTGCCTCTCATGCAGCCAGATCACTGCATTTGCATTGTGATGTCAGGGCAGAGCACCATCTGGAAACAGAAGGGCTGTGACGATCTCTTCCTGGAATTTTAGGAAGGATCCAGTTTGTCCTGATGCTTTGTATAGCACATAAGCGTTCAGCAGAGCCAATGGAAATAGGTATACAGACACTTGATGTACCAGCGTCTGGTCATTGAAGTCCACCCCTCCCATGTTAAGCATTCGTGGACACAGAGGGGCTACTCAACACCAGTCGCTGTTTGAATTTGGATAGACGAATCTGCGTGAAGGGAGGACAGAACAAAAACATTCTGTTTATCCCTCCACTTCACTGCAGTCAAATTATTACACTTCAAGCATGCTTTCCCCCCCCCCCATCCAAGTCGGGATTCTACAAGCTGTTGAGGGAAGCCCCGGCGATTACATTGCACGGTGCCACGTGCGCCAATTCCATGATCAAACGGGTGACTAAAATATGGCACGCTCATGTAATAATTGTCCACGTACAAGTGGTACCCCTTTCCGAATAAAGGTGACATCAAGTCCCAAACAATATCACCACTGCTCCATATGTAGTCTGGGCAGTTCTCATACTATCTCTTCCCTCTTAAACCATAAAACTATATGTATAGCCTGTTGCCCTGTCACAGAGCTTATACAACTTGACCCCATATCTGGCAAGCTTGCTGGGGAGATAATGTCTGAAAGACAAGCCGACAGAAAATGTAATCAGGGACTCATCAACGCAGACAAACAATGCAGAATAAACAAGGCTGCAAACTGTTGGTTCAAGTGGTTTATGAGAGGCTAAATTTTATGGAGCCAATTATATCCAGGGTCCCCCCTGAGGACGACAGAGTTCATTATCATTGAAAGGCATGAACCGCAAGATCTGCTTCCATCGCTCCCTGGCTATGGAAGCAAAGGACACAGGCATATAATGAATTGGGTCAGTGGACCAATATGACCGCAACGGACTCTTAAAGAGAAAGTAAACCCTAATGGGTTTACTTCCTCTTTGATTCCCTGCAAAGGTAAAGCATAATGGACTACATTGTATCGCATAGTAGCCCATTATGTGTCACTTACCTGACACAGGAGCCAGCGAAGTCACCGCTGTCCCCTGTAGTTCCGAGCGTCCATCTTCTTGGTGGGTCTCCGTGGGTCTCGCTGCTCCGCCGCTGTCATTCGGTGAAGCCGCGATTACGTCACTCCCGTGCACGCACACGGGAGCCGCCACTCGCGGCATATTGCCATTGACAGCGAAGTTTAGGAGATATTTCTTGGACATACAGGTAAGCCTTAATCTAGGCTTACCTGTAGGTCAAAGTTGGTTGTAAGGGTTTACAACCACTTTAAGTTATGCCCAGAAAGGTCTTAAATTCGGAAACCATAATAGGTTTCCATTTTCTGGAAAGGGTCAAATGGGGATTAGCAGCAATGAATTGACCAGCATACAAATTGCTTTGGTCCACAATAGATCTATAGCGATCTTCCTTAACCACTTTCAGACCGGACCATTTTGCTGGTAAATGACCAGAGGTCTTTTTACACTTTGGCACTGCGCTGCTTTAACTGGTAATTGCGCGGTCATGCAATGTTGTACCCAAACAAAATTTGCGTCCTTTTCTTCCCACAAATAGAGCTTTCTTTTGATGGTATTTGATTGCCTCTGCGATTTTTATTTTTTGCGATATAAACGTAAAAAGACCGCAAATTTTGAAAAAAAATGATATTTTCTACTTTTTGTTATTAGAAAAATCCAATAAACTCAATTTTAGTCATACATTTAGGACAAAATGTATTCAGCCACATGTCTTTGGTAAAAAAAAAGTCAATAATTGTATATTTATTGGTTTGCGCAAAAGTTGTCACATCTACAAACTAAGGTACGTTTTCTGGAATTTACGCAGCTTTTAGTTTACGACTGCCTATCTCATTTCTTGAGGTGCTAAAATGACAGGGCAGTACAAAACCCCCCCAAATGACCCCATTTTGGAAAGTAGACCCCCTAAGGAAATTGATAAGAGGCATGTTGAGCCCATTGAATATTTTATTTTTTTGCCTCAAGCGATTGAATAATGACAAAAAAAAAATTTTTTTTTTTTTTTTACACAAAGTTGTCACTAAATGATATATTGCTCACACATGCTATGGGCGTATGTGAAATGACACCCCAAAATAAATTCTGCTGCTTCTCCTGAGTACGGGGATACCACATATGTGGGACTTTTTGGGAGCCTAGCCGCGTACAGGGCCCCGAAAACCAAGCACCGCCTTCAGGCTTTCTAAGGGCGTAAATTTTTGATTTCACGCCTCACTACCTATTACAGTTTTGAAGGCCATAAAATGCCAAGATGGCACAAAACCCCCACAAATGACCCCATTTTAGAAAGTAGACACCCCAAGCTATTTGCTGAGAGGCATGTTGAGTCCATGGAATATTTTATATTTTGCCACAAGTTGCGGGAAAATTACAAACTTTTTTTTTTTTTTTTTTTTTTTTCACAAAGTTGTCACTAAATGATATATTGCTCATGCATGCCATGGGCATATGTGAAATGACACCCCAAAATAAATTCTGCTGCTTCTCCTGAGTACGGGGATACCACATATGTGGGACTTTTTGGGAGCCTAGCCGCGTACGGGGCCCCGAAAACCAAGCACCGCCTTCAGGCTTTCTAAGGGCGTAATTTTTTGAGTTCACTTCTCACTACCTATTACAGTTTTGAAGGCCATAAAATGCCAAGATGGCACAAAACCCCCACAAATGACCCCATTTTAGAAAGTAGACACCCCAAGCTATTTGCTGAGAGGCATGTTGAGTCCATGGAATATTTTATATTTTGCCACAAGTTGCGGGAAAATTACAAACTTTTTTTTTTTTTCACAAAGTTGTCACTAAATGATATATTGCTCACGCATGCCATGGGCATATGTGAAATGACACCCCAAAATAAATTCTGCTGCTTCTCCTGAGTACGGGGATACCACATATGTGGGACTTTTTGGGAGCCTAGCCGCGTACGGGGCCCCAAAAACCAAGCACCGCCTTCAGGCTTTCTAAGGGCGTTACAGTTTTGAAGGCCATAAAATGCCAAGATGGCACAAACCCCCCCCCCCAAATGACCCCATTTTAGAAAGTAGACACCCCTAAATTTAGGGGTACACTAGTGAGACTAGGTAATAAATGGCGGGTGCCCTGAAACTATAAAAAAATAACTAACCAACCAGCGTCACCTGTAACAGTTATATGGTGATCACTGGTGAAAGGGTTAACTAGGGGGCAATCAGGGGGCTTTATGCGGTAGTATATGGGGGTCCCTGGCGCTATAAAAAGCTGCGGCGAACCTAAATACCTACCTGCCTAACTAGCGTCACCTGTGACACTAATACAGCGATCAGAAAAACGATCGCTTATTAGGCTGGGTTCACACTGGAGCGATGCGGGAACGCCACGAATGCGCGGCGGGTTCCCGCATCGCATGCCTCCCGGCGGCAGTTCACACTGCCCTATGCGAACTGCTGGGAGTGTCAGTGAAATGTTAATGACACCCCCAGATCAGTTCGCATATCGCAGTGCGATCTGCAAACTTGGATCGCATGGTGTGAACACCCATGCGATCCGATTCTGCTGCGGACCAAAAAAAGGGTCCCGTGCGAGTTTGCGGCGGGTGCGGCGGGTGCGACACGAATTCAGCCATACTATCTGTATAGCTGAACTCGAATCGCACAGAGATCGGATGTGATTTGCACTGCAGTGCGGTGCGAATCACATCCGTTCTCATAAACCGCTGCAATGTGAACCCAGCCTTAGTGACACTGGCGACGGGGGGTGATCACGGGGTTAAACCTTTATTGGGGGGGTTAGGGGGGTACCTTAGAACTAAAGGGGGCTAACCCTAACTGCCCTAACAGTTATTAGTCACAAATGACACCTGCCGGGTGATCAGGGGGTTAAACCTTTATTAGGTAATAAATGGCGGGTGCCCTGAAACTATAAAAAAATAACTAACCAACCAGCGTCACCTGTAACAGTTATATGGTGATCACTGGTGAAAGGGTTAACTAGGGGGCAATCAGGGGGCTTTATGCGGTAGTATATGGGGGTCCCTAGCGCTATAAAAAGCTGCGGCGAACCTAAATACCTACCTGCCTAACTAGCGTCACCTGTGACACTAATACGGCGATCAGAAAAATGATCGCTTATTAGGCTGGGTTCACACTGGAGCGATGCGGAAACGCCGCGAATCCGCGGCGGGTTCCCGCATCGCATGCCTCCCGGCGGCAGTTCACACTGCCCTATGCGAACTGCTGGGAGTGTCAGTGAAATGTTACTGACACCCCCAGATCAGTTCGCATATCGCAGTGCGATCTGCAAACTCGGATCGCATGGTGTGAACACCCATGCGATCCGATTCTGCTGCGGGCCAAAAAAAGGGTCCCGTGCGAATTTGCGGCGGGTGCGGCGGGTGTGGCGGGTGCGGCGGGTGCGGCGAATGGCTGAACTCGAATCGCACAGAGATCGGATGTGATTTGCACTGCAGTGCGGTGCGAATCACATTCGTTCTCATAAACCGCTGCAATGTGAACCCAGCCTTAGTGACACTGGCGACGGGGGGTGATCACGGGGTTAAACCTTTATTGGGGGGGTTAGGGGGGTACATTAGAACTAAAGGGGGCTAACCCTAACTGCCCTAACAGTTATTACAGTCACAAATGACACCAATGCAAAAAAAAAAAAAAAAAAAAAAAAAATGACATTGGTGTCACTGTGACTGGGGGGCAGGGGTAATTGGGGGGGTGATCGGGGGGTAAAGGGGGGGTGTGAGTGTGCCTGGCATGTTCTACTGTGTGTGGGATGTGTTGGTGCAACTCACTGATCCGCTCTCCTCCGTGTCGGAACGAAAAATACCGACACGGAGGAGAGAATACATCACTTCCTCTCCTGTGTTTACATTACAGGAGAGGAAGTGATGTCACCGGGGATTTCCATTCGTCGGGAGCGATCGCGAGGGGGTGGCCATGAATGAATGGCCGTCCCCTCGTCCGGGATCGCTCCCGAACGAAAACCGACCGCCGCAGGCACCGGGCGGGGGCCCGATCGGGCCCCCGACCCGCGGGAGGCAAATCACGTACATGTACGTGCTTATGCCTGCCCGTGCCATTCTGCCGACGTACATCGGCGTGCGGCGGTCGGCAAGTGGTTAAAAACAGTGAATAAAAGTCAAGTGACATAAAATCCACAGTTTACACCTGAATTCCAGGTTGGCCAGTGAATAGGAGGGGGGTGGGGGGTTTTGGAGTAATGGCACTGCAGAAGTGGTGGGCTCCCAATTGGATTGGTAAATGCAGTGGGAAGGGCACTATGGGCTCGACGGGCCAGTCTGTCTTCTTGGTGGCTGTGGGAGACTACTTGTGCTAGCCGCTGCACTAGCTTGAACTGCACTTATGGGACTTGCCACATCACCTTGTGATACTGCAGTGCTGGTTTGTTTATGACCAGGATGTACTAGGCCACTGGTGCTTGCCAGGTTACTAGAAGGATGAGCAGCACTAGTACTGTCTCTCTGCTCCATACGAGAGCCCTGTGGTTCTTGCACCTAAACAACAGAAGAATGGGGTCAGGTATGCCTGACCTTAGCAGGGACCACTACTCCGTTGTCAGAGCAGAGTTATCTGTCAGGGTGCCGCTGCAGTCTACAGGTTCATATACTGAGCCTGAATCAGCCAGTGAGGCTGATTCTCCTTTGCTCTCATCAGTGATGCTCAGCAACATACTTACATAGTACATACATGTAGGCCTCTTCACTACCTCTGATTGGACAGCATCTGATTGTCAGCGACTGCTTCAATCACTACCAAAAAAAACTATTAGCGTTCGCAGGGATCAGGCCTGACTCTGAACGCTGCAGTTATGCAAGTGACAGTGATTGACTAATACTGCACGTGGGCTGGGCAGAGAGGCTAAACGCAGGTGCTAGCAAGTATCTGGGCTGATCCCACTAATGCTGCGTTTTTGGGAACCCTAAACTACTGGAGATGCGAGCATAGATCTTATAGGATCAAAAAATATTGATCTGTTCAGACACTATACTAGTAAGGGAGGTGTATGGTGCGTGTTGTGGGTGTTAGCATTACTAGCACTAATCTGACACTGCCCGGGATTGACACTGACCCTAACTGATGCCAACACCTGTACTGGGGGGGAGGTCTGGGGATTAAACCTTTATTAATAATATATGGCAGGTACCCTTATGCTATAAAAAACCTGACGGTGACAGTAACTAGCCAATTGGCTAACTAGCGCCACCCTTCCTAGACCGATACATATACATTACTGTTTCTAATCTGTTCTTGATTTTTTTTTATTTTTTTAAGATTGTGGCATAATGTGTGGCTTTTTGTGTTTTGTAAGAAGTTGTCTGACAAAGTGAAGCACGCTTTTTACAGGATTTCTTGATTTAACAGGTCTGGCAGTAATCAGGCCTGGGTGTGGCAAGTGAAATTTAACTCAGCTTTCCAAAAAATTGTGGCTAATTACAGTTCATTCATGATTCAGCATGGGAGGGGGCAATTACTTTTTCAGAGGCAGGTTTGAAGAGCTTTTTTCCCTTAATAAATTAAATAATTTAAAAATTGCATCTTAAATTTACCTGGGTTATCTTTGTGTAATATTAAAATTTGTTTGATGATCTGAATCATTTAATTGTGAAAGAAATGCAAAAAATAAATAAATAAATCAGGAAGGGGGCAAATACTTTATCACACAACTGTATTACACAGTCTGGGAATCTTACATTTCCTGGTATGAGGCCAAGAGATGTCATCGCCAAAAATATGTCATTAGGAGAATTCTCATTCCTCCAGTCTGGGGTGGAGATGACGTTGGCCTTGAGCACCACTAAGGGGGTCAGATTTCGGCTTTGGTCGGTTTTCTTTCAAAGGCCAATTGCCCTCTGGTTCGTGACTTCCTCAAAAAGGGACGATTCCGTAAGGTCCCCCCTGGCAGGCCTCGTTTATACCCTCCTTGGGATATAAATTTAGTGTTGTCTGTCTTGCAGAGGCAGCCTTTCGAGCCTATACTCAAAAAATAAGCTTGTCCTTTTGACTTGAAAAGTACTTTTTTGATTGCAATCACTTTGGCAAGAGTGTCAGAGTTGCCAGCTCTTTAACCACTTCCCAACCGCCTCACGCAGATATAATGTGGCAAAAGGGCACATACAGGCAGAATCACGTACCTGTATGCTGCCCTTTAAGAGGTGGGTTGCAGGTGCGCGCACCCGCCGGGAGCTTCGTGAGCGTGATTGCGGGTCCCACGGACTATGTCTTTGGGGATACCCACAATCGTCTCACAGAGAGGAAGAACAGGGAAATGCTAATGTTAACAAGCATTTCCCCATTCTGCCTAGTGACATTGTCACTGATCACATCTCCCTGTAATTGGGAGTGGTGATCAGTGTTGTGTCACACACAGCCTACCCCCATAGTTAAAATCACTCCCTAGGACACACTTAACCCCTTCACTGCCAGTCACATTTACACAGTAAGCAATGATTGTGTAATTGCACTGATCGCTGTATAAATGTGAATGGTCCCAAAATTGCACCAAAAGTGTCCGATCTGTCTGCCATAATGTCACAGTCATGATAAAAATCGCTGTTTGCTACCATTGCTAATAAACAATGCCATAAAACTACTCCCTATTTTGTAAACGCTATAACTTTTGCACAAACATCAAAATCAATAAACGCTTATTGCATTTTTTTTTTTTTTTTACCAAAAATATGTAGAATAATATGTATCGGCCTAAACTGAGGGAAAATGTTTTTTTTTTATATATTTTTGGGGATATTTATTATAGCAAAAAGTAAAAAATAATGCATTTTTTTTTCAAAATTGTTATTTTTTTTTTTTATAGCGCAAAAAATAAACGCAGAGGTTATCAAATAACACCAAAAGAAAGCTCTATTTGTGGGGGGGGGGGGGGGGAAAGGACGTCAATTTTTGTTGCATGACCACCCAATTGCCAGTTAAAGTGAAACAGTGCCGAAACGCAAAAAGTGCTCTGGTCTTTGACCAACCAAATGGTTCGGGGCTTTAGTGGTTAATTTTAAAATACACAATGATATAATGTTATTGTGCCTTCATCCATCCTTTTTGCCTAAAGTGGTTTCTAGCTTTCATTTAAATCAGGATATTGTCCTACCCTACTTTTTTCCAAATCCTCAATCTAAAAAGGGAGAAGTTGCTGCAATCCTTGAACGTAGTATGTACCGTCAGAATCTGAAAATGTCGGCTCAAATCAGAAAGCCAGAACTTTTGTTTGTGCTACCAGAAGGGCCCAGGAAAGGGCAGGTGGTACTTTCGGTTCCGGCGCCGCATGGAGTGACTGCTCTGCCTTCCAGGCTGTGGCTGCTCTCTCATCACCCATGATAGCAGCATCTGTGGAAAAGGTCGTGAATGCTGGCATGAAACAACTCAAGGCCCAAATAGGGGAACATACTACCCGGCTGAATGACCTAGAGCATCAAATATGGAAGAGGAGCTCTACCAGGCTCAAGACACAGAGCAATCCCAGGACAGGACAAATTAGTACATTTTACAGAAACCCGATGATTTGGAAAATAGGGCCAGGCGGAGCAACCTGCGATTCGTAGGCATCCCCGAATCGCTACAAACCTCCGTGTTGACTGACTTATGCGCTGTGCGTATCCCAGAATCACTAGGCCTCCCAGGTCCCTGCACAGTAGAAGGGGCCCATCGCATGGGATCCAATCGCATGGGATCCACTGCACCTGAGCACAAATTTCCTAGGCCTATCATCGCAAAATATCTTAACTACTCTGACAAGGCCCTTATCCTGCAAAAGTTCAGGCAAACCCGCTCTCGCCAAATTGATGGAATCAGGGTCCTGATTTTCGCCGACTATTCCATTGAGGTCTCAAAGAAAAGAAAAGCATTCCAGTAAGTGTGCACAGAACTTTTCAAACAACAACTCAAGTTTACCCTGGCCTTCCCGGCTGTACTTTGCCTCAAGGCTCCAAACGGCGATCGACTCTCTTTTCAGGACCCCTCCGAGGCGGAGGCCTTCCTCCGCTCTCTTCAACCGGGTACGCATCCTCACACCCCTTCCAAGTCCTCTCCGCTCAACCGCTCCCTGGATAAAAGGAGCCCACGAAAAGATTCTCCAAAACGCTTCAGACCCTCCGCACCAGATTGTCACCATCGTGTCACCCCTCGCTGAGGAGACGACTGCAATTTCAGTCCTGGTCCTATTCACCTCCTCGGAGCTCTCTCCCACCAGTGCTGCAAGTCTGGCACTGATCTGTAAATCTACTCTGGTTTGAATCTTTTTTTACTGTTTGTTTGTACATCACCCAGGCATTCCATGCTATGGTCAAATTCATGGACTGCCCCCCCCGGTGGTCGTAACACTGCTTTCGTGTTACGCTCATCCCCCTTTTCTTCCTCTTAGCCTCGGCTAGGAGCAACTCGCCACATTCCGGCTGTATTAAATGTTCTATTTCAATGGGTTTCTTTTTCAATGTTTTGTACTGTACATCTGCTTGTGTTAATATGTTACATCTCTGACTCTATACTGCTCCCCCTGGACTCACTGCGTACGACTGTTGCTATACCCCAACACATGATCCATGCAGGCGATCCCATCATTTTTGCTTCCCGCTCGGGCGCCTACATATCCTATCGCAGGGTCGTGTACTGGGGGCTGGCTTACACAGTGACTCCATGTGGAAAAAAGTGAAGTTAGCTTGATTGTTTACGTTTTGTTCTTGTTTCAGGTTCCCCTCCCCCTCGCTGCCCCCCCTGTCCTAATCCCCTCAACGGGGATACTGACCCCACACTAGCTACCATGTTAACTCCGTCCCACAGCTCCAACAGGTCCTTACAATGCGATCCGCAGTCCTACTCACCCATCATGTGGCGACAAATCTATAAAACCGGCCCACTTCCTTTTTCCAACCCCCCCTAACATGAGAATTATCTCTTGGAACGTGAAGGGGCTCAGGTCCCCTAACAAGAGAATGAAGGTCCTCCGGCATCTTAAAAGACTAAAAACAGATATCACCCTACTACAGGAAACTCATTTGACCACACCTGATTTCCATCGAATGAAAAAGCTATGGGTTGGCAAAGTATTAGGATCGGACGGCATTGGACGTAAAGCGGGTGTTCTCCTGCTGATACACAAAAACCTCCCTTGCGAGGTACTGTCCATGCAATCAGACTCCCAGGGCCAGCTCCTCTGGCCGGTGCATGTCCGTTTGGGTTCCAAAGAATTAGTGATCATGAACGTTTATGCTCCTAACAACCCTAGCAAATCTCTCTATGGAGATCTGACCTCATGGCTACTCCAAAATACTCATGTCCCTCATTTAGTTGGAGGAGATTTTAACGATATCCTACACCCTTCTGACGATAGGCCCTTCAAGCCACGCAACAGATCAGGATGCGTCCCCCTCACTCCCAACCACTTTGCCTCAACCATGGACTCTCTCCACCTCGGCGACCTTTGGCATCTTACACACCCGGCGGACAGGGAATTCACGTTCTATTCTCACCCTCACACTGTGTTCACGAGAATCAACTACTTCTTTGGCTCTGATAACCTCATTCCCATGATGTCTGAAGTGGACATACTAGATATAGCTATAGCCGACCATGCCCCGATATCAGTCCGACTTGACAATCTTGACCTACCCCCCCACCCTAAACTGTGGCGCTTCCCCTCAAACCTCCACAATAACCCTGACTTCCAACACTTTATGGAAAAATCCTGGCTAGAATACTCAGAGGCTAACGCACCCCACTCCGATTCCCCAAACCTCTTCTGGGATGCTGGCAAAGTGTTCCTCAGATGACAGATCATCTCATACGCCACCTCCTTTAAAAGAAACGCCTTGTCAATCTATAAACGGGCCAGCGCACGGCTACATCTAGCCCAAAGATCCCTCACTGACAATGACTCCCCCGACACTAGATCTGAATGGCAGGCGGCCAAGAAAGCGTTTGACACATGGGCAGACACGCTTGAACTAACTAAAAGATCCTACTTCGACGCAACACTTCACAAATTCGGAAAAAAGCGGGCAAACTTTTAGCGAGGCTCTGCAAAGGTCCCTTCCCCCCGACGCACATCACCTTCCTCAGGGACAGCGACGGTAAGATGCATAACACCCCGCAAGCGATTAACAAGGTGATACTCAAATACTATACAGCACTTTATGCTCCGGACCCCATAGATAACGCATCTGCTCAGTCATTCCTAGCTGATGTGGTCATGCCCAGGGTCACTCCCGAACAATTAGAGGCCCTCAATGCTCCCATCTCTCTTAGTGAAATCTCTACCACCGTACGCAAATTGACCCCTTCCAAAGCCCCAGGCCCAGACGGTTTCACAAGCGAATTCTACAAAACCCTCCCATCCATCACAGAACCCACTCTCTACAAGGTATACAATGGTATATGGTCTGGTGGCACATATCTGCCCTCAGGAAACCGGGCTATTATGAAGCTACTTTCCAAGAAAGGGAAAGACCCTCTTGACCCAGGCTCCTATAGACCCATTTCCCTGCTCAACCTGGACGTCAACCTTTTTGTCTAAAATCATTGCCACAAAGCTAGCTGCCATTATCCCCTCCCTGATTCACGCTGCCCAATCTGGCTTTGTGAAAGGCAGAACTGCCACCTTGAATATCCGCAAGGTCAAGCTTGCTTTGGAACATGCTAACAACAATCCGGAGGGTAACTTTGCCATCATCACATTAGACGTGGAGAAAGCTTTTGATAATGCCAGCTTCGAGTGGCTCTCCATGGCTATGTCCAAAATGGGTTTCACGGGGCACTTCTGTCATCTTTTTTTTTCAAATCTTTTTTATTGAAAGGCTTAAACGATACAATTATCAGCAAATAGTTATGACAAAGAACATTGAAAATTTCACATTGAGTAATAATCAGCAATTCTACATAAGTAGTTTGTGTTCCAATCCTCCGTTCCAAAGAGGATTTTCAAGCCTTGCATATTATATATATTATATAAAAGTACAGCTGAATATCCCTTTCCATAAAACTTGTAACAAAAAAAGTAATAGGTGCATTTACTTATACAATTTTCCTGGTATCTATCCAAGATGACCACTGTGCATATAAATGAAAAGACTTCCCTTCCATTGTGGCAAGTATCTGCTCATATTTAAAGGTTCCATCCACTTTTTATTATAAGTTCACCAACATTAGGGGGACTAGAGGTTTTCCATTTCTTAGCAATTAATAGCCTGGCCGTCATCAAGATTTCAACTGCTATCATTCTGAAAGGTGGAGGGTACTGGTCTACATGAATATTTAGTATTGCTAATTCAGGAGTTGCTTTCCAGTAATTTTGGAAATGAGTGAAAACACCCCACCCCAGAAACTCCTGAGATTAGGGCATTCCCATAGCATGTGTAAAAGAGTGCCAACTTTACCACAGCCTCACCAACATTCATTGGTGTTTCCCTGTACAAATTTTGCAGTAATATATGGGGTGTAGTACCACCTAAGCAGTATTTTCTGAGTTATTTCCCAATGCGTTATGGATCTGATGCATCGAGAGTTGCTTTGTATAGCTTTTTTCCATTGTTCATCAGAAAATGATACAGTAAGATCTCTCTCTCATTTTTGGAAGGGAGATATTTTACTAAATTGACTCTTGTATTGTAACAAGTCGTAGAAAAGGGAAATTCCCCCTTTAACTTTTGTGTCATCAGACCAGAACGCCCAGGCTTGGTGTGGTATTTTAACAGAAGTGCCCTTATGTTGTTTTAAGAAAGAAGTCATTCTTAGATATACAAAATAGTCTGTTACAGGTAGAGAGTATTTGTGTGCCAAGGTCTCAAAAGGAATCAACTTATCCCTCGCCATCAGGTCCGAAACCAAGGAGATACCTTTTTGTTCCCATACCGACAGGTCGAGATCTTCAATGTATGTACACATGGAGGAAATAGGAGTGGGTACCTCGGTCAGAGTTTGATGTTGATCCACGTTTTGGTTTCAATGATTTTTATTGAGATAAAGAAATGCAAAGTACAGTTTTAAGAAAGACAACGTAATAAAATGTCTTTAACAGTACAGAGTATGCGAGTATCAACAGACAGGGGGGCGTGACCGGATGCAGAGGGAGGAGGCTGTGTGTGTGTGAGTGAGCGGCGTCTCGCTCTCCTCCCCATGCTGTTACACTGAGCGGCGTCTTCCCCCACCACCCCCGCCTGCTTGCGGATGGATGGTGGCTTGAATCTCGGACCCCATGCCGCACGGATATTCCTTTCTGCCTCTGCCTACCGTTCCGCTGTGCGACGGAGCCCGCGACCCGGAGGTGGTGGGAATAGCCCTGAGGAGGGGGTCAGTCCTTTTGCCTGTCTCTTGTGGAGCGGTTAGGACTTAAAATTAACCTAGGATCCGGGAGCTGTGAGCGGAGAGGCTGAAGAGCATCTAGTGAGAGACCAGGGTTGCTGCACATTCGTTGCCAAAAAAGAAAGAAAAAAGACAGGACCGGAGCAACATGCAACATGCAGATGAGCTCAAAGGAAGGGTGAGAAACAGCTGAGGGAGGAGAAATTTTCTTGCATAAATCCTTTTGCATAAATAGGGTGGTGAGTCAGTATTGCTCAATGAACATTGCAATGTGAATAAGTTTGTATACTCTGTGGAAGGATGTGGAATAGCTTCTATAATTCCCACCCTATATACTGTTTTTTTTTCCCTCCCCCCCCTGCTCCTACCCAGATAGTTAAGCAGATTGCTTGAGAAATAATTTGAAGACCTGGGGCTTTGTTTCATGGTTGTCTGGAGGAGTTGTTAACTCATTATAAAGAACTTGTCGGGACGCATAAACCCTGAGTGGAGCTGTTGTTGCTAGACCCATTTTTTGATCTCCCGGGAAACTGTTCCTTCCCAGGGTTTGACTGTTGTTGGGACTGTATAATGCTCTACGGAAGCCACCTAGTAGATTAAAGCTCGTCAGCCTTTTAAAATACTACCTTACATACCTGTTTGCTTGCTTTTCTCCTCCACCTCAGCTTTGGCAACTTATTTATCATTTTGTTCGATTAACATAAGTCTGAGATCGGAACGAGCTCTAGAAAGCTGTTGAGCTAATTGGGAGTCAGTATTGGTTTTATTGAGAGATTCAAGAGTTTTTATGGTGGTAAGCAATTGGTCGACCTTTTGTGTCCTCCGCCTCCTCTCCCCCGCACAAATCTTAATCATCACCCCTCTAATAAATGCCTTATGGGCACACCATAAAACCATCGGGTCATCTACCGAACCTTTGTTACAAACAAAGTAGTCCTTCAAATGTACTCTAATGCTAGCAGCATGTTCTGGCATCTGAAAGATACGGGAGTTGGCTCTCCATATGCAAGCCGGACCAGGAGTACGCCCCTCCATCACCACCATGGAAACCGGGGCGTGGTCAGACCACGTAATGTCATGAATAGTAGATGCAGAGATTAACTGTAACAACTGTTTGTCGACAAGTATCAAGTCAATACGGGAATACGAGTTATGCCTGGGAGAGTAAAATGTATAGTCTCGTTCTTCACTGTGTTGGCACCTCCAAACGTCATACATGTCTGCCGCATGTAGAAAAGGTTGCAATTTGGGAGGAGACCTCTTGGCAACTGTAGTAGAGTCCAAGGCAAAATCAGGAGTAATGTTGTGATCTCCACAGATAATTAGGGAACCCCATCTTATAGCTGCAATTTTCCTATATAGTCTTTGCAAAAACCAAATTTGGTGGGTGTTGGGAGCGTAGAGGTTGACCAGGGTATATGGCTTATTATTAAGCTCTCCTTGAACAATTAGGTATCTACCCGATGGGTCTGTATGTAACTCTTTCAGGACAAAGGACACCGAGTCCCTAATAGCAATAAGGACCCCTCTGTGTTTCTTCGGTGCACAGGACATAAAAAGGGACGGAAAGCTTTTATGTTGGAATTTTGGTGCATTACCAGCTTCAAAATGCGTCTCCTGTATAGCGCTTTGCAGGGTGATTCAACACGTTAGCGTTAAATGAAACTACTTTGAAAGACATAGTTATCAGGTATTTGATGATACTCACGACACTTGGGGCAGGTACTACCAATGACCCACATGCTTCTGCTGCGACCACACGGATGTATGAGTCTATTCATCATACTTTCTGTTCTCGAAAGAAGAAGAAGACCACCAGACCCTGAGGAACATAAATGAAAAAGGGGAAGAGAGAGGGATAGAGTCATGTCCATGTAAAGGAGACAAAACGGTAATAAAAAGGTAGGATTCAACAAGAACCAGAGGGCGGAAAAACCGTCCATTATTACTAGGGGGGGAAAGGAACGCACTATTGCTCCATAGTGCGGCAAGGCCCCAATATGTATCCGTCTGCTCCTCGGCGAGGGATGAAAGCATATCAAGGATTACTTTTCTTAGAGTTCTTCTTCTTCTTATGTGACACTGTGTGCCATCCATCCGGGGAGTGTGCTACCTTTGCGGAAGCAGGCTCGTCATCCGCCTGTACTGGTAAGATGGCCAGGGAGCGTAGCAGGGCTAGGCCCTCTGCGATATTGGTCACAACAGTGGTGATGTCTTTGTGGGTAACAGTCAATTTCACTGGGTAGCCCCATCTATATGGAATATTGTGATTCTTCAAGGCTTTGGTCACTGATACTAACGATTTCCTTTTTAGCATTGTGTACTGCGAAAGGTCCGCAAACAGTTGGATGTGGGTAAATTTTTCAGGAGGGAACTGCTGCTTTCGAAACGCCATCATGAGCTTCTTCTTGGTTTGGAAAAAGTGCACTCGCATTAACACATCCCTAGGGATGTTATCTGGCAGATGGGATGGTTTAGGCAGCCTGTGTATGCGATCTACCTGCATCTCCGCTTCATCTGTGGAGGGAAGGAACGCACACATGAGTTCTTTGGCATATTGTTGTAGATGCGCAGGGAGGACGGTTTCAGGGACTCCTCTTATTTTGATATTATTCCTTCTCGACCTGTCCTCAAGGTCTGCGATTTTACTCTTTAGCCATGTGATTTCATCTGCCTGCTCATGAAAAGCATCAATCAATGTGTTGTGGGAAGTTGCAAATTCCCCCATTTTTGACTCGATATGATCAACTCTGCCACTCACCTCCCCAACTTCGGTTTTAAAAGAACTAACACACTTCAACATGTCTGCATGCATGGAAGTGTGGAGGGAGAGCAGCATCTCCTTGAGCATGGTATCTGAGACAGGTCTATCAGCGGTGGGGAAAGCACTGAAGGGGTCTGTTAACTCCCTTGTGTCCTCTAATGAGTCTTGCTCTGTGCTCACCTGTCTGCAGTCTTCCTCCAGTCTGGGCTTAGACTTCACAGGGCTACAGGAATTCGGAGTGGATGTCGCTGGAGAACGTCCTCGCTGAGCACTTGTTGTTTCAGGGCTGGATTCGTCCGACCTGGAGCTGCACGAGGGAGGTGGAGGCGAATCTGCTCCGTCGGCGCCATCTTGCCGCAGGCCGCGCTCCGCCGGTCTGAAGAAATCCACCAATTTCTTCGGTTTGGCCGCGTCTTTCCGTTTGCGGGACATAGCGTCCGGGTCTGTAGGGTCTCCGGTCACCGGGAACACAAGTGGGTACACTATCCGTCGCTTCTATGTCGCTGAGGGACCGTTGCTGGAGCGGAGCTCACTGCCTAAGCGTCCATGCACCAGCGCGCGGTAGCCACGCCCCTTGTTTCTATTATTATTGATGGGGGAGGGAGTGGGAGGGCGAGATAGAGAAGAAGGGGAGTGGCAGACATTGTGCCCCTTTATACGGGGGGGGGTTGGTGGGTTGCTCTCCCCATATGTGTATCGTATGGGGTATACTTTGTGTTTGGAGGGTTTCAGGGGGGGGGGGGGGTAGAGAGATGGGGGCGAGGGAGGGGAGGAATTCACGGTAGAATGGGGAGCCAAGTTTTTGTATGGGAAGGTCACATTAGAAGGCCCCAGGGGGTGCCTAGAGAGGCAACGGGAGAAGTGTGTGGGTTGAATGGTGAGTGTGATTGGAGAGATGTGGGGGGGAAGAGTATAAGGGAGGGTGGACATATAGGATGTAGAAAAGGATGGAAGAAGCACACTCTAGGAGCACAATATAATGAATACTCAATCACAGGGAAACGATGGGTAAGAGATAACCACATACAATTAAGTGTTAAAGATGGAGTAAATGAATTTTGTAATAAGGATGATCACTATAATTAGTAATGGGTGAATTCACAGCGTTAAAAGGGGAAAGTTTTATTGTGTACTCTTGGAATGTAAGAGGTTTGGGAGATCCGAGGAAGAGGATGGCGGTTAAGTCAATAGTTGGGACACAAGGGGTAACGTTTCTTTGTTTACAGGAAACACATTTCACAAATGTTTCTAGTTCATAGTTAAATTGGGGTGAATATCCTATTCAATACCATTCGATACATACCTTTTTTTCTAGGTGGGTTAGCACTTTGATTAAGGTAGGGACACCTTTTGACGGTCTTCAGGTTAAGACTGATGAACAGGGGAGGTACCTTTTCTTGTACGGCAGAATAAGGGAAAAGGCTTTGATTCTGGCCAATATTTATATACCACCGCCCTCTTCCATGGATATTCTATATGCACAGGTTGAGTTTGTGTTGGATAAACCGGGGGTCCCATTGATGATAGTAGGGGACTTTAATATGGTTATTGACATAGCAATGGACAGATTCCCCAAAGGGAGGATACAACAGGGAGGTACAATTGAAAGACGGTTTTTGCAGTTTATGGGAGAAATGGGATTGAAAGACCTCTGGAGAATTCAGAATCCAACAGCCCGGTCTTTTTCGTGTCTTTCTGCCTCACATTCAACCTTTTTAAGGATAGACATGGTCTTAGGGAATGACGAGGCAGTGGGATTAGTAAGTAAAATAAAATATATGCCGACGAGTCTTTCTGACCACTCAGCAATGATGGCCTCCCTGGAGATAGAGAGGGAAAATCAGCAACGAGGGTGGAGATTTAGTCCCTTATGGCTGGAGCTTATAGGCGAACCAAAAGATTTACTTGATGCACTAAAGGAATATGTTGATTGGAATACAGGTACGGCCTCGCAGGGGATGGTGTGGGACACATTAAAAGCCTACCTTCGAGGCCTTCTGATACAGCAGATCTCCAAAATTAAAAAACAGTCAGGGGAAAGGGAGGAACTGGCTTCAAGGAGAGTGTCGAAGTTAGAAATCCAGTATATAAATGTTCCAACGATCGATAACCAGAAACAATGGTTAAAAGTGCAGCAGGAATACGGACATATAATGTTGGAGAAAGCTGAAAATAAATATATATTCCAGAAACAACAAGCATTTGGAGAAGGTGAAAGGGTTGGTCGGATGCTAGCGCATGTAGTGAAAACAAACTTGTCACCTTCCATGGTAACAAGGATCAGAATGGTAGAGGGTGGGATATCTACAAACAAGCTAGATATATTGGAGAGATTTAGAGCCTATTATGAGTATTTATATTACTCGAATCAGGATGAGAAGGGAGAAGAAATGGACACATTTTTTGGCGGGCTGACAATACCTTACCTCTCTGGGGAAGACAGGGATACTCTCGATGGTCCTATAACGATAGAAGAGATTTGGCGCATCGTACAGGAAATGGCAGGGCAAAAAGCTCCAGGCCCAGACGGTCTCCCAGTGGAGGTTTACCGCCACCTTGGTGAGGTGTTGCTGCCTGAATTGTCAAAAATCTTTAATTGGGCACTAAAAACAGGAGAGCTTCCATCTTCAATGATGGAATCAATCATAATAGTGATACCGAAAGAAAATAAAGACCCCCTCAACCCCGCGTCATATAGACCTATCTCTTTATTGAACTTGGATGTAAAGATCCTAGCAAAGGTCTTGGCAGCTAGACTAAATAGAGTGATAGAAAACCTTATACATCCTGATCAATCAGGCTTTATTCCTGGTAGATCCACAAGTATAAACATAAGGAGGGTTTTCCTAAATCTTCAAATACCAGTGGATGGTGAGGGCCAGAGAGCCGTCCTATCTTTGGATGCTGCCAAGGCCTTTGATACTATAGAGTGGAGCTATCTGTGGAGGGTTTTGAGGGAATTTCAGGTGGGCCCGGTATTTATAAAATGGGTTCAAATGCTATATAGGTCCCCGGAAGCAAGGATAAGAATAAATAATGGTAGTTCGTCAGGGATTCAGTTGAAGAGAGGAACGAGACAGGGGTGCCCTCTGTCTCCTCTCTTGTTTGCCATGGCAATTGAACCCCTGGCTATGTCCCTTAGATTAAATTCGGGGATAAAGGGATTCAAGAGAGGAGACGAGGAAGAAAAAATAGTGCTATTTGCAGATGATCTCCTTCTGCTTCTTGGAGATGTGCAGCATTCTATAGGGGAGGTAATGTGTCGAATCAACGATTTTGGACATCTTGCGGGATTAAAGATAAATTGGGAGAAATCCTGTATATTGCCCATTGACCCCCTGGATAGTCCGCTACCTTGTGAAGCTGCACATGTCCAGATAGTGACACAAATGAAATACCTAGGCATATACATTTCTAAAAATCCCAAACAGTATATAATGGACAACCTGGCCCCTTTGTTACTTAAAATCAAACAGAAAATTAATATCTGGAAGAGACTACCTCTATCAGCAGCAGGCCGATGTGACTTAATTAAAATGATAATTCTACCACAACTTTTATACGTTCTACACAACTCTCCAGTATGGATCTACAAAAAATGGTTTTATAAGGTGGATTACATATTTAGAGAATTGATCTGGAAAGGTGGCCAAGCACGCATTGGCTTAAAAACGTTGCAACTTCCCAGCGATGGAGGGGGAGTTGCACTCCCACATCCATTTAACTATTTTCTAGTGGCCCAGATACAGCACCTGGTGGGAGAGGACCTAGAGGGTGGAGGATGGAAAAAGAAAGCCCCTCTTGAACAACGTCTAGGCAGACCATTGGTAGCGACACTAGAGTCAGGGATTCACCTGCGAGATATCCCTACTCTGGGTTTGATGATAAAGGTGTGGGAGGCAATCAAAAAAACGTTGGGATATAAGGGATTTACGGAGTACTCCCCCCTTTGGGATAATAACAATCTAGATGAGATACAGAAAATAGGACAAATAAGGGAATGGGAAAGGTGTGGTATAAAATTCATTCATCAGATTTACCAGAATGGTAATCTGAAACAGTTTCAAGAGTTAAGGGATCAGTTTGCAATTCCGAGGAAGTCTTTTTTTTAGATATTTACAAGTCAGGCATGCGTTGGGAAAACAGTTTGGGGAAGAGGCAATAAAATGGTGTGAGATGCCAATAATTAAAGACATATTACGAGCAAAATCAGGAAAAGGGTCAATATCTAAAGTCTATGTGAATTTGTGTAGGAAGACCCGGGTAGGAAGGCAGGAGCAAACGAATAGGAAAAAATGGACGGCAGATGTGGGAAACAACTCGGAAGAACAGTGGGAGAGGATTCTCGAGTTGGCACCCTGGGTGTCCATCCCCCCCCCCCTCAAAAGCTTTCTCATTTGTTCCTGTTGTATAGAGCATACTACACCCCTAAGAGGCTCTTTCTGTTTGGTAGGAGATGTGATGCGGCTTGCCCTAGGTGCGGAAGGACAGAGGCAGATATGATACACATGTTCTGGAGATGCCCCAAGCTATACCGATATTGGAGAGAGGTAGTGACCATAATTAACCGAGTGTTTGAGATAGCAGTAGAAATGGAACCAATGGGGTGTGTACTGGGGTGGACTGCGGGGGGTGGCGACCCCAAGGATAGTAAACTGGCGAAAATAAGGTCCCTCTTTCAGGCTAGGAAATTGATAGCTCAGAAATGACAGTCTTCAATACCCCCTACCAGCGGAGAGTGGGTGCAGAATATGAATAGGGTTATCCTTAAGGAAAGGGTTGCTTATATAAGCCAGGGTGGTATTAAAAAATTTGATAGGATTTGGAAGCTGTGGTATGAGAAAATGAATAAAGGGGCCTATATTTAAAAGGGGAAGAGTTGGTCGAGAAATAACGGGAGAAGTGTGTTTGAGTGAGTGGGGAGGGGGTTGTCAGTTAAAAAAAAACAGTGTAAGGAGTGGGTTTGAGTGAGTGTGGGAATAAGATGAATGTGGGGAATGGTAGGGTGTAAAAGGGTTACATGCAATTCATATGTTGTTTTGGTTTTATTTGATAATGTGGTATGTCATGTTTATATATTGGGAAAGAAAAATTAATAAAGAGATAAAGTTAAAAAAATAAAACAGTACAGAGTATGCGATTATTACATCCAATTTTCAAATACAACAGAAAAAAAAAAAAAAAACTATAAGGGGTAGAGATCATTATGTAAGAGGCTATAACATTAGTATTCCAAAATGTGATATATAGGTGGGGTTGCACCCTGCCCCAGGTACCCCAAATGGGAACACACTGTACGCAGGAGCAAGGTGCCATCCGGGTAAAGTTGGTAACAGATGAGTACACTAATGACACCATATTCTATCCCTGTTGTAGCAGAATGAACCAGTGTATCATAGACTAGAGACAGAAAATGGCAATAACAAAGCCAATGTAGTGTTGGCAACATGAAAACAGAAAACAGAACCAAGGAGGGTATCCAGTTGGTAGTAGCCAGTAGTGAACAATCAGCTAGGATGAAGGCATACATAAAAAAAAAAAAAAAAAAGGGGGGGGGGAGATATATGAGGGCAGGGGCAAAATTAGTCCCTCTTGGAGCATTGATATTAGTCAGTGGAATAAAGGTTTGGACGATTCGTACCAGTTTAGCCAAGCTTCCCATCTGTGTGTCAGTTTAGAGAGAGATCCTTCTGCCAAGGCATATATGTGTTCATACATGCCGTGTATATGTGTTATTCTTATGACTTGTGTGTGTGAAAGTTGCTCATTGGATTTCCAGTTATGTACAATGGTTAACCTTGCAGCTAAGCATATATGTGTAACTATGCATTGAGAATTGTGGGGGTAGTTTTTGATTCCAATATTAAGGAGTGCCAGTTCTGGAGATGGAGGGGAGGCAATATGTGTAATTTCTGTTATGAGACAAAAGGTATCGACCCAAAACTGTGTTAATTTAGGGCAGTCCCATAATTTGTGGTATAAGGTACCTGGGAGGCCACACAGTCTCCAACAGTTAGGATCTGTGGAGGGGCTAAATCTGTGTATTTGCGATGGGGTAATGTACCACCGATGGTGTAGTTTATGTGAGAGATCCCACAGGTTAGCCGATTTAGTTGCCTTGAAGGTGGCACTGATTGCAGTGTGCCATTGTTGTGGAGAATATGTGGTACCTAAGTCTCTTTCCCAAATTAGCATGGGAGGTAATTTTTCAAAAGTAGTTTTGCCATCTAGTAGGACATAAAAGAGGGAGATACCTTTGGTCGATGTGGAGTTGTTGGACAGGTATTGCCAAGCCGATATTGGTATGTTACGACGTAGGGAGGGATTTCTTATGAGACAATGTGATATTTGGACATATTTGAAGTAATTTGTGTGAGGCAAGGAAAATTCGGTCTGCAAAGAGGTAAAAGGGTGTATGAATTCATTGTCATATAAGTCTGAGATGTGGGAGATACCTTTGTGTTTCCAAGAGGAAAGCTGTATGTCTTTAATCAGTAACTGTAACGTTTCTATGGGGAGAGGGATTTCGCAGGTATGAGCAGTGGAGTGTAAATGCTTAAAAAGATATGTAAAGGCTGCCACTGATGCCTTGATGGTCGGGGATAGATATTGGTCAGATTTTTTTTTAAATTTGGGTGCGGATAATAGCCAATTTTTTAGATTGTTGCCTAAAACTTGAGAGGCTTCCATATTGCTCCATTGGTTATTTGGGTCGGAGGTGAACCAAGCTTTGAGTTGGGTTAGGAGTGCCGCATTGTAGTAGTGTCTCAAATCAATATATCCTAATCCCCCCTACTCGTCTATATTTTATAAGAATACGTCTTGCCACTCTGGATTTTTTATCTTGCCATATAAACTTTTGAAGTATGGATTGAATTTGCGTAAAGAAGGAGGACGGTATGGGTATGGACAGTGCTCTAAATAGGTAAAGCAGCTGAGGGAGTTTGAGCATTTTGAATGCTGCAAGTCTGCCTGAGGTAGATAGCGTGATTTTAGAGATGTTGGCTAAGTCTGCAGGAAGCTTGGCTAAGAAAGGGATGAAGTTCGCTTTATATAAAGCAGTGGTTGTCTTTGTGAGAGAAGTGCCCAGGTAGGTAAGTGAGTCCGAAGACCAGGCATAATGGTATTGATTACGCAGGTGTTGTTGCTGCAAATGAGACATTGCTAGGGGTAATATATAAGATTTAGTTACATTAACCTTATAGTAGGATACACAGCTGAATTCATCAAGTAAGTTTTGTACCGAAGCCAGGGAAAAGGAAGGGTTGGTTAATGAAAAGATCACATCATCAGCAAAGAGGCTGATTTTGTGTTCTTTGCTGCCCATATTCACACCCGAAATAGATGCGTGTGATCTTACTTTAGCCGCAAGGGGTTCGATTAACAAATCAAAGATTAGGGGTGAAAGGGAACAGCCTTGTCGTGTGCCATTAGTTATATTAAATTCAGTGGATAACATGGAAGAACAATAGACTTGTGCTGATGGGGTGGAGTACAAGGCCAAGATTGCCAACAAGATATGGCCTTGGAAGCCAAATTTTTCCAAAGTTTGTTTCAAATATTGCCAATGAACCCTATCGAATGCCTTCTCCGCATCCAGAGATAGGAGCAGAGAAGGCACTCGATGGGCCACCGTGTGATGAATAATATTGATCATTCGTCGGGTCGCATCAGATGTCTGGCGGCCTTTTAGAAATCCTGATTGGTCAGGGTGTATCAATTGTGGCAGTAGGTCCAATAATCTATTAGCTATTACTTTAGCATAGAGTTTTACATCATGGTCAAGTAGGGAGATAGGACGGAAATTTTGTGTGTATGTGGGCTCCTTCCCTGGCTTCGGTATTGTTATAATTAAAGCTTTCAGCATTTCTTGCGGGAAAGAGGCTGAGGAGGCAGCAGAATCGAACAATGGAGTAATGTGCTTATTAAGGATCGGATGGAATTGTTTGAAGTATTCTGCTACAAAGCCGTCAGGTCCAGGTGCTTTATTGTTGGGCAAGGATTGAATGACACGCGTAATTTCTGTCGTCGTGAATGGTGCGTTGAGTTCCTCTAATTGAAGGGGAGTTAAGCTGGGTAGGCTAGTTGAGTCTAAAAACGTTTTGATTTGTTGGGGCGTAGGTTGAGGTTGGCGTGGGTCGTCTTTCAAATTATAAAGAGTGCTATAATAGGTGCTAAAGGCGTCAGCAATGGCTTGAGGGTCATTCAGTTTGGCATTAGTAATTGGATGGTACATGTAAGGAATGTGGGACTTAGAGGAGTAACCTTTGATCTGGCAGGAGAGTAGTTTACCTGGCTTATTGCTCTCAGCATAGAATCTCATTTTTAGTCGTTTTTGGTATTTGTCGTGGGTTTCTAACAACAGGGCTCTGAGATCTAATCTGAGGGCAATCAGTTTCGATTTAAGTGCTTGTGTAGGAGTTTGCTTATTGAGGAGATCAGTGGATTGAATGTCTGCCAATAATGTGTTTATTCGCTGCCTCCTTTGTCTCTTATCTCTAGCTCCCAATTGAATAAAGAGTCTGCGCATATACGCCTTATGTGCTGACCATAAAACCTGTGGGTCAGTAACTGAGTCTGCATTTTGTTCAAAGAAGGAAATTAAATTATCCTGTAGTGGGGGCATGGTTTGGCGCTGGAAGAGAATGGCTGCCTGAACTCCCAGCTCCCGCTAACGGAGGACACAGCACCCTCATTAACCGGAGTAAGAGCCAACCGACATGGGTAAGGGAGACAGACACAACTCCGCTACCAGGTCCCGCTCACCACGGAGCAACGAGACCCAGCCGAGCCACAACATACCCGCGATCTTCAGATCGCAACAGCGGGACTCACAGCCATCTGCACAGGCCTCCCCCCCGCACCACACGTTCGGGCAGCGGCAGCCCCGAGCGTGACAGGGACAGACACAGCCCCCCTGCACAAGCTACAACACCCAGCCAGGCTCAACCTTTGTGCCTAGGGGACATGCAATCCATAGCCTCTGACATCAAAAACACTTTGGCAGCCGCTATAGCTGACCTCCGCTTTGATGTCCAATCAGTTGCAGCACGGCTGGAGGGAGTAGAAGCTGCCACAAGCAGGCAAGAAACCACCATTACACAAATACAACAAGTCTCTGATATACACTCTCTTCAACTGAGAGAAATGCATAGACACTTAGAAGACTTGGATAACAGGGGCCGCAGGCACAATATAAGAGTGAGAGGACTCACTGAAGCTGTAGAACCTGGCAACCTTCACCAATGTGTCCAGTCTATCTTCAATAGCCTGCTTGACAGACCCCACGACTCTCCTATAGACATGGAGCGTATACACAGAGCTTTACGCCCCAGGGGAAGGGATACTGATCCCTCACGCGACGTCATCTGCTGCTTAGTAAACTTTCCGCTGAAAGAAGACATCCTCAAGCGTGCCAGAGAGAGATGTCAAGTTTTGCATGAGGGCACAGAAATCAAGCTCTTTCAAGATTTGTCTCCCATCACATTACAACACAGAAAGGATCTTCGCCCCCTCCTGGACCTCCTTCTCACACGCAACATCTCCTATAGGTGGAAATTCCCATTTGCCCTGTCAGCATCGTCAATGGGACGCTCCGCCTTACTACGAGTCCCGGAAGACCTACCACAGTTCTGTGCTGCCATGGATATTCCTCAACCTCCGCTGTCCGACTGTTATAATGATCAACGCATACTGACGGCGAGACGTCCAGAGCACCGAGAAGATCCGATGGAATGGAATACACAAAGACCCAGGCGACAACGATCTCCCCCAGCAACTCCTCCACATCAAGCACATCGCCAACCACCAGGCGGAAACCCACTGGCCTCACCAGCCCATAGGAGACCTAGACAGGACTCCTAAACCGCCTTCTATACTCCAGGTCAGCAGTCTATAGAAGACCTTCTTCCACCCGTTCTCACCAAGGTTATGTGAGTCCTTCACGAGTTACACACAGTTCTCAAATTCTTTTTCTTTTCTTCCTTTTTTTTTGAGTATAAGACACTGTTAAGCCACCATGTCTGACTAACCTGTTCTGCCAGCTGGGCAATCATAACCCACTTTGATGGGCGGAACCCTCAAGTGGAGCTCCCACAACCCACCCCCCACTTCCTGATTAGATGCCACTCCCAACTACCCTTCCGGCAACATTCCAATCTCCCCCCGACTTGTTTAGAACTACACCACCTGTCTCCCTGGAATGGATACCGGATAGACACAAGCCAGATACATCCTTTTTCCTTGACTTGCTAACCTGCCACAGCTTGCCCACAGGTATCTCTACGCTAACAATTTACGACCGGGATGTTCCCAGGGATCATGGGAAACTACTCAGAGGCAGCGAAGAAGCAAACACAAACCCACCAACGATCTGCCTAATTTTCACTTCTCATCACCTAGAACCATACCACGAACTACCGGGCTCAAACGCTACATAGATACCTCCACCCCCCCCCCCCCCCCTTATATTGTATATCAGGGCTACAACACAACCTCACCCAGAGTCGCATGAACGAGGGCCCTAAACCCATCCCTGGGCACGATCCAGTGGGGTCCCCAATAACTTACTACCCCACACTCAAACACCCCCAACCTGCTTACTTCAAGTTTCATGACTCACTACTGCCCTGGACCACATGAAGGCCACTTCCATCTACCCGAGTCATTCATCCATCCTTTCTCAGGATCCTGCATAACTATGGGACGTTCTACGATCCCACACCACCTCATGCCAGGGGGGATTCCCTTGCCATTACACAGCAATAAGGTGCACCTCTTATATCCAAACAACTACTAGCACCAATGTTGTGAAGGTTTTTTTTTTATTTTTTATTTTTTTTTCTCTCTGTAGTATCTTGATTACATCTGATAATGAGGATGCCATGTTACCATTATTTGTTTGCTTATTTGATTTGTTTGTCCGAACAGGATGCGAGGGAGAATCTTTCGGTCCAGCTCATGAATGAGAAAAAGAGCTCAATGAATCGTGCCCAATACCCATGACTCAGAAAGCACATATACAAACCTCTATATGTGAACCTGACAGGGGGAAGGCTTTCATTCCTCCCATCCCTATCAATACGCTTGACCCACTAATCAACGTCCAGGGGTGTAAATTGACACGACGCTTATAGAACCACAGGCCCGGATGTGACTCCCTCGCATTTTGTTCACCCTGTGTACCCTATTTGTCTTGCTCTTACTGCTCATTGTACATCTTGCAAGATCATCAGGTATTATCCCACCGTACCTTCTCCTGTCCATTGAACATGCCCTTCCTAACACGTACAGCCATACCCATCCTACCTTCAACAATCACACTACGACACCCCCCCCCCCCCCCCAACAAATTGATTCAACTCTCCCATGACACACAATCATACACTCTCTCAAGCAAAAGGCACACCCGGACACTCAAGTGGCAAATCAACTTACACCCTCTCCCACTCCCCCATTACAGGAACACGCAACACGTACCAGGCAGATATCTCTTACTCCGCTATCTCTCACAAGGGGTCTCCACCTCCTAATGCTCCATACCTTCAAAGGCCCCAAAACAGTAGTTGGGGGGCATGATGACTGTACGCCCGTCGAAAGTTCGCTCAAAAGTCTTCTATGCTAATTTTTCTGGTTCTCTTTTTCTTTGCCTTGCCTTTTCCTTCTGAAGTTATACGCTGGTGGCGTTAAAACTAGTTGCCCTAGACTACACTCCTATATTAAGTATGCTGAATAATAACCATCTTGTCCCCCATCTGTATCTCCTACAATAACACGCTCTCTCCCTCTCAACGCAAAATAACAATCCTCCACAGCGGGTACTCGCTATTCTCAACCGGTCCTCCTATATCCCCAACCAGCAGACTTTCTGAGTCTCAGCTGACAACAGCCGGATTCTATTTATTCCATTAGGTAAAGTAGCTGGTCTACTCTCACCTCCGGTCTACCCCCCCTCTCCTCCCCCCTCTCTCTCTGCCCTCACCCACACTCAAGGTCAGTGCTCAACCAGATACATCTCCCCTATTGACTAGATAAAACTGCCCCAACTTGCATTGAAAATGTCTCTGAAAAACTTGACGGCCCCTCTCACGCTAAAACTTCTTTCTCTAAATATCAAGGGCCTAAATATCCCGGAAAAACGCTCTCAGGTACTTTCCTCAATGAAAAACCATAAAGCAGATATTGTTTATCTACAGGAAACGCATTTCAAAACGAATTGCCAACCTAAACTAGAGAATGCACATTATGCGACTGCTTTCCACGCATCAAACCCCAACTCAAAATCGAAAGGAGTGTCAATCTTAATAGCAAAAACATTGCCCCATAGAAATAACCGACTCGCTAGCGGACTCTGACGGTCGCTACTTAATTCTTAAAGGCCGCCTATGGAATAGACCAATCACCCTGGCCAACATTTACGCCCCGAATGTAAAACAGGTCCCATTCTTCTGCAAGATTGCCTCCCTCTTGTCTTCTTTCCAGTCAGGTATACTGATTCTAGGAGGAGACTTTAACGTCCCCCTTAACCCCATTCTAGACTCCTCCACAAGCACTTCTTCTCGTGTGTACCGTGCACTACGCCAGATACATTGCCAACTTCACAATCTCCTGCTACACGACACATGGCGCACCCTCCATCCTGGAGATAAAGATTACACATATTTCTCAACCCCGCACAATCGATATTCTAGAATCGACTATTTCTTCCTAACCCAGCAGGACTTATCCCTATTAACCAAAGCCACGATCGAACCCATGTTTCTCTCCGACCATCATCCCATCTCCATCTCACTGACCTTCCCAGAGACAATCAAACGATCTAAAGTGTGGCGCCTAGACGCTTCTCTTCTAACAGACAAAGCCAATTTAGACCACATACATTCACGCATTAAATTGTTCTTCCAAATAAACAACACGCCTGATACACATCCCCTAACTCAATGGGAAACGCACAAATGCACCATAAGAGGGGAGCTCTTATCCCTTTCATCCAAACGAAAACGACAGAAGCAAGCACACATCAACGACCTGACCAATCAAATTAAAAAACTGGAAACAGCACACAAAAAGACCCTAGCCACACAAACCTTACAAGAACTTACCCGGGCAAGATCCCTCCTACTTGAGGAGCTGAATGAACTAACAAATCGCAAATTTACCTTGACACGTAAACTGTTTTACGAACATGCTAACAAAAGCGGGACACTCAGGGGGCGTGGCCAGCGCGTAGCGGAATGGACGCCTGACTCGAGAGCTCCGCTCCAGCATAGAGGGAAAGCATACTTCGAGGCGGCGTACAACACCCTGACTCACAGCAACGTATAGCTGAATCACCGCTCGACCTCCGGAGATGACCCGCAAGCGGAACAACGATTCTCAGCCGAGGAAACTCCGGGATTTCTTCTTCACCACCGTAGGCCGCGAGGCCCAAGATGGCGCCGGCGGCGAATCCCCGTCTCCCGCGAGCGGATCCCCTTCACAGACGCCGAGCCCGGGCTCAGACGTAGGCCCGATGCGGCGCTCTCCGGCTGCCTCAACTCCTCTCTCCGGTAGTCCGGCAAAGTCGAGACCTCGTTTAAAGGCTGATCCACTGGAAGACAAGGTCAGTGTACATCAGAGTTCCCTTGATGACACGAGGGAACTGGCTGACACCATCAACTCCTTCCCTACCACGAACCAGCCCATCTCTGACACTACTTTAAAAGATATGTTGATCTCCCTCCGTGGATCACTACATACAGACCTAATGGAGTGCATGAGAAACTTTAAATCAGATATGAATGAACTGGGGGGGCAGGATTGACCACGTGGAAAAAAAAATGGGGGAATATGCGTCCTCCTACAACACCCTGGTGGACTCCCATAATGAGCAAGCAGATGAGGTGGCCTGGCTTAAAGCTAAGATTGCCGACCTCGAGGACAGGTCTCGCAGGAACAATGTTAAACTACGGGGCATACTTGAAAATGTCCTACCGGCTCACCTTCACCAATACGCTAGAGACCTCATGTTAGCGTTCTTACCCTCAACGCCAGAGGCCAAACTGGTTATAGACCGGTTCCACCGCCTGCCTAAGCCATCTCATCTCCCAGACAATACTCCAAGAGATGTCCTAATGAGGGTACATTTTTTCCATGTGAAGGAGAGACTCATGGCGGCTTACCGTAAAAATCCTAGCCCCCCACCACAATATTCAGCTATTCAGCTATACGCGGACCTTTCGTAGTTCACCATGCAAAAACGTAAGTCCCTCTTATCAATCACCAAAGCACTCAGAAATCACAACATCTTGTACAGATGGGGATACCCAACCAAACTTATTGTCACAAGAGAGGGCAAAGCATCCGTAATCTCCACCTTAGCTGAAGGTTTGGAACTGCTCCGCATGTGGGACATTCTCCCAGTACAAGATAACACCCCAGCCGCCTCGGAGTTGAATACTAGTGAGGATTGGCAAGTGGTATCTCGCAAGAGACATAGCAAAAAAAATGACAAATAACTGCCTTGAGTATACCGTTTGCTTAAACCTAGCAAATTGATCAACTAGATCCCTTTTCAAAGACTCCGTCACTGAAAAGTTGGATGCGTAAAATCGAGGCAGTTTACCTCATGGAGGACATCACTCATGCCAATAAGAATTCCTCGCAAAAAACCCTCTTGACTTGGTCTTGTTGGAAAGAATTTACCTCCACTACATTTTACGCAGATATCTTAGCGCATCCCCACTGAGCAGCGCAAACTAAGTTTCTACATGCCACCACGTGAGCCACCGTACCCCCACCCTCTTTCTCCCCTCCTTGACCCTCCTCTCCTTCTCTCTCCCCCCCCCCCCTTTTTACACTCTCTTGCCTTTTTCTGTTATCTCTCAGTTTCTGTGATAGACAACATGATACCTGGTCCTTGAATCAGAGCTGTGTACTTTGCTCATTATCTCTTGAATGCTTTTCGGTTTTGTTTTTGTGTTTTTTTTTGTTTGTTTTTCTTCACTGGCACTTCCGTTATTGCTTTACTGTGTTTGCCCTAAGATGCTCTGATGCTAATTACTAATCCTGTCCCCTGGTTTATGGGACTGGGTGCTGTATGTGGATTTAACAGTATATGTTTGTTGTTTATCTTTAATAAACATTTATTAAACAAAAAAACTAGATCCCTTTTGCTTTGGAGCTCTCAGCCTATGAGCCTCCCTTTTACCAATATGTGCAGTCCATCTGCCACCGGATTCCGGACGGAGTCTACTTTTTTATTTCTTTGCCATTTGATTGTTGGCTCTCTTTTGACTTTTGTTTTTCTCTTGTTTATTATTTGTGTTTTCTCCCCCTTCCCCATGGAGATGGATGAGGACGGTCTATCCGAGACCAAGACCAACCACATATCGACGCTTCCATTCAATACATCTTGGATTGCCTGGAGCAGGTATGGACTCCTTAAGGATCTTTGTTTATCACTTTTTTTTTTACTGACCAATGTCGTTCACACTAACATCTTTTAATGTCCGGGGCCTGCACCATCCAGCCAAACGTGCCTCGCTGTGGAAGGAAGCTCTGAGATTAGGCTCTGATGTATTGTGTGTACAGGAGACACATTGGGCATCTTCTTGTGAACCCACTTTTAAACACTGCAGATTCCCTCATATCTTCCGAGCCTCTTTTTCCGCAAAAAAAAAGGGAGTCTTAATTGCCATAAAAGACTCGGTAACTTTCTCGTTGCAAGAGACGTACGCTGACCCAGACGGTCGATACTTGATCCTAGTGGGCACCTTTAATCATAGACTGTATACCTTAGTCAACGTTTACGCTCCCAACACACACCAACTGCGCTTCTTGAAAAAAAAACCTTCGTAAAGTTGACCTGCTTAAGAAAGGCGAATTGATAGTTTGTGGGGATTTCAATATCACACCCAATTACACAATGGACACAACTTCATCCTCGAAAAGGTCCCTGCCTACTCTACAACCTCTACTCCATATGGAGGAATTGCATGATGTCTGGCGCTGCCAACACTCAACTGAAAGGGACTATTCCTACCACTCCTCCAGGCATAACTCGTACTCACGAATTGATTTAATTTTAACGGACAAACTACTTCTGCAACGACTCTCATCATCGATCATTCATGACATTACATGGTCAGATCACGCCCCAGTGTCCATCACAGTAGATGAGAAGCGCTCTTCGGTATGCGCAAATGTTTGGCGTGCCAACCCCTTTCTTCTTCAGCAACCACAGCATGTGTCTTATTTGTCAAAGCATTTGCAAGAGTATTTTACTTTTAATAGCAACACAGTATCTGATCCCTTTACTATGTGGTGTGCCCATAAGGCTTATATGAGAGGTATTCTAATACAATTAAACTCACGGGTTAGAAGGCAGAGGACACTGAAGATAGATTCCCTTTTATCTGATATCAAACGGCTAGAGGCCCAAAACAAAACGAACAAAAACCTTAAAACGATGAATTCATTAAATAAACTTCGTTCGGATCTCAGGCTCCTACTGCTAGAACAATACGACAAACATGTCTAGTACTTGAAACTGTCACACTACTCATCCGGCAACAGGGCTGGTAAACTGTTAGCTCGGAGGCTAAAAGAGCACAAAACTAAATCTAATATCCCCTTCTTAATCCGAAAGAGTGATAACAGTAAATTATATAACCCCCTGGACATTGCAAATTCCTTTGCGGATTACTACTCCTCCCTATACAACCTTAAAAACGACCCCGACCACCCCACAACCCACCGAGACTGACATTCAAAAATGTTTTACTGATCTTTCCCTTCCTACCCTAACGCAAGATCAATTAGATGTCCTCAACTCTCCTATCACCGAACCTGAGATCCGACGGGTCACTAAGACCCTCCCAAATGGGAAATCCCCTGGCCCCGATGGCCTACCAAATTGTTATTACAAAGTTTTCTCTCAAATCTTATCCCCAGCCTTGAAAGAGGTTTACTCTGCAGCAGTGTCCTCTGCCTCGTTCCCTTCGGAGATGCTCAAAGCATATATAGTCACTATTCCGAAACCTGTAAAAGAACCCTCTACCCCGGCCAATTTCCGGCCTATCTCATTACTAAACACCGATGTGAAACTATATGCCAAGATTTTGTCTTCAAGGCTTCTCCCTATCCTCCCGTCCTTGATTGGACCGGAGCAGACGGGCTTTACGAAGGGACGACAAGCGTCCGATGCCACCAGGAGGGTTGTGAATGTTTTACAGTTTGCCGGGTCCTGTCGGATGCCTTCTCTGCTGCTATCTTTAGATGCGGAGAAGGCATTCAACAGGATACATTGGGGTTATATGTCCCACACACTTAGTAGATTCGGGTTTTCGGGACCCATTTTGTCTGCGGTTCTAGCCCTATACTCCTCCCCTTGTGCCCAGGTGTACACGTCCAATATGCTTTCCTCCTCTTTCCATATTTCCAATGGGACTAGACAGGGGTGCCCCCTTTCTCCCTCCATTTTCAACCTTCTTATAGAACCCCTCGCAGAAAAAAATCAGAACCCATCCTGACATACCGGGCTTTCTATTTGCAGACAAATCCCATAACATAAGTCTTTTTGCAGATGACATCATCCTTTTCCTGTCCTCCCCTCATTCCTCCCTCCCGCAGGCCCACTCTATACTCAACCATTTTAGTCGCATATCTTATTATAAGGTTAATTTTACAAAGTCCCTTATTTTAGGCTTAAACCTTACCCCTCAACTTAAGCTTAGCTTACAAGACAATTTCCCCTACTCATGGGCGAAGTCTAGTCTCCCCTACTTAGGGCTACAAATTACGGATGACCCACTCAAATTAGCGGACGCTAATTATACGCCTTTAATTGCTAAATTAGAAAAAGAAACACATAGACTTGCTAAAACGGAGCTTACTTGGTCGGGAAGACTTGCATCTTTCAAAATGTTGCTACTCCCTCAGATACTATATATATTCCGCACATTACCCATTCCACTCAAACACGCCCACTTAAAAGCGCTTGATGCCATACTTAGGCAATATATTTGGGGGGGCCAAACGACCCAGATGTTCCAGACATCTATTGATTAAGCATAGGTCAGCAGGAGGAATGGGACTGATTGACCTCAAGGACTACCATAGAGCGGCCATACTTACCTCACTTAAACACTGGCTCTCTCCTTCACCAGATATTCTCTGGTGCGGCATAGAGCAAGCCCTTAGACCGACAAAGGATTTACGATTGTTCCTACTATCAGACATATGGAGGCCTTTCTCTTTACACCATCTTCCACTTACCCTACAGGCCTCGTTGTTAGCGTGGAGGGACTTACAGAAACTGTCGGATACACCCTCCGGCACTACTGAGGTCCCTGTACCCATAGAAATCCTATCCCAATTGATTCCTAATACAAACTATTCGAAGTGGAAAGCTATGGGTATTTCCTACATCTCTGATCTATACCAGGATGATCACCTTAAAACTTTTGCAGTACTGCGAGATGAATTTGCGTTGCTTCCTAGGGATCACTATGGTCATTTGCAAGCAACCCATTTTCTCAAATCACTAGAACCTTCCCGTGTTCATATTTATATCCCTGATAAATTATGGAAATATTATGCTCTATCCTCTCCTAATACTAAAGGGATTTCCCTTTTTTACTCCACATTTCAGGATAAACTTACGTTTACTAATTCCCGCCCTTATATTAAATGGGCATCTGATTTTAACAAGGTTTTCGCCCCTTCTGAGTGGCACAAAGCATTTCAGGCTATTTACAGATCCTCGAGGTGCGTGAACCACTGGGAGCTCTCACAGAAAATAGCTTTGCGTTGGTATTTGACGCCGTACCTTATGGCAAAAATCTCGCCATCTAACTCTCCCCTGTGTTGGGGATGTGGCGAGATTGCCAACATCTCACATATGTTTTGGTTTTGTAAACATCTCTCCAGTTTTTGGGGGAGCATATTCCGGTATATCTCGTGCATCTCGGGTATCTTAACACCAATAAGTCCTGAACTAGCGGTTTTGAATCTGGGTATTGGAAACTTTCCCCCTCAGTGTCATACAGTGATCACACATCTACTACTAGCGGCCAGGTTAGTGATCACCAGAAACTGGAAGTCTGACCGCTCTCCCAACACCTCAGAAGCTCTCGATATCATCAGACAAAATTACAAACTAGAATCTTTATTAGCTGATAAGAATGGGTCTAGAATAAGTTTTGACAACCAGTGGAAGGCGTGGGTGGATTGGTCTACTCTGAACTGATTATGAAACAGATCCTTTTCCTCTCTTTGTTGTTCCTTTTACTGATTACGAATATTGCCAATCCTATTAGTTTCTATTTATAACTAATATTGGTATGTTATTATCCATGGGTCCCTTCCTTGCTTATCCAAATTCTAGCTTGTTAACTCTACATTACTGTTCTCCTCCATCTCTTATCTCTTATCTCCTCTCTCCTCTTTCCCACCCTTCTTTTCTTTTTCCCTTTCCCCCTGCCCTTGCTGATCTTATGGAAATACATATTGTAAGCTAATTTTTCTTACTCTTACAGTACACGATCGGTACTTTGTTATTGTTATTCTTGTGTACAATGTGTTGAATTGCTTACTATTCGACTTCTTCCAATATGTGATCATTGTATACTCTGTATCCATACGTTTGTTGTAATCATATTTCTGTTAAAACTCTAATAAAAACTATTTTGAAAAAAAAAAAAAAAAAAGCGGGACACTCCTGGCAAGAGCCTTACGGGCCAAGAGAGCGCTCAATGTGGTAAGACAAATACGTAAAATGGACGACACGCTCGCCACCAAAAATGAAGATATAGCTACATGCTTTGAACACTATTACACCGATCTATACAACTTAGCTCACACAAACCCATCCCAGGAATCCACTATACCGAGACAGACACTCATACATGACTTCCTGAAACAACACGCACCCAGACCAATACCTCAGGATATAGCTCAATCCCTAGAAAACCCTATCTCTAAAGAAGAATTAGCCCTAGTAATCAAACAGATGAAAGCGGGGAAGAGTCCTGGCCCAGACGGCTATACAGCTGCATATTACAAAACATTCCAGGATATACTCTCCACCCCCTTCCTCTCCGCGTTCAACTCTCTAACATCACCAACGCATCCACCACATCGTCTCCTAGAAGCCCACATAACTGTGTTACCTAAGGCAGGGAAAGATCACACTAGAGTCACTAATTACCGTCCTATCTCCCTTCTCAATGTAGATACCAAGCTCTATGCGAAAATTCTATCAAACCGCCTTCTCCCACTAATCCCTTCACTGGTGTCCACAGACCAAGTGGGTTTTGTTCCTGGCCGCGAGGCCAGGGACAATACCATCAAAGCTATTAACCTGCACTCCTGGCTGACCTCCTCTAAACAAAATGGCTTCTTCCTCTCATTAGATGCAGAGAAGGCGTTTGACAGGGTGGCCTGGGACTACACGTCTTCCACCCTAAGAGCCTTTGGACTTGGTGAAAATATGCTTGAAATGATCCTTGCCCTCTACTCAAGTCCAACAGCACAAGTAAAAGTCAACGGCCGACTGTCAAACGCCTTCGTTATCCGAAACGGGACCCGCCAGGGCTGCCCCCTATCCCCCCTCCTCTATATACTTACATTGGAACCATTCCTTAACTGTATTGGAAACAACCCAAATATCCAGGGAATCTCGGTCTCAGGACACGAATTTAAAATATCAGCCTTTGCAGATGACATCCTTCTAACCCTCTTCGAGCCACACGTCACCATCCCAAACTTATTAAAAGATTTTGCCCACTTTCAACATATTTCCAACCTCAAAATCAATTTTGATAAGTCTTACGCCCTAAACATCTCACTGCCGAAAGATACAGTATCTCTATGCCAAAATAATTTTCCCTTTTCTTGGAAAACCAAAGTGATCACATATCTAGGCATACAACTCCCGGCTCACTTAGATGAACTATATTCCTTGAATTTTGCCCCTCTATTATCATCGATTAGAAATGACCTACAAAAATGGGATATCCCCTCCTTCTCATGGTTCGGAAGAGCCGCCATTCTAAAAATGAATGTCCTACCGAGACTTTTATATATGATGCAAGCCATCCCCATCCACCTACCTCCTACCTTTTTCTCTACCTATAAAGCCAGCTGCACTAAATTTTAATGACAAAATAAAAGTCCTCGCATTAAATTCGAACATCTTGTGCTCCCCAGATCCAAAGGAGGCATAGGTCTCCCAGATATACGCAACTATCATAAAGCATGCCTCCTTACCAGAATAGTGGATTGGAACATCCATGCGTCAACAAAGCAATGGGTTAAGCTAGAAGAATCCATATCCACGCTACCACTAGCTACCACGCCTTGGTTACTGCCTAAACATATCCATCCCACTACGTCCAACCACTTACTCATAGGACCTACACTACGCTGCTTCCATGAAACTAGGTTCAAACACTCCCTTTCATCCAGCCCAGGCCCTATGACACCACTACGTCTAAATCCCGATTTTCCCCCAGGAATGTCCAAACAATTCCTGTCAACTTCCTGGCCACACAAATACGTCTTAGCCAAACAATTCTTCAACAAGGCCATACTGCTAAGACGCGAGGAACTAGCATCTCAAATGAGAGATCTTAAGTTTCCTCTATGGACATATCTTCAAATACAACATTTTCTCTTAGACCCGAACCAAAAACGGCTCTGGACTCGCCAACTTACCCCCCTAGAATCCCTATGCTCAGAAAGCACACCACAGAGACATGTGATCTCAACCATCTACCCCCTACTCTTCGACAACTATCCCCTGAAAAAACAAAATATGCCAATTCTGGGAAAAAGAACTATCCCTTGACCTCACAAACACACAATGGGAACAAATTTTTGAAAACATTCTCAAGGGATCAACAAACGTGTCTACACAGGAAAATGGCTACAAAATACTCACAAAGTGGTACAGAGTACCTACCCTTATACACAAATTTGCCCCATCCACCTCCAACAAATGCTGGAGATGCAATTCTGAAATAGGATCTCTTCTACACATCTGGTGGTCGTGTCCCATCATTCAAAGATTCTGGCGAGAAGTCCACAACTTCATATCCAAGATATCTACTGTCACATTAGAATTCTCACCTTCACAATTTCTCTTGCACCATACCACTATAGCTAGACGCTCCTACTTCAAATCTCTCGCTATGTACATGCTGAATGCCGCTAAGCGATGCGTTCCAACCTTATGGGGCAAAACCCACGCCCTATCAATCAAAGATTGGTTTCAGAAAATTGACACAATTGCCAAAATGGAAGAAATTAGTTCTTCCATTTTGGCAATTGTGTCGATTTTCTGAAACCAATCTTTGATTGATAGGGCGTGGGTTTTGCCCCATAAGGTTGGAACGCATCGCTTAGCGGCCATCTCTCACGACAACATCTCCAAACACACCATTACCTGGTCCTGCTGGTCGCAATTCAGAACTACCCCTGATTATACCCAAGCCCTGAACTCCAAACCTTAGTGGGAAGGGAACATTCCGTAAGCGCATTCTCTACAGCCCTGGGACAACCAAGGCTGGATAGACGGCGAACTAGGGACAGACAGGAGGCATAGGCCCCCCCGTGCCGATCTATCCAGCCAATGCCCCCTGATAGCCCTCGTCCTCCCTCTCACCCCCCATACCTACCCTTCCTCACCCACCCATCTTCTCTCTCTCCCCCTATTATATATATTATATATATAATAATATAATATTTATATTTCCACCTACATATAACTAATACACCCAAATCAGGTTGTCAGCGGGTCTGACAAGCCGGAAAACATCCCCAAACACCTTCTATATCTACCTCGGAAAACCTATGACACCACAAACAATATCCACCCATTTTCATACAGAGATTTTCCCACACAACTGTTATCTCAAAAAACTAGTGCTTCCTCAAAAACAGCTCTCTCCAAAAGCCAATTCCTCCTGGCCAACGAATTACATAAACTACTGACATTCACCATACAAGGTATGCTACCTGGCTTTTCCTCCTTAAGAACACCATATCTTCTCCTCTACATAGTTCTTGTTGCTACGACAAGACTAAACGTTTAAGACAATATGTTGGTTTTGATTTCCTGTATCTTCTCGTGCCAACAGGCCCATGCAAAGCCTGTTTTTTCTTGTTCTCGTTTATACACACATTCGATTCTGTATGTATACCGTTTTATTGTTGTCTTCAATAAAAATATTTAAAAAAAAAAGAAAAATTGTTGCACCACTGAGATAGGAACAGACGCTCTTTTTTTCAATGGCATACCAGAACATATGCATTGTAGCATGTTGGAACATGTGCATTAAAACGCAAGAGTGTAAATAAATTATCCTGTAGTAGTTGTGCATATGGTGGGGATTGCAGTAACCTGGTATTCAGACTCCATAAGTAGGTTGCAGCACGTTTGATGGAATCTTCAATGGTTAGGCTGACAGGGGAATGGTCAGACCAAGAGGTCAAATGGATAGTAGAGGCAGAGACTTTCTGTAGAGTCCATGGGTCTGTGAGGAAGAGGTCAATACGCGAGTAAGAATTATGACATGGAGAGAAAAATGTAAAGTCTTTTTCATCTGCGTGAGTGCATCTCCAGACATCATAGAGTCCCAATTCACGCAGGAGTGACTTTAATTCCGGGCGGCGTCTTGCAGTGCGGGAAGAGGAGTCTAGTGCTGGGTCAGGGGTGCAGTTGAAGTCACCACACCATATAGTTGCACCATGTTGTAGTGCTTCAACTTTTTTGTGTAGCTTGCGGAGTTGATGGGTATTGGGGACATACACATTGACAATAGTGTAGGGGGCATCATTAATATGACATTTTAAGATGATATAACGGCCTCCTGGATCCAAAAGGCAATGGTCTTGGCGAAAGGTCAAAGAGTTGTGAACAGCTATTAGCACACCTTTTTTTTGCTGGTCTGCGCTGGCTGTGATTATCGTATTAAAGTTTCTATTGGTACAGGAAGGAGGGTTGTTGGCCAAGAAGTGTGTCTCCTGTGCACAGAGGATGCCGCATTTGGTTTGTTTAGCCAAAGCCCAGAGAGAGGCTCTTTTAGCAGGATGATTTAGACCTTTATTATTGATTGTAACAATGGTTATAGTCATGTTGTGTACATGATGGACAACTGTGGTGGAGTGAGGTACCTTTGTTTACCTTGAGGATTGGAAAGAGATCAGTTGTCCTCGCAATCTGAGAGGATCCGGGTTGGTAGGTGTTTCCGGGGAGAGGACGTCCTTGAAGTGCTGTGCGGTGGTCTGTCGAGGGTGCAAAGGCGGACTGCGGGCGGAAATCCAGTAGGAAATCTTGGGTACCTGCAATAAATAAAAAAAGGAAAAAAAAAAGAAAAGGGGGAGGGAAAGAGTTTTAGGGAGGTCGGTGCCTTCAAGCGATAGCACGGCAAGTGCCGTGTGATCCAAGTGAGCAATCAGCTGAGGAGACCGGGGTGCCCCCGGGTATTGGTTACTGTGCCAATAGGTAGAAAAGAAAAAACAAAACAAAAAAAAAACAGTGAATGGGGTGGAATATGACGAAACTGGAGCCAAAAAAAACAGTTCTCAGGGTGTAAGAACGACACAGCTGTGTCTAAAAAAAAGAGAACCCTGGATGGGGGTATAAGTCTTAACACGACCGAGTGTGAGCAGGAGTCACATCTACACGGCCAAAGGGAAAAGTGTACCCCAGCCTTTCAAATAGGTAGGACATGCCTGTGACCTCTCGGGGGGAGAGGCTGGGTCAGCACGGTGCCAGCATTGCTCTGGTCCATAGGCAGTATCTCATTATTGGAAGGGTCCATAGGCAGTATCTCATTATTGGAAGGGACAATAGCCCAATCTTGTAATAAACGTAGACCTTGTGAAACTGAAGAGATCACATGTTTGGAGCCAGCATGGCTGATGGAGAATTTGGCTGGGGCAATCCATTGATATTGTATCTGGTTATTGCGTAAGGTTTTGGTAATATTATTTAGTTCCCTACGTCTGCTCAGTGTGCTGAGAAAGGTCGGCAAAAAATTGGAGGTGGTTATAGGGTTCAGGCAGCGTTTGCAGAGCTCTGACTTTTTGCATGAACTGCTCTTTGATATGAAAAAAATGTACCCTGAGAATGACGTCTCTGGGAATTGAGTCTGGCAGAAATGCAGGTTTTGGTAGTCTGTGGATACGGTCTACAAGTAATTCCATATTCTTTGCTTCCGGAAGCACAGATTTGAGTAAGCCCTTTGCAAAGGCAGGAAGATCAGCATTTTGCACCGATTCTGGCACCCCGCGGATTTTAAAATTATTGCGTCTAGCCCGATCTTCCAAATTTGCCAATTTGTCAGTCAGCCATATAGTTTCTTGGGCCTGTGCTTCTTGCGAGTCAATTATGTCATTTATAGTGGCAGTCATAGCATCCACATTAGTTTCCAAATGAGTGACCCTGTCATCCATTACTGTCATTCTATTGCCAAAGCCATGCATGACTGAAAGCAGGTCAGATTGTAGGGAACTGCGGAGAGACATTAGCATGTCTTTAAGGGTTGTGTCCATGACAGCCTGACCCACAGTGGGGCTGAGGGCTCTGTAAGGGGAATCCATAGGGCACCTCCCCTGTGTTGTCTCCCTCCCGGATTTCCTCTGAGGCATCCAGCCTCATTTTACTTTTTGCAGGACTGTGGGTGGTTGGAGTCCCGGGAGGGGAGCGTGAGGAGTCCCCCGATGTAGAGGCACTTACCAGTGCAGCTTCCGATGCGGCGTGATTCTCACTTCTGCGGGGAGGGCCTGCAGACTTTGCCTGTGTGCTTCTCTCGTCCGCCGCGGCGCCATCTTGGCCGCGCCGCGCGGACGGCTGGTACATGAAGGCCGTCAGCTTACGGGGCAGCCTGGGCTCCTTTCGCTTCAGCTACATGTTCCTGAGGTAGTGCGGGTGTTGGTGTCGCACTATAGGCGTCTGATAACGGCTGGGGTATGCGGAGAGTAGCTGTTAGTCGCCATGGATGGAGAGAGCTCAGAGCTCAAGCGGCCATCTTAGTCACGCGCCAGCCACGCCCGTCGATCCACGTTTTGGAGAAAATTCCTCCATGTGTCCATTACCAATTGAATAATAGGATGTTCAGACTTAAAAGTCGTGTTGGCAAAGGAGGATGCTAGCAAGGTGGAATGTAGGGAGTTGGGATTCAACCATGAACTATCTATTACAGCCCATTGTTTCACCGCAGGAGATTGAATCCAGTACTTCATTTGATCTAACAAGCACGCTGTGTAATAGTCCCTCAGAATAGGAAACCCCATACCTCCAGTGTCTCTTCTATATAAAAAAGGACTGGGAGCACCAAGGTTTCTTATCGTGCCATACAAATTTGTTAAGTTGTGCTTGAGCGGATTTAAAGAATGACGAAGGAATAGGGATTGGTAGGGCCCTAAAAAGATATAAAAATTTTGGGAGAATTGTCATTTTGTATGCTGCTAATCTTCCCATCCAGGACAGGTAAAACTTTTTAAGTCTGTCTAACTCTTGTTGCAGGGAGGTAAGAAGAGGTAAAAAATCTACTTTGAATAGGCAGGAACTAGGTGACATTATCTGAATACCCAAATATTGAATAGGCTGGTTTGTCCATGGGTATGGAAATTGTGACTTTGACTTCCCAGTCGAAGTCACGTGTGGTGACACAACGCGTAGGGCCCGAGGCTAATCAGATACCGGAACAGACGCTCAGACGCTTAGACACGAGCTCGGCGCTCGTTTTTACATCGCCATTGTAACCCCACAAAATGTGAGTGTTTTTAACATATGCAAATAAAAGTATATATTTCCATTCAAAAATTCTACACCATGGTGGGCCTCTTATCTCTTTTAATGTACATTGAGAACCCTATGACCTGAAGCACCTAGTGGAAAGAGAGGAATAAAAGGATCATCTCTACCTCTCCCCCCTCCCCTTTCCCTGGCTCTACTTAAAAGTGAATGAATGCCTAGGAAAAGATCGAGCTGAAGGGACCCCCCTCCTCCTATAATTATTCTGCTACATGCTGTTTACCTTACAGCAGTAAGGTAATTATTCACTTCTACCACGGGTGTCAGTGACACTGAAGATTTATCTTACTTTCTGCACTTAAAGGCACAGTGTCACTTTAATGGCAAGACAGCTACACACAGTGTTCCAGTGAAACACTCTGCACATTTGCACTAATATTGCACATTGGACTAAGGAACGACGTCCAATACTGCACTGAATACCTGTTTAGTCAGATTATTTAAAATATTTCTATTTATACGCTATTTATATATGTATTTATTTTTTTGCTTTATTGTTTTTTGCTCATATCAGTCACTGTAGGAACTATTCACCTTTGTTTTATATATATTTCACAGCGGTATAACCACTTGTAGCTACACTTTATATATTTTTATAATATTTGCATTATTTTATAGTTTTGATAGATATTGTTTATTTGGTTTTTGCTGTTTTGCACAATTGAAAAACTACTATGCTTTTTTAATATATTTGCCAAGTAATTTAGATTATTTATCCATTTTGCACTCATGCACTTTACTGATAACCTTGATAAAGAATAATCGGATACATAATTGATATTTTGGCAATATTTTGGTAACATATTAGAAGAAAAATATATTGTAAGGAGCGCAACACCACTCCCCCTTTTTCACAACCTACACAAATTTGGACACGGGTTTGGTCCTTGCGGTGGATGCAGCACCTACTATTTGAATATATCACAAATCCCTCTTAGCGCAGGAGTACCTACCTTACAAAGGTTGGTAAAATGCTTGACAATCTATTGGCCAGAATTTTTACAAAGATCTTCAGGTCTACATTCAATAAAGATATAGGCCTGGAATTATGTGGATTATCTGGCGACTTCCCGGGTTTAGGTAGCGTTATAATCGTGGCAGCTAGCATTTCCGGAGGGAAAGAATAATCTGAAGTAGCTTTCTCAAATGTTTTAAGTAAATGCTGGCCTAGAATGGGGTAGAACGCACAGTAGTATTCAGATGAAAATCCATCTGGGCCAGGAGATTTATTTCGCGGTAATGCTAGAATTGTTTTGTGTAGTTCACTTAGTGTTATGGGGTCATTTAAAATATTTAATTGGGGGGAGCGCATGCGCCGAGGCTCCCAAGACGGCCGCCGGCTTCTAGAGCTCCGCTCCACCGCAGCCCTGTAGTGACCACCGCGGCACATAGAGCGCCCTAACGCACAGCAGGTAGGCGGATTCGAACGGGGGAATACTCAGGGATCCCGCGGATGGCGTCCCCGAACGCCAGGAAGGATTTATCCGGCAGCATGAAGGCCGAAAACGGCCCAGTCAGCTATGCCAAGATGGCGGCGGCGTCACGAGGCTTCCCGGTCACAGCGCCACAGGACACCTCCTTTGCGGATCAGGACCAAGAGCGTTTGCCTTTCCAAGGTACAGACTGTGCCCCCTTACAGACAGCTAACTCTCCCTCTTCCACTGAGTCTCTGCTGGGTGGATTGAGCGCAGGATATCCCTCCACCCCTATGAGGGATCCCCATACAGGCCTGCTGCTTGCAGTCAGTGAGGCACAAGAAGATTTCCCTCCCCCCACAGACTTTCCTTCCATGATGAATGCTTTCTCACACATGCTGTCCAAAAGCCTTGCTGTGCAGGCAAACCAGATAACTACCTCTCTACAGGCAGATCTACAGCAGATAGGTCAGAGACTGGACACTGTGGAACGGAAAACTGACCAAGCAGTATCCCGGATCAACCAAAATTCGGCTAGATTAGAGGAGGTTCAGGACCAACTAGAGACTGCGTTTGCAAAAATTGATGACCTCGAAAACAGATCGAGAAGATACAATTTCAGGGTACGGGGGATCCCCGAAACTGAAAAAGAGGTACATAAGGTGATGAGATCTCTCATAAAGAATTTGATCCCAGACATTCCGGATCGCCATTTGGAATTGGATAGAGCTCATAGGGCTCTCCAGGCTCCCCGTACTGACGGTTTACCCAGGGACATTATTGTCAAACCCCATTATTACTCGGTGAAGGAAGAGGTCATGCGTAAGTCCAGATATACGGAGAACCTCTAGTTTCAGGGTCACAAGATCCAGATATTCGCTGACCTCTCCCCATACACTATACAGAAGAGACGATTGCTCAAACCCTTGCTACAAGTATTATTGGACAAAGAAATCGCTTACAGATGGTCGTTTCCTTTGCGGCTGAATTTTTCGTACAAGAACAAAAGCTTTGGTTTCTCCTCGTTCCAGGAAGGCGAAAAACTTTTGACTCGAATTGGTCTGATACAATTGGAACCCACAACCGAACAATCCAACAGGGGGACCCCTGCGTCAGTCAAGAGACCGTCCCCAGCGAGTCCGCTGCAACAGATCTGGTTGACACAAAGCTCCAAACGATCAAAGGAAAATTTACCACCATGAGACTGCTTTTGTTTCCCCTTATGGGGATGAACTTTCTATCTTTTGTAGATCCCCTGATTGTGCCACATGCTCTGGGATACAGGGGTCTTTAGGAGCTCCCCTTACCCCCTCTTTCTTATAGAGGGAAACGTGAGGGAGGTCTTCCCACGTCTTGGGATGTATAGTTGGGCCCTCATTACCCCTTTTTTTTTTCTTTGTTGTTTTCGCCTGGTTCAGCTCAAGTCTGGACATAATGCGCCTGTCCAGTTTGGCCCATTGTTCTCCCTGCAGAGGGGGGGTTTCAAACTGTTTCTATGTTCTTTATTTCCCTATTTGCCACACAAATTTTTTCCCCTTTTAAATTTTTTTTTTATTTTTTTTTTTTTAAAAAGGGTCTGTTCTTTGCCCTTGATCCGGGTTAGCCTCTTTTACTTTCGGATCGAGGTGTCAGTCCTTGTTTCTCATAACTTTTGCAGTCAGTGAAGCGGACTATTTTCACAGCGGAAAGGCCAGACATGTGACTATCCTGTTGGTGATAACATTGGGTCTTCTCTCAGCGGCTACAAGGGATGCTCCAGGGGAACCGTTTTAGTTCATTTTTTATTTTTATCTTGTTGTACTATTTAATATGGGTTCTAGGTAGTGATTCGATAAGGGATAGGTCATTACACCACCATGCCTATTTTTTGGGGGGGGGGGGAGAGGGGGTGGTGGGCCTGGAGCGAGTTACTGGGGTCATACCCTTTGATATAGGTCTAGTTACCCTGTTTCAGTTCATTATGGGCGCTCTGTTAGCAGTTGGATATGGGCCCTTGCCGGCTCAATAGTTTATATAGTTAAAGGTGGCGGGGCAGTGGTGGTTTCAGTGCGCTCCCCCTGGTTCAGAAGCACTTTCACTTTCAGCGCTTCTGAGCCACATACGGGGTACCCTTATCTAGGGTTCCCCCGACTCTTTGCAAATGAGGGTTGGTTGGGGGGGTTCCGACCACTCAGGGGGGTTGATGGGGACTGGGGTCCCCTGTAGGTATTTATTTGACCACATAATGGTAATGTGACATGGTTATTCTCATGCTGCTGTCCTTTCTCCCTATGATTCTTCATCCCTCTTCTTGTTCATCTCTTTCTTTCTTCTCTCTTCACATGTATATTGCAGGTATCGAGACTCCAGCTTTGACATCCAGCCTGCACTCCCGGACTTTTGTGGAACTTATTGGTGGCTCGTGAATCGACGACAGTATGGCCCTCTTCATGGGAGCAGTGAGTTTCTGATCAATTGTGTAGTTCGCCCCCCTCTGGTCCATGACTGATACACCCGCTAAAGCGCCCACCCTTAAAATTCTCTCCCACAACACTCAAACGTAGGAAGCTCTTAGAGCATTATCGTTCTGTACATGCGGACATTCTCTTACTTCAGGAAACACACTTCCCTTCTACTTTCAAACCCACATATTTACACCAGCACTATCCTCAATTCTTTCTAGCTTCCGCAGAGAACAAAACTAGAGGGGTAGCAGTGTGTTTCTCCAAACATATTAACTTGTCTCAACCTGAGACTTTTACGGACCCTCAGGGTCGATATATACTGGTATCCGGACACATAGATGGGGAATGCTACACTTTTGTTTCCTATTACGCGCCGAACAAGGGCCAAAGCTCCTTCTTTGCATCCATGCTGGGGAAGCTGCAGAACCACCTTAAGGGCACGGTGTTTATAGGAGGAGAATCGAATGTAGCATTTGATTTTACTCTTGATAAATTGGCATCTGGTAGGTCCAAACCCAAGCGTCCGTCGAAACAGAGCGTTAACATTGCCCACACGATCCACTCCGAAGGTCTGATTGACATTTGGCGAGAGATGAACCCACGGGCGAAGGATTACACACACTTTTCGGCACCACACCACACTTATGCCAGAATAGATCACATTTTTACGAAACCCCAGATGATCCCTTTGCTAGAACATGCGAGGATTCTGGACTCGTCCTTATCAGATCACTCAATGGTGGTTGTAGTGTCCAGGAGACCTACGGGATCCGGGAGTCGCCCATGCTGGCGTCTCCGGGAATCCATTCTGAGCGATCCTGCACATAGCGCAGCTTTAGAGGCTTCTATAAGAGAATACTTTGAGCTGAATGATACAGGGGAAATATCACCGGTTACTCTGTGGGCTGCACATAAAACTGTAATAAGAGGCAAATGGATACAGTTGTCCTCTAATCTCAAAGCACAACATCAGGCCGACACTCTCAAATTCACGGAAGAGTTCCGTTCACTAGCTAAGGCACATAAAAAGCGCCCCACGGCAGACTCCCTAGCCAAACTAGACACGGCCAAGGCCCGACTGAACATGTCCCTGACTACAGCGGCTGCTCAGCATCTTATTTGGACGGGGGCCAAATTTTATGCCCAGAAAGACAGGATTGGCTCACGACTAGCGGTAAAACTGACCCCCAAGCCACACTCACAGTCTTTTCCTAAAATCAGGGTGCATTCAAGGGACCTTTCTCAGAATCCTTCTAAAGTAATGGAAACTTTTTTGCGGTTTTACTCAGACTTGTATAAACAAGGCCCTGTTCCCCCTACAAGTGTTCGCGAGACGCTCCTGAACGCTCTCCCATTGCCCGAGATATCCAAGGCACACAGGGATCTGTTGGAGGATCCGTTCACTCTCGCAGAAGTCCTTGACACTATTAAATCTCTTACCGTGGGCTCTGCTCCGGGTCCGGACGGATTCTCCAATGGGTATTATAAGAAGTTTGGCCCTGGTCTAGCCCCTTATCTGGTGAAAATGTTCAATTCTCTCAGGGATGGAGCCTCCATGCACCCAGATATGAACTCTGCATTTATTTCAGTGATTCCGAAACCCGATAAAGATGCCAGCGAGGTGGGCAATTATCGGCCTATATCGCTTATCAATAATGACATTAAGATAATGCCGAAAATTTTGGCGAACAGACTTTCAAGCTTTATCCCTAGATATATACACAAAGATCAGGTGGGGTTCATCCCTGGGAGACAGGGACCAGACCAGATTAGGTGCATAGTAGATATTATATCACTCCTAAAGGCACAATGGGACGGGGGTACCCTGCAACAAGGGTTTCTGTTGTCAATCGACCTTCATAAGGCCTTTGATTCCATTGATTGGACATACCTAACTGATATCCTAGGGAGATGGGGGTGCGGCCAGTACTTTCTTAATCGTATATCGGCACTCTATTCGCATCCTACGGCTCAGGTGCGTCTGATGGGTAGGTATTCTAACGCATTTAGCATCGGTAGGGGGACAAGACAGGGATGCCCACTATCACCGCTTCTCTTTGCCATAGCCATAGAAACTTTGGCCATTGCCTTACGCTCCAACCCCGACATTAGGGGGGTCATGTGCGGGTCATGTGAACACAAATGTGCTCTTTATGCGGACGACCTCCTCCTTTTTGTTACCTCACCCTTGACCTCCATGTCCATCATTAACCGGACTTTATTGGACTTTAGTAGGATCTCGGGTCTTCGGGTCAATATGGAAAAATCTTTAGCTCTGAACATCACGATCTCCACAGACATGCTCTCACAACTGTCGAATAATTTTACCTTCTCCTGGGCGCACTCCCAGCTTCCATACTTAGGGATCAATCTCACTTCAGACATGCACACACTATTCCAAGCTAACTATCCTAACATGGTGAAAAAATGTAGAACGGATATGGCTCGTTGGTCTGGTTGTGGCATTTCCTGGCTGGGTAGGATTAACGCGGTGAAAATGACACTTCTACCGCGTCTATTGTACTTGTTTTGTTCACTCCCAATTCCGGTCCCCAAAACATTTCTGAGCAAATTACAATCGGACATCGTGAGGTTTGTTTGGGGGAAGAAAGGTTATAGATGCTCCTCAGACACACTTTACCGTCTGAAATCTCAAGGGGGGTTAGGTCTTCCCAACTTGTGGGGTTATTATCAAGCGGCGCAATTGGCCCAGATATCAATGGCTTTCTCCGGTTCTGTAAAACCGGACTGGTTGTTGATGGAACGGCAGTCTATTCCCCACCACACAATAGATTTCCTGATGGGTTGCAACCCTAAACGTAAACCTGTGATTCTAGCTCCCACCCTTTCACACTCCATGGCGCTGAGCTCTAACCTTTTTAAACGGGACTCGCTGATCTCCCCACTGAGACCACTAACACACATTTTCCATAATGGGGATTTTCCCCCGGGGGAAAATATAGAAGCCTTTAAATGGTGGACGGATAAGGGGTTATACAGAATTGGACACTTCTTTTCCCCTACAGGCCCTCTATCTTTATCACACTGCAGGAAGAAACTGGATATGCCCGATTCGGAAATATACAGATTTACGCAAATCTCACACTTTTTAAATTCCATTTGGACCTCTAAGCCACTTCCCCCTGTTATAACACAATATGAACAATGGTGAGGTCAGGCTACGGACCAGATGGGGGGGCATCGCATTGATCTACACAGCTCTTATGAAGACGGACAACAAGCCCCCTTATGCTCGGGCATGGGAAGCTGACTTGGGCCACACCTGGGAGTCGAAACAATGGTTTGGGGCCGCGATGAGAGCTCACAAAGGTATCCTGAATGTTTCGCTCATCGAGGCGGGTATCTAAGTTTTATTTAGATGGTACTATGTTCCTTCCAGGCTGGCCAAAATCTTTCCGGGCTCTTCGCCAGTGTGTTTCAGAAGTTGTGGTCTGTTGTGGTATGTTTCATGTCTGGTGGTCTTGCCCACGCATCCGCACTTTTTGGCGGAAGGTGTTTTGCACGGTTAGCTCCATTACAGGGACCACCTTAGTACCACATCCCAGTACAGCCTTACTAAATCACATTATCCCGACTCTACCCAGACATTTACAGCAACTGGCGTTTTTTATTTTTCTTGGGGCCAAAGTTACGATAGCTAAGGCCTGGAAGAAACACACGGTTTCCTTTAAGATGTTTAGAACTAAGGTAACTTGGATTATGGTACAAGAACAAGTAGTGGCCACATGGAAGGACAAAACAGAGAGATTCTGGTTGATCTGGGAACCTTGGGCAACAAAGTGTAATATTTCTCTTATTCCGGGGGTGCAGCCTGGAACCCTGGCCTCTGGGGCAGGTAGCACTTGAAAAGCATTTTACATTCTTTCTTCTCCTATCTCACACGTTTTCTCTTTTTCCTCCTTCGTCACCTCTCTTGGTGTACCATGTTGTGCCCCGAATGGGGTCCTAAGACAGACAGTAGCTATGTTATGGGCTAATTAGTCGCACAAATTTCTATCGGCATCCTAGGTATTGGAACTCTGGTGGGATGGGTTGGGAGTACCCTGGTTTTGGTGGGCGGGCCCGACTCCTGGTCTGCAGCTTGATCTCGTTTGGGGCGTCAGGGGGCTTCGGGCTCGTACGCCTTGACTGGACATACTCCAATGATGGGAATTGACTAGATGATATGGGTCCATGATATTACAGTTGATATAGCAACACCATGCCTGATCGTTTTACAGGTCTGGTTTGTTAGGTTATTGTCTAGATCCTTGTTAGTCTAGAATGGCTTTGTATATGCAAAGGTGGATTTTACTTGCTTGTTATAAGGAATGTTCATCTATATTGTTCTGATGAAAATCTTCAATAAAAATTATTGAAATAAAAAATATTTAATTGGGCCTGATCTATTTTAGGAAGTGCAATTTTGTCAAGGAACTTTTGGATCAAATCTGTAGTTGGTTGTGGGATCGAGACGTCATCTTTTAAGTTATATAGGGCGCTGCAATAATCCTTAAAAGTGTTGTCTTTTGGGTTGGACAACTTGGAGCCACTAATCGGATGATAAATGAAGGGGATTTTCTGCTTAATTGTTTTCTCTTTAATTTGCCTAGCTAGGAGTTTCCCTGCATGATTCCCTTGATGGTAGAAGCGGGCTCTCCATCTCTTAAGTGTACGGTCATGATGTGAGATCAGTAACAATCTGAGCTCATGTCTAAGACCATCCAATTGAGAACTATTGGCTTGGTCAGAGGCCTTTTTGTTTAGGGATTCCAAATTATCAATTTGTGAAAGGAGATTTTGAATTTTCTGGTTCATTTGTTTTTTAGCCATGCTGCTCAGTTTTATAAAAACCCCTCTCATAAATGCCTTATGGGCGTTCCATAATGTGAAGGGGTCCGACACAGACCGGGCGTTCATCTCAAAAAACTCTCGAAGCTCAGAAGTAATTGTTGTATTGAATTTTGGATGCGAGAAGAGGGAGGTGTAATTTTTCCACCTGTTAGCCCTGGTTTCTGTCCGCCACCCCTCCACCTCAATGGACACTGGGGCATGGTCTGACCATGTGATGTTGTGTATAGATGACATACTGACTTTTTGTAATAAAAATTTGTCTACCAAAAACAGGTCAATCCTGGAATACGTGCTATGCACACTAGAGAAATACGAATAGTAACGTTCAGTGGAGTGCTGGCACCGCCACACATCATATAAGCTTTCTGAGGCTATGAAACGCGCAAGGGTAATCCTGTCTTTGGCTTTAAGAGGTCTCAATGACACGTGCAGGGATTGGTTCGGTATTGCATTAAAATCACCAGAGTATTAGATAACCCTTGCGCATTGCAGTCACCTTCTTCCACACTTTATGCAAGAAAGACAGTTGTTTAACATTGGGCAAATAAACATTCACTATAGTGTAAACCTTGTTGTTAATCTCCCCCACCAGGATAATATACCTGCCCGATTTGTCAATTTCAACATGAGTACAATTAAATTAAATCAAGTCTCTAATTAATATAGCCACTCCTCTATGCTTCTTCTGTGCGTTTGAGCAGAATATTGTTGGGAAATGTCTATTTTGCAACTGTGGGTGTTTAGAGTCCAAAAAGTGTGTTTCTTGGAGACACAAGAAGTCACTTTGAAACTTCTTAGCCTCATTCCATAACAAACTTCTTTTATGGGGGCTGTTCAGGCCTCTAACATTGAATGAGGTAATTTTAAATCCCATGGTGGTGAATATACAGGGTGTGCTTTGCCCAGGTCCTTGAAGCTATACCAGTAGTAAAGTACACAGACTTGCACCGACTTGCGTTGGAGGTAAGCAGAAAAAGTAGAAACATCTTGGGCCTGTGTGCTGCAGGGACGGCAGTAGAAGTCTGTCATTCGGCTCAGTCTCTTAGCCTCATTCCTCCTCCGGGACATGGTCCCCACGTCTGCCCGACCTCAGTAGTGTAAAAACCGCCAGTTTTCGCCGATCAGGTATGCTGCTATAAGCCCCGGTATAGTTGCGGTGGACGGAGCTCTCTCACTACACGGCCATTCTCCTCGGTTGCGGGCCACACCCCTCCACTTCTGTCATCTTATCAACGCCATGTACACGTCCCTGGCAGCTAAACTGGTAGCAGCAGGCCTCCTCTCTGAAGATTTCCGCTTACATAAGGGACCCCGCCAGGGCTGCCCACTTTCCCCGCTCCTTTTTAACATCGCCCTGGAACCCCTTTCCAGATATCGAATTCAAAAAGCCCCTCTACATGGCATCCGCATTGGCCAACATGACCTGCACACATCTTTACGGCGAACCCCTCGTCCGACATGTTAACCATCAGAGGTTTTTGACACATTCAGGTCTTGCTCAGGGCTCAGCATAAATTACGGCAAAAGTGAAATTCTCCCTTTAGGTTCTCTTCCCAAGCCCCCCTGGACACAACACTCCATCTTTTCAGTCGCCAGCTCCCACATTACATATTTGGGTATAAAAATAGGAAAACTACCCTCCTCCCTCTATCACCTCAATTACCCCCCCTCTGATTACACAAATATCAGAGGAATTGGTGAACTGGATGGATCTGCCACTCCCGCTCCTGGGAAGATGCCACTTGGTGAAAATGGTTCGTTTCGCCAGATTATTATACCCCCTACAAACCATCCCCTTGCTCCATCATAAGGATGTCAAAACTTTGAATTCAGCCATTTCATCTTTCCTATGGCAGGGCAAACGCCCACGTATAGCCCTGAAGAAATTATATCTTCCCAGACGCGAGGGGGGTATCAGTCTTCCTAATGTTAGAGTTTATAACCTGTCATGTATGCTGAGAACCAGCCTAGACTGGATCTCCCAATCCTCGAGATATTCAAACTACTCTATGGAGGCCACCATGGTATCCCCGTTATCACTGGTTGCCCTCCTACACTGTAGATGGAAATCGACCCCACCACTTTATCAACACAACCTCCTACTGAGGGATACTGCTATCGCATGGAGGGAAACTAGGAAATGCCTTAAGCTTCCTCCTTTCATGTCTAGACACCTCCCGATCCAAGGGAACCCCAACTTCCCTCCTGGTCTACTCCACAAACCATTCTCTGTCTGGCAAGCGAAAGGACTTACGAACTTCATCGCTCTCTGCGATTTGGAAACAGGTCATCCACTGCCCTTCCCAATCATAGCAGAGAAGTTCTCCCTTCCGCCAACTCACGCTTTCCATCTAAGGCAATGCATCAGGTACTTAAGGGACATTTGCAGAGAAGAGCGTAAACGCTTCACTCCCAACTTTCTAGATCAGCTACTCAAGGACGACTCATACAAAATCTCGGACATCTACAAGCCCCTGCTCCAGAAAACCTCCTTCCCACTAATATCCTCATCAGTCGCCAACTGGGGTAAAGACTTTCCTGACGCGGACATAGTTGATAAGATTCTGCAAGGTCTCAACAAGGTGCAACGCCTAACCCCCAATGAAGTGTGGAGAGAAAAACACAATTGAAAATCGCCCACAGGGCATACTTACCCTTCCTTCCGTCCAACACCGACCAGCACAGTGTAAAATGCCCCCATTGTCTTCAACACAGGCCCTCCTTGGCCCACCGTTTTTGGTCATGCTCCTATATCTCCACATTTTGGGACCGAGTCCTATCCTACATTTTCAAAATAACTTTGCTAAAACTACCAAAGGACCCCCTCCTCCTCATTTTTAGATACTGGGACCCTTTACCACTACCGTGGTCTCTCAACACGAGCCCCGTGCCCACCAATTACTCAAGAGCCAGCCCAACACTTTCGGACTGGACTTTGCTATGCCTACTCATCGCCAGGAGAACCATCCTAAAGAATTGGACTTCTTCTCCTTACCCTAATCTCGCCCAAATACAAAGAGCTCCTCTTTCTTTTATACAGGGACTGCCTCAACGCAAACTTTCGTGACGACAGATCAAAAGCCCACTTCTATGCATTGTGGTAACCCTTTATGTCCTCCACTCTTCCTCCAGAGGACATAACCAATATTGGCCAATTCACCTTCTCGTACTATGGGTCGCACCAAACGGACATAGGGGTTCCAACACCCCATCTGTGATCCGTGATCTAACCTATCACCAGCCACATACAGGATATATGGTCCACTTTTTTGTTCTTTTTTTTCTCTTCTCCCAGGGACTGCATGCCAAGGACCCCCACTTCTCCCCTCGCCTCTTCAGTAAATGCTGTTCATTATTACTCTAGAAATGTTGATGTTCCTGTTAACATTGCTATTGCAACCAATTTCTAATATATGATCCATCCAGTTAGTAATATTTGAGAATATTACTCAGATGTATACCCGGCACTGCTCTCCTGTTAGCTGTAACGCTGTCTATACTACTTGATCGTTCAATTTACCTTGATCTGGTTAATCAAATCCTGCTGAATGTATGTTTATTGCCTCTATGTATCTCATCTGTGATGATGATCTTACGACATCGTGCCTGTAACTGTTGCAACTCTTTATCTTTCAATAAATACTTTTTGAAAAAAAAAAAAAAAAAAAAAAGAAAGGGCAGGTGGTATTGAAAGAAAATATTTCTCATTGGAACTGCCAGTTAATCAGCAAGAGTAAAGCACCACCCTTTCAGGTCAGGGTGCACTCTACCAGGGGTATTGAAGCCTCTTGGGCAATTCGTCATCAAGCGTCAGTGGCTCAGGTTTGCAAGGTTACTACCTGGTCTCCAGTGCATACATTCACAGGATTCTACATGGTGAATTTGAGAACTGCAGAGGATACAGCCTTTGACATCAGTGAATTACGAGCTAAAGAATAGGTCCTTTGGTGATGATTTGTGTGATGTGTCTCCTTCCCCTCAAATATATTGCTTTGGGGCATCCCAGATAGCAATGGTTATAGCCTGTTCTGTGTCCCGTGATGTACGATAAAGAATATTGGATTTTTTTCTATTACCTGTAAAATCCATTTCTTTGAGTAACTGTAAAGTTCTGTTTTTCACATTTATTACATATATTACCAGATGGTAGCCGGAGTCTCTATGATCGTTTGGAGGCCGGGCACGATGTTATGACGTCACACCCTGCCTATGCATTCAAATAACACCGCTGCCTCAGCTGGGAAGCCATGATCATTTTTGGTTTTTATTTTAGACTTCCCAGCCTAGAGGTGAGATGTGGGGTCTTGTTGACCCCATATATCACTGTAAATAGGTCCGATCATGTCATATTCCTATTACAAGGGATGTTTACATTCCTTGTAATAGGAATAAAAATAATCATTTTTTTTTTTTTTTTTTTTTTAAGTGTCGAACTAAAGTTAACTATAGTAGCTTTACAGTAAAAGTAAAAAGTAAAATAAAGTAAAATTAACAACCAAAATAAAAATAAAATAAAAGCATCCCTGTCCCTGTGAGCTTGTACGCAGAAGCTAACACATATGTAAGTCCCGCCCACATATGAAAACTGTGTTAAAACCACACATGTGAGATATTTCCGCGAGCGTTCGAGCGAGAGCAATAATTCTAGCTCCTCTGTAACTCAAAACATGTAACCAGTAAAAAAAATGTCACAGCGTCGCCTATGGGGATTTTTAAATACGAAAAGTTTGGCGCCATTCCATGAGCACGTGCAATTTTGAAGCATGACATGTTGGGTATCTATTTACTCAGCGTATCTTCATCTTTCACATTATGTCACACACATTGTGTCACACGCTATTCATTGCCTCCGAATGGACCAGCTGGCGAAAGGGTATTGAAATAGAGGATTCGCGTCCGGGCCGGCGCTACCTACTGTGACATGCCCAATTGTGCTTGACCTTTGTAAGTGCATTTTCTACTTTTTACTATTTTCAATAAAACGTTTTTAAACACTATTTGGAGTGTTTTCCCTTCTTTTTATGGTGGACCGGTTATTGCCAAATATTGGAGCCTGACTGCATAATGATCTAGCCTATGGGTGGAGCCTATGGACGCTTGATGAATGTATATGGCCTGGTTTGACCTTTTAGAGCATACTATTTAAGAGCATCTGGTAAGGAGCTAATTGTCACTTCCGGTGGTGGTGCACTTTTACATTTGCTGAGATGTTGAACAAAATCCTGAGAATTTAATGTCACATCTGACACGTGGTGATTTCATAGTCTTTATGGACTGATTTCAAATGATTGGACACTTTTATTTTATTTTATGTGTTTGTAATCTTCTATGATAACACATTGACCTTTTTTTTGTATTATCGAATATAATAATATGTCACATGTTTTATTTACTTGAGCCAAGAGTTTATTTGGTACCATCTGTATAGTTGAATTTATATAGCATATATATGCACTTATTGAATTAAGGTTATAGACGGTACTATCTTTTAGTCTTGGGCGATTCTTTCACATTTCCTTGGTATCACCCACCAATATAATTTTTGACATTGAAACATAATTTTGTAAATTGGAATTCCCTGTTGGGGAAACACACAACCTAAGCTCATACTTAGGACAGCGCGGTTCTTTTGGGTTATTTTGTTTGAGCATATATTTTTTTGGTATATAGCAGAACTGCAGCAGTATTTGATGTGTGCACACAAATCTTTGGTCTTCTTTTAAACTGTAGGTGGTAGCGCGATTTTTTCTCTGTTTTTCTATACCTGGATGATGCCCGCAGCTGCAGGCATTATCCTGGTACTGTTGTTTAGAGCGGGTGATTGACTTCCCAAGTATAAAAGTCGCTCGGCTTTAATACAGGAGGAGCGGGAGGGGACGTGTCCCCCTCCCGCCGCTCTTCTCGGGACTCTCGTTCCACCAGAAGGCATGATCGAACATCCGACGCTTCCGGTGGCTAGTGATAGACTGAAGCGAAGCCGGAAACTGCTTCATTCCAGTCACCTAGATGTAAATACGGAAGTGACATCACAACGTCACTTCTTCTTTACTCGGCTACCAATGGTGTCGGATTTTAAAAAATATACAGTATTCACAGACACCGTTTTTGGTGAGCTGAATACTTTGAAGTGTAAAGGAGGGATCGGGGGTGGGTGGAAGAGTACCTGCCACCACTTATTACAGTCACAAGGGATGTTTGCATTCCTTGTGACAGCAATAAAAGTGATCAAATATAAAATATAAAAAATAAATAAGAAAAAAATTAAAAATTTCAAAGTGCCCCCAACACCGCGGGCTCGCACATCAAATAAAACCCATACGGAAGTCGCGCCTGCATATGTAAATGGTGTTCAAATCACACAAGTGAGGCATCGCCGCAATCGTCAGAGCGAGAGCAATAATAATAGCATTAGACCTCCTCTGTAACTCTAACCTGGCAGCTGTAAAAAAATTGAAAGCGCCCCCTATGGAGATTTTTAGGTACCAAAGTTTGTCGCCATTCCACGAGTGCGTGCAATTATAAAGCGTGACATGTTTGGTATCTATTTACTCGGCATAACATCATCTTTCACATTATACAAACAAATTTGGATAACTATACTGTTTTTTTTTTTTTTTTTTAATTCATGAAAGTCTCCCTTTTCCCAAAAAGTTGCTTTTAAAACACCGCTGCATGAATACTGTGTGACATAAAATATTGCAACAATCGCCATTTTATTCTCTGGATTCTCTGCTAAAAAAAAAATAGGATTTTTGTACTGTAATTCACCGACTGACACAGCTCCTCTCTAACTAAATGGGTTTGTTAGCCTGCCACTAGGAAAAATTGTAACAATACACAGAATTGTCAGTACCGTTCAGGGGGCGGACCCTGTGCCAACAACCCACCCTGCTGCCCCAGCAGCCTCAGTACGTCAACAAGCAGTATAACGTAGAGAAAAGGAGGGGTGGGTGCTGTGTCGGTCGGTGAATTACAGAGAAAAGGATTTTACGGTGAGTACAAAAATCCTATTTTCTCTTATATTCACAGACCGACACAGCTCCTCTCTGTAACTAAATGGGACGTCCCCAAGCAGTGCCAAACGAGGGTAGGAAAAAACAGCATTAAAACTTCATCCACCATGGCAAGTGGGAACTAGTGAAACTAAACCCACAAAAAACAGCAGTGGATGGAAAAACACACTGCCATATAACCGGGTATTCTCAACAGGAGAGATCCTCAACACCGCAATCTTTTTGTGGAAGTAATGCAACGATGCATTAACAAAACAGTACTGCGTTTTTATTGAAAAACAGGAAAAATCTCAATTGCAACTACACGGCCGCCTGCAAAACTTTGCGGCCAAAGCAGGCATCAGCGGATGCACTGACGTCTACCTTGTAGAACTTGGTAAACGTATAGGCAGACGACCAGGTCGCCGCCTTTCACACCTGAGCGATCGACGCTTGGTGTCGGAAGGCCCAAGACGTTCCGATTGCCCTTGTAGAGTGGGCCATGACCGGAAAAGGGGTGCACATGCCCCTTCAAGGCGTAGGTTTGTACTACAATCTGTCTGATCCACCTGGAAATGGTGGTAGACGAGACCGCCATACCCTTCTTTGGACCAGCCACCGAAACAAACCGTGAGTCTGACTTCCGAAAGGGAGCTGTGGCAGACAAATACACCTTCAGAGCCCTAACCACGTAGAGAGCGAGGAGGGCCACCTCTTTGGGGTGCTTTGGCTTAGGACACAATGATGGTAATACAATGTCCTCATTGATATGAAAAGCCGAGACCACCTTCAGTAGAAAGGACGGTTGCGGACGCAACACCACCTTATCCCTGTGGATGACCTGTGGAGATAAGGTGACTTGCAGGAAAAGGCCGCCAATTCCAAAACCCTCCTGGCCGATGTTATGGCCACTAGGAAAACCACTTTCTGTGTAAGGGTCAACAAGGGAATCTCTCTGATATTCTCAAACGGCGGTTTTGAAGCGCCAACACCAGGTTAAAATACCACGGAGGTAACGGTGGACACACCAGAGGGACTACATGTTGTACACCCTGAACAAAGGTACTAACTAATGAATGAGATGCCAGGGGTCGCTGAAAAAAGACAGCCAGAGTTGAAATTTGCCCCTTAATGGTGCTCAACGCCAACTTCTGGTCTACACCTTGCTAAAGAAACAGCAGGATCCTGGATATAGAAAAGGAGCGCGGATGCCACCCTTTCTCCTCACACATGGAGATATATGCCTTCCAGGTACGATGATATATGTTCCGTGAAGAAGATTTCTGCGCCCTCAACATAGTCGGAATCATTGAGTCTGGCAGACCCCGATTCCTGAGCACCTGGCTCTCAATAGCCATGCTGTTAAAGCCAGTGATGGTAAAGCAGGGTGAAAGATTGGACCTTGGGACAGGAGGTCCTCTCGCAGCGGCAGTCACCAGGGAGCGTCTGCTACCAGACACACCAGGTCTGCATACCAGGGCCACTGAGGCCAATCTGGGGCCCCCAGGATTACTGGGATCCCCTCGGCTTCCACTCTGCGCAGCAGACATGGCAACAGTTTTAGCGGAGGAAAAGCGTAGATGAGCTGGTACCGATCCCACGGAGACACCAGTGCGTCTGCCCACGGATCTCTAGTCCTGTACACGAATCTCGGCACCCTCCAATTGAGGCGGGAGGCCAATAGACCCACATCTGGTGTGCTCCTTTTCAGGCACAACAGCCTGATTATCTCCGGATGCAATGCCCATTCTCCTGGGTCCAGCATCTGCCAATTTTCCACCCCCGGGATGTAAATGGCCGACAGAGCCGGAATGTGACGCTCTGCCCACCGAAGTATGTGAGCGACCTCCCAAGCAGCTGCTGAGCTTCTTGTTCCCCCTTGGTGATTTATGTACGCCACAGCCGTGGCGTTTTCTGACTGTATCCTGGTTGGAAGCCCTTGAAGACACATTGACCATGTGTGGAGACACAGTATGATTGCTCTCAATTCGAGCAGATTGATCGGCAACTCGGATTCTTCCATCGACCAGAGGCCCTGCGCCGACTGAATTCCCGTCACTCCACCCCAGCCTAATAGACTGGCGTCTGTAGTGATCACTATCAATTTCAGAGGAAGGAACGATTTTCCGGACTGAATCACCGGGGACCTCAACCACCAGATCAGAGAGTCCCTGACTGGCTGGCTCACCTGGATCTGCCGATCCAGGGACAATGGAGATTTTTTCCCATTTTGTCAAAATCTCCTTCTGCAGGGCTCTGGTGTGGAGTAGTGGAGTCAGTAGTTTGACCGCAGATCTGAGAGTCTTCAATTTGTCTGAAGGGAGAAAAACTCTCGCTTCCCTGGAGTCCAATAGTAAACCTAGGTACTCCAGACGCTGGGTCGGTACAATCACCGACTTCATGTTCAACAGCCACCCAAATTCTTGCAGGTCTGCATGGTGATTGCCACATCCTCCTCTAATTCTGAGGCAGAAGATGCTCTCAGGAGGAGTTCGTCTATGTAACCCAGGATCGCGATCCTGCGTTGTCGCAGCAACGCCAATACTGGAGCCAGTACTTTGGTAAAGACTCGGGGGGGCTGCTGCCAGGCCAAAAGGAAGAGCCACAAATTGGTAGTGGGCAGAAATTTTTGATGCTGAAGGCATATGGGTATGTGCAGGCCAGGTACGCATCCAGGATGTTCAAGGACGCCAGGGAGTCCCCTTGATGAAGTGCAGCGACTACTGAGCGAACTGATTCCATTCTGAACCTCTGCACTTTTACAAAGTGATTGAGGGCTTTTAAGTCCAAGATCGGACATACCCCTTCCTTCTTGGGAACCACAAACAGATTTGAGTAGAACCCCTGGAAGCGTTCCGATTCCGGAACTGGTACAATCATCCCCTGATTCAGCAAGTCCCTCACCCCCCCCCCCCAACAGGGCCTCCCGGCACACCGGGATACGGGTATGCTGGAGGGGAAGAATCTGTTTGGCGGCCAAGAGAGAAACTCTATCTTGTAGCCTGTGGAAATCAGGTCACAGACCCATTGGTCGGATAACCCCATTGGTCGGATAACCAGGAGGTCCACCGGGCTGCAAGCTCCTGAAGGCAACCCCCCTCCTGAGATTGGGGTGGGGGCAAACCTTCATAGTTTCATAGTTAGGTTGAATAAAGACACCAGTCCATCCAGTTCAACCTGAGTGAGTGTCTACAATTGTCCCTATCCTTGTACATTGCACACTCACATTGGTCCCTACCCTAAAGGAGCCCACAATCCAAGGTCCACATTCATATACTAGGGCCAATTTTGGACAGAAGCCAATTAACCTACCTGCATGTCTTTGGAGTGTGGGAGGAAACCCACGCAGGCACAGGGAGAACATGCAAACTCCAGGCAGGTAGTGTTGTGGTTGGGATTTGAACCAGCAACCCTTCTTACTGCTAGGTGAGAGTGCTAACCACTACACCACTGTGCTGCCTTCATGCCTTCATGCAGTAGTACTTTTTCTTCGCAGGCTTGCGGTTCCAGGGACACTTTTGACCATCCGTGGGTGTCCTGTCGGGTTGGGAACGTTTTGTCGAAGCACTGGGTGGACGAAAAAGCTGCTTGTGAGTGGAAAAAGAGGGCTCTTGCCTGTGGCTTGGCTCCTTAGTCTTCCTGGCCTGTGAGAGTAGTGTACTCTTACCCCCTGTGGCATTTTTAATAATGTCATCCAAAGAGGCTCCAAAGAGCCGGTCGCCAAGGATACCTCCACAGACACCTTTTGGGACCCCCCACACCGGGACCAGGACCATCGCTAGCCACATAGACCCCCTACAGATGAGAGACCCAGCGATCCCCATACACACACCACCCGCAGCACATGCAGCCGCCCCCCCCCCCCCCCCAGGGAAGATAGGACCGTGGGAGAGAAGAGAAGGAGGTGAGGTGGCCTCTCCTGGTGTTCTCACGGGGGAGGGGGGAGGATTTGATCACCTGTCTCTACGAGGGAGACGCTTCTCCTGCCCGCCTGCTACTCCTGGTGTTTCTTCCGGGGGGAGGGGGGTTTTGGCCGTCTAACAGCTCCTCTGTCCACGAGGGGGACGCCCACCTACTTCTCCCGGTGGTTCTGCCGGGGGATGGGGGGTTTGGCTCCCCGATGGCTCCTCTGTCCAGGCAGATCGGTCTCCATGGGGGGCCTCCGGTCCACTCCTGCCTGTGTTTCCGTGGGGGGGGGTGGAGGTTTCGGTCGCCCACCAGCTCTTCTCCTGGCACAGTTCTGGCTCCATGAGAGGGCCTGAATGGGGGGGTTGGGCTTCTGTGCTCAGTCTATTCTGCGCCCGTTCTGGGTCCACCTGGCGCTGTCCCTCTGTCTGGCAGCTTTCTGCAATTTACGGTTTCTCATGCAATTATGTTCTCACACAATTTATGGTTTCTCATGCGATTCACGTTCTGATGAGGTGTATGTTCTCATGCAATTTACGTGCTCATGCAATTTACGGTTTCTCATGCAATTTACGTTTCTCATGCGATTCACGTTCTGATGGGGTGTATGTGCTCACATTTTATGTCATATGCCTTTTTATGTCATTGCTTTTTGTTCGCTGCATTACCGTTAGCTGGTGCTTATATCCAGGATCTGTCATGCTTACAGATCCATACGGGCTGAGGTTTTGTTTTTAATTGATTGTCATCCCACAATCTTCTCACCTGTTTTTCCATACGTCATACGTACACATTCACCATTACACCTTTTACTACTACCCACCACAGTGTTCGTTTTAATTTCCTGTCTTGGTGCTGCAGGTTGCTCTGGCTCATTTCTGCATACACTAGGGTGGTGTCATTCGGTTCACATTCATGCGCTGTTGGTCCTGTCATTTCTGCACCCATGTCCTTATACTTGTCAGGTACAAGGGGAAATTGTTAAGTTATGGGCTGGTTGTCTGTTATGTTCTCTGGTTGTTTCACACAGCTGAATTGTCATTTTCTTCCACTGCAGGTTACCCATCACGTCTATGGGTTTAACAGATTGAGTTGATCGTCTTTAATTGGTTTGTTCGGTGGTAAATCTTCTCATCTGTTCTTACGCTGCTCACATATTTCGTAGAAACTCAAGTTTCTCATGCGGGCAAGTTTCTCATGCGGGCAAGTTTCTCATGCTATTTTTGTTTCTCTCGTTTGTCCAGGTTTCTCTCATTGTTTCATCAGTTCATGTTCTCATGCAACCTGTGTTTCTTATACAGGTGGCTTTTTCTTGCAGCCTCTGTTCTTATGCTGCTCATGTTTTTATCAGCTCGCGCTACTCACGTTTCTCGTTCAGTCACGTTTCCTGCATGCAGCTTACATTCTTGTCACAGGTTTTCTGTGCTCACGTTTCTCTTGCATGTTATGTTCCTGACCCAGTTGTGTGTAATTTTTCACACTATCTTTAATTTCCTAGCTGCGTCCAGCCAGGAGTTGCACAATGGTATGGAACGATTGGTAAGTCAGCCTATTGCCGCTCCAGCAGCTTCTACTGGCTCAAGGGCTTTAGTGGATCCCAGAACCCTCTCGGGGCCTAGGACAGTATCAGTAGGCCCAGGTCTCGGACGCAGGTACCAGTGTCACACCTTCTCTTAAGTTCCAGTTTTGTGATGGATTGGCTTTCCATTTGGCTGACACACCAGCCTTGATCATTACGTTTCAGCAATCGGGGGTGACACTGTTATCGGGTTCTTGGAGCCTAGAGAGGCGTGGTGCCCGGTGTTGGTTTTATACCAGCTCGTTAGTACTACATTTGTCAAACTCTGGGATGGTCCTCTGATGCCTTTACCTAGTACTCCCCTCTCCGCAGTAACTGCATGCTTCATTGCCGACTCCCTTTTTTTGGCCAAACAGGGTCTGGACCCTAAGCATACTTTGGCTATTCATTCAGGGTATTAGTGGTGTCTGCGAATTTGCGCCAGGGGGCCCCAACCCTTATTATTTGGTTAGGTGGAGGTAGTCTTGTTTCTCTGGGTATGTCCCAGAGCCACTTTTTTGAGATACCACAAGCGTTTGTCAATTTTGGCAGGTCATACGTTAATTCACTGTTAGAAATCTGGTTGTTAAGCTTTCATCCTATTGTGTTTATTGTTGCCCCTTTTAGGCATACTGACCATGTGACCCCGGCACACTTCAGGTCTATGATCTCTGTTGCTCTTTGTTCCTTTCCTACACTAGCCACAGATTGACTCAGAATACAAGTGTAAGGCTGACCACAGGTCAGCCTGTACTTGTAGGAATAGTCAAGCTGCATAAAGCCTGCCCTCCTTTGCCTCTTCCCCTCGTGGTCATAGGCTCTCATGTCATACCCACCCTCCCCCCCTTTCTTTCATTTAATTTCATACTTGGGTATTCCCCCGGAACATTTCAGGTCTATGTTCTCTGTTGTTCTTCGTTCCTTTCCTATACTATCCACAGATTGACTCAGAGTACAAAAACAAAGAAGGGAAGGTGCAAACCCCTGGTGCATTACCGGAGTAAAAAGATATTTCTTAATCGAAAAACAAACTTTATTGAAAGGAGCAGAAAACAGGGTAAAAAAAGCAGACATGGCAAACATGCCAACGGTACAAAAGGTAACATAGGCCAACATGGCCAAGGCAGTATTGCATATATGAGTACATTGGATTAGCTGTGCTTTATAAGAATAGACACTCATCATTGGTAAAGTCATTATAAAGCCACTGTGTATCAGCCGGGGTAGGAGGGGCAAACAGAGAAAAAAAAAGAGAAAATTAATACAAAAATAACTAAAAACTAAAAAGGGGGGGGGGGGGGGGGAGGAGGGGAAGATAATAAGAGGAGGCCCAAGGGGTGGAAGAAACACAGAAAGGGAGAGGCAGAGGGGGGAGGGGGGTAAGGGATCAATATAGCAGTAGATCAGGTACATGTCTCCCCATCTTCCAGCCATCTACCCCAGATATGCTCATATTTAAGTGGACATCCTCTATGTGCATAAATCAATTTCTTATATGGAAGGGTATCGTTAATCTCCTTCTTCCAGCACTGGACAGTGGGGGGGGGGGGGGGCCTGCATCCAGCCATGAGCAATCGCTTTTCTCGCTAGGAACAGCGTTTCATGTAAAAAGGTGCGAAGGGGTTTGTCAGCGTCTAACTCTGGCAACAGACCAAGCAGGCACATCTTCGGGTCAAGGCTAGCAGGAGAGCCCATCTGATCATGGAGAAAGCTTATCACCTGTATCCAGTACGTTTGGATAACCGGACAGGACGATATGAGGTGATAAAAGGAGCCTGGGGTGTGGTCGCATAAGCGGCATCCTGGATTATACATTGGTTTGAACCGTGCTATCCTCTGGGGAGTCAAGTATGTTCTATGTATGATGTACAACTGCATAAGGCGGCCCGACAGCCTGGGGGAAACTCTCTTCACATCCCCCAAGACATCATCCCACTCCTCATCCTCAATTATTCCAACATCCACCTCCCATCTGGTCTTAGCAGCATAAGCCAATGTCGCGGTGCCTGGGAGACGGATGGTGGAGTAGAGGGTGGAAATAAACTTGGTTGGCTCATCACCTTTGATTATGTCAACTATAGGAGGGACTGTCAGGGTTGGGTTTGGAGCCGGCGAATTGAGTCTGTAAAGCATGTCGGAGCTGTAAGTACCTGAAGAGGAGATGGTTAGGGAGTGAGAATTCTTCCTTTAGCGTTTGAAATGATTTGAGTCCAGTGTTAGTCATAGTTTGGTGCACGTATAGGATCCCATAACGTATCCAGACTGCGGGGTCTGGAACGGACAACAGTTCGGGCAAATGAGTGTTGAACCAGAGAGGTGTATAGGAATGGACCTGCAGGGTCCCAATTTTTTTCAGGGCCATCCGCCAGATCCTCCGGTGATGTGTCAACATGTCTACTTTGTGATGGGGGGAACGTCCTGACAATGGGGCCCGAAGGAAGTGGGGTATGGGCTGGGTTGCCCGGGTGTTGGCAAAGTAGTGTCTGGTATCTTGGTAGCTCGCTCTTGTCAAAATGATAAAAGTGGGACAATTGGGAGGCAAGATAATAATCCTGGCAATCTGGAAGAGCAGCCCCCCCCGCACCCCCAATGTCACTGGATTCTTCAGAATTTTCCAAGACAATTTGTGTCTGCTGTGACCCCATACGAATGAATTAAGAATTGATTTGATTGTTTTGAAAAACTTTTGTGGTATGTATAGGGGTGCATGCCACACCAAATAAAGTATCTTAGGTAGAAGTATCATTTTGACCAGACTGATGTGTCCCATAACACCTAGAGGTAGTCTGCCCCAGGTCTGTGTCTTGTTCTTGATCAGGGTATACAGGGGTTCAATGTTTAGAGGCACATAGTCTGTCAGCGATCTAGTGACCTGCACTCCTAAATACTTGATCACAGAGACTCTAGGGAGATTCAGAGGAGGGGAAGTGGGTACAGGGGGGAAATGATCAAGTGGAAGGATCTGGGATTTAGACCAGTTGATACTCAGACCCGAGTGACTACCAATACAGTCCATGGTGTGAAGGGCTGCAAGAAGGGAGGGACCCGAATCGGCTAAGTAGAGGAGTGTATTGCCAGCATACATCCCGATCTTCTCCTCCAGATTCCCTATCTTAAGCCTACGGATTCTGGGGTCTGCGCGAACCATAATAGCAAGTGGTTCCACAGCCAAAGCATATAGCATGGGAGAGGGGGGGCAGCCTTGTCGGGTCCCCCTCGCCAGCGGGAACTGGTCAGAGAGCCAGCCATTCACGAACACCTTGGCCTTTGGGGATTGATACAGAAGTTGGACCCATCGAATAAAGTTGGGGCCAAGTCCAAATCCCGAAAAGGCACTCCCACAGGTAGTTCCACTCCATGGAGTCGAAGGCCTTGGCAGCATCTAGAGCCACCACGACCCGCGAGCCGACTTCATCATGGGATCCCTGGATGTTCATGAGTAAGCGGCGGATATTTATGGCGGTGTTTTTCCCAGGCATAAAGCCAGTCTGGTCCGGGGGGATCGGTGAAAGGATGACCTGGTTAAGGCAGGAGGCAAGAATTTTAGCCAATATTTTAATGTCGACCTGTAGTAGGGAGATGGGTCTATATGATTCCGGATAGTTTGGGTCCTTCCCGGGCTTGGGAATTACTACTATTTGAGCTTCGAGGTCAAAATTTCAGAGTAGGTAACATAAAATTCAAGCGGTAGACCGCCCAGTCCCGGTGCTTTAGAGGTGGCCAGAGAGGAGATAGCCCCGGAAATATCCTCCTCAGTAATGGGGGCCTCTAAGAGCTCACGTTGGGCATCTGTCAGTTTGGGAAATGTAATTCTCGCTAAGTAGTCTCTGGTGTCTTGGGGGGTGTGAGCGACCCGGGTGGCGTAGAGTGCGCGATAAAATTTTGCAAATTCCTCCACCACTTGTTGTGGATCAGTAATATCATTCCCCTGGATGTCTTTCAGTGATACCACAACTGGGGGACGGGAATCTAAGTGGGCAAGGTAAGCAAGTAGTTTGCCCGATCTTTCTCCGTACTCAAATATCCTTTGCCTACAGAAAAAAATGTGCTGCTTGGCCTTCTCCGTATGCAGTTAGGAGACCTGCCGTAACTGAATCTTAAGATTATTTGCTGTGTTGTGCGAGGGGTCTCGAAACGCCTCCTCTAGTCTTTGTAGGTGATCTGTCGCCTGTTGGACAAGGAGGTTTGACGACCGCTTAAGTCTGTTAATGCGCGTGGTGAGCAGGGATCGGGCGTAAAGCTTAAATGTCTCCCACACTATGTCATGCGTAGCAGAGTCCCTGTTAACTGTAAAATAGTGTTGGAACTCCGTAGGGATGTCTTCTTGCTCCCGCAGGGCGGTCAACCACAATGGGTTAAGCCGCCAAGCAGGAGGGGGAGAGGCCTTCAGGAGCCGCATCGTGATCCAGTAGGGGGCGTGGTCCGAGAGGATTCTCGGAGCGAAGCTCACATCTCCCAGTTTGGTTGTCAAGGTCTGTGAAATGAGGATGAAGTCAATCCGGGACATTGTGTTATGGCTAGCGGAGAAGCACGATTATGCTTTAGCATGCGGATACCTGTGATGCCAAGTATCCACAAGGGCAAAGTCGGTCAATATACGATGTAGTCTGGTATGGGCTGGCGGGTCAGCAAGGGAGTCTGGTGTGCCCATTCTGTCCAGAGCGGGAGTGAGGGTCAAATTAAAGTCCCCCATCCACACTGCCAGCACCGAGGGGTATTGTGCCATAAATGCAAGGCCCTCCTTAATTACAACGGTATCATAGGGAGGGGGGACATAGCAGGCTAGTATCAAAATAGGGGATCCGTTAATGGTGGCGTGTAGAAACACATATCTGCCCTGCCGATCCGTCTGGAGCAGCACTAGATCAAACGGCACCCTTTTAGCAATTAGGACCAAAACCCCCCTGGAGTATGAGGTGTGGGTGGCATGGTATGCCCAACCTATCCATGGCTTTTTGAGAGAGGATTGAAGATGGCCAGTAACATGGGTCTCAACAAGCGCGATTATGTCAGCACGCTGGGACTTAAGGAATGCCAGGGCGGCGGTGCGTTTTATCTTATTCCGCATGCCTCTGACATTCCACGTAAGGAACATTAGAGAGCTCATGGCGGGTGCAGGGCGCATACAATAAACCAGAGGTGTACTAGAGTCAGCAGAGCAGTCACGGCTATATCAGATAGCATAAAACACAATAGCAGCCAATACCAATAGTGCATGTATAACTTTAACATAGTACCTTCAGCATAAACAAACGTTTGCAAACATAGTGGTGTAAGAAAAATAGAAACCACAACATTCCCTCCCTCACCTAGTCCAGCGCCACCCCAACACGGCTTGGACATCAAACCCCGTAACCGGGTACCAACAGGGGACATCCAATGCGTAGGACCCATAGGAAATTTGATTGCAGGGGGGCATAGATACCCATGGCAACAAAGAAAAAAACAAAGGGGGGGGGGGGAAAGAGTCAAACAGGGGAGGAAGAAGTACACAAAAATCCCAAAAATCCTAGGGGGTGACTTCTTCTCTGAAGGGTGCTTGGGGAGTAGCAGCCAAAAAGGTGTAGCACCATCATGGCTGAGCAGGGGGCAGCTCCGTCCGCCATAGGGATGATTGCTTAAAGTATAGTAGAAAAGGTGTGGACGGTCTTCCCCAGGCGCTCCACAGGTATAAAGGAGGCAGGGATCGCAGGTCGGTAATCATGCTGTGAGAGCCAGAACTAGTGGTAAAAGAATTTCCAGGTTAGCCCCCTGCTTCCGCAAAGGGCCTTTAGTTGTAATGTGCCCATCAACAGCTCAATCAGAAAGTTGTGGGCGCCCAGGTAGGGTAGCATGTTCAGCCTCGGTTTTCCCTCTGGTCAATCCAGGTGGACGCCAATGCAGGGTCTTCAAAAAAGTGGGTTCGGCCCTCGTGTTCCACGCGAAGCTTCGCAGGATACAACATTGCGTATTTGAGGTGTAGAACCCGAAGGCGACGTTTAACATCCTGAAACCTGGAGTGCTGCCGTTGTACCTCGCTGGAGAAGTCTGGAAATACTGCCACATACGTATTGGTATGGGGGATATTCCCCCTTTCTCTGGTCAGGCGGAGGATTTTGTCGCGGTCCCGGAAATTAAGAAATTTCGCTATCAAGGTGCGCGGTGGGGCTCCCTGGGGAGGAGGACGGGCAGGAATGCGATGAGCTCTCTCCACCTCGAACATCACCGAAAATGCCTCTCTGCCGAAGGTGGAGGTAAGGAGATTTTCAAGGAAAACCGCCGGATCGTTGCCCTCAGCCATCTCAGGGAGGCCAATAAAGCGGAGATTACATCTCCAAAGGCGGTTTTCCATGTTGTCCTGTTTTGCGCTAAGCTGTTGCAGCTGGCGGCGCACCTCGTCAGTGGTGTGTTGCAGGGGGTGTATGATGTCTTCAGCTCTACTTATGCGGGTTTCTGTCTCCGCCACGCGGCCCCGGAGGGTGGAGAGGTCTTGCCGGATGAGGGACACATCAATTTTGACCTCCTCAATTTTGGAGGTGAGCGTGCTCTGGCATAGGGCGATAGCCTCGAGGACTTGGTTAGTGGCTGACGCAGAGTGGTCAGTGTCAGAGTGAGTGCCAGCGCCATCTTTGACCCGGTGCTCCTCTTCATGGCGGCGGTACCTGGCAAGCTTGTCAGCAGCCTCGGCTGACTTTTTAGGTGGGGACATGGTCCGGAAGTGGTCCGAGGCGTTCCAAAATGGCCACTGTGTATTAGGCCAACCTCTTAAATCTCCCCGCCCACAATAACTGTACAGTTAAATTAAAGTTATGGACCGTGCCTGAAAAGATCAGCAGCTGCAACGGGAAAAAAACGGGGACAGGGCGGTCAGGGGGTCACAGATCACCGGACACAGGACCGCAGTGGGTATAGCAAGATGGCCACTGCTCCTAGGCCCAGGCCGGTCCTACAGGCTGTCCCACCGGTCGCAGTAAGGTAAAAGGTGGTAGAAAGCAATCTGGCAGCCACAGCAGAAGGATACAAGTTTGCAGGCAGTCATAGAGGTCTGTAGAGGCCGCCTCGGGTGTAGCAATATGGCCGCCGGCAGAGGGACCAGGCCGAAGCCGCGGACTGTCCCACCGGTCGCTGTCAGAAAAATAGGCCCCACGCCCGCAGCCGAGGGCGTTCCGTCAGCCGGGGGTGCTGCGGGGCGATTCTAGGGTAGTTTAGAGGGCTGGGGAGGCCCGAGAGAGCCGCCGCCGGGTATAGCAAGATGGCCGCCGTTAGGCCGAAGCCGCGGACTTTCCTACAGGCAGTCCCCGAATGGGGAAATCCTACCGGAACGGCTCCGTGCGGCGTCCGAACGGGCAGATGGCTCCAGGGGTATTGCGGGGGAGAAGGCAGGGACGTCCAGGCACAATACCAAGGCAGGATGTTGCAGGATGGAGGTTGCAGGAGTGTGGACGAGCGGAGCTCCTACTGCAGACGTCCTACTCTATTGCACCTCAGGCCACGCCCCCGCGTAAAAAGATATTTATTAAAATAGAAGGAAGTCAATAAAATGCATACACACAAAAGTACCAAGGTTTACAGCATGTAAATGGAAGGATAACAGGAGGTAAAATGTGTAAGTGCTTCAAAAACAGCACATGGAGCATGCTGATGTGTTTTGGGGGTGCACTTGCACTTTTAAAATCCTGTTAACCTTCCATTTACACGCTGTATACCTTGGTACTTTTGCGAATATGCATTCTATTGGCTTCTTTCCATCTTAATAAATAGATTTTTACTCCGGAAATGCACCAGGGGTTTGCGCCTTACAATCTTTGTTTTTGTAGATAGATATAGATATATATCCCAAAATAGGAAGCAGCAGTTTAGGTTGCAAATCAGTGTGAATGGGCCCTAAGGGTACTGGTGGAGTGAGGATGAAATGTTATAACATTATAAATGTTATAACTGCTACAGACAACAGAAAAGCCCATAGAAATTATAGGATCAACCAAGGATTTACTAACTATAACAAGCTGAATGATAAAAAAGCTTCTGCTAAAAGGAACAGATAATACTAAAAACACCAAAAAATTGATTTTTTTTTCTACTCACCGTAAAATCTTTTTCTCTGTAATTCACAGACTGACACAGCTTCTCTCTTTAGACCATTGGAATGTTATGCCAGCTTTAGGGGAGGACTAGGCATTGCATGTTAACATGTGATAATAAAACTAGAACTTTCTAGTTCCGCCCAAGGGGTCCCTTATGCTGCGTACACACGATCAAACAATCCGGTGGAAAAGTCCGGCAAACTCAAGTCCGCCAAACAAAAGTATGGCGGACTTAGAATGCCGTGTTGCACTCCAATCTTCCCGCCGGACTCGTATTTTGGCGCACAACCCGGCCTTGTGTATGCCAGTCCGCCGTACTTTTGAAATGAGCGGACTTTTCCCGCCCGGAGAAAAGACCGCTCATTCTGAGCGGGTCTCCAGGTAGGCGGGGCCCGCGAAGGAGACGTCGCTGGCCCCGCCGCCTGGTATGGACTTAAAGGGGAACCCCAACACCGAAAAAAATCGGTGTGGGGGTTCCCCCCAAGTCCACAACAGACCCTTGTCCGAGCACGCTACCCGGCCGGCCAGGAAAGGGGGGGCGAGCGAGCGCCCCCCCCCCTTCTGAGTCGTACCAGGCCGCGTGCCCTCAACATGGGGGGTGCCTTGGGGAAGAGGGGTCCGCGTGCCCCCCACCCCAAAGCACCTTGTCCCCATGTTGATGCCAATCAGAGAATGAGCTCTGAAGGGGGAACTCCACGCCAAATTTCTGGAAAAAAAATGGCGTGGGTTCCCCCTCCGAGAGCATACCAGGCCCTTAGGTCCGGTATGGATTCCAAGGGGAACCCCCTACGAAAAAATGGTGTGGGGGTCCCCCCCAGATCCACACCAGACCCTTATCCGAGCACGCTACCCGGCCGGCCAGGAAAGGGGGTGGGGACGAGCGGGCGCCCCCCCCCCTCCTGAAGCCGTACCAGGCCGCGTGCCCTCAACATGAGGGGTGCCTTGGGGAGGGAGAGCGTGCGGCCCCCCCACCCCAAAGCACCTTGCCCCCATGTTGATGAGGACAAGGGCCTCTTCCCGACAACCCTGGCCGTTGGTTGTCGGGGTCTGCGGGCGGGGGGCTTATCGGAATCCGGGAGCCCCCTTTAATAAGGGGGCCCCCGGATACCGGCCCCCCACCCTATGTGAATGAGTATGGGGTACAATGTACCCCTACCTATTCACCTGTAAAAGAAAAGTACAAAAAAAACACAACACACGAGATAAAATACTTTATTGCACAGCTCCGGGGTCTTCCATCTTCGGGGGTCTTCTCGCCGGACTCCTCCGCTATCTTCTTGTAGCTCTTTTGCTAATCTTTTGATTCCGATAAGCCCCCCGCCCGCAGACCCCGACAACCAACGGCCAGGGTTGTCGGGAAGAGGCCCTTGTCCTCATCAACATGGGGACAAGGTGCTTTGGGGTGGGGGGGCCGTGCGACCCCCCTTCCCCAAGGCACCCCCATGTTGAGGGCACGCGGCCTGGTACGGCTCAGGAGGGGGGGCGCTCGCTCGCCCCCCCTTTCCTGGCCGGCCGGGTAGCGTGCTCGGACAAGGGTCTGTTGTGGACTTGGGGGGGGGGGGGACCCCCACGCCGATTTTTTTCGGCGTTGGGGGTCCCCTTTAAGTCCATACCAGGCGGACTCGCCCACACACGCAGAGCGTGAAGGAGACATCGCTGGCCCCGCCTACCTGGAGACACGCTCAAAATGAGCGGACTTTCCTCTGCGTGTGTGGGCGAGTCCGTTCATTTCAAAAGTAGGGCGGATAGTATGGCGGACTTAGTACGCCGTATTAGTCCGCTCAAAAAGTGCCGTGTGTGGGCAAGTAGCCCGTTTGGAAAGTCCGACGGAAAGTCTGGCGGGAAGTCCGCCAGACTAAGTAGGTCGGACATACCGCTACGTGTGTACGCGGCTTAAGGTAACACCCCTCAGCATGCTACTGCAGCCTCATAATGTCAACAAGCAGTACAACGTAAAGAAAAAAAATCAGTCAGTCCGTGAATTACAGAGAAAACAATTTTACGGTGAGTACAAAAAATCCTATTTTCTCTTATATTCACCGACTGACAGAGCTTCTCTCTTAAGACCATTGTGGCATCCCCAAGCAGTGCGAAAACGAGGGGTGGGAAAACAGCATAATACTTCACCCACCATGGCATGTGGGAGCTAGTACAACTTCACCCACAAAAACGACAGTGTGAAGAAAAACCACCACAAAAAAATTGGATTTTTTTGTACTCACCGTAAAATCCCTTTCTCTGTAATTCAGCTCCTCTCTGTAACAAATGGGTTGTTAGCCCTATCACTAGGAGAATACTAGGCGTAGTTTTAATACAACACTCAGAACTCTCAGTTCCGCCCAGGGGAACGGTCCCTCAGGCTACAAACTCCGACCCTGCAAAGCAGCCTCAGTACGTCAACAAGCAGTAGAGATAAAAGTAGGAGCAGGTGCTTTGTCGGTCAGTGAATTGCAGAGAAAAGGATTTTACGGTGAGTACAAAAAAAAAATCCTATTTTCTCTTATATTCACCGACCAACACAGCTCTTCTCTGTAACAAATGGGACATCTCCAAACAGTGCCAAAACGAGGGGTGGGAATCAGCCTAGAAACTTCATCCACCATGACAAGTGGGAACTAGTGAAAATGTACCCACAAAAAACAACAGTGCATGGAAAACCACCACAAAAAAATATAAAAAAAATAAAAAAATAAAACGGTATCCTCAACAGGAGAGATCACCCAAGACTGCACCAAACTGCGGAAGTAATGCAACAGTGCATTAACATAAAAGTACTGTGTTTTTATCGACAAAAAACAGGAAAAATATATATTGCATATTCAATTGCAACTACACGGCTGCCTGCAAAACGTTGCAGCCAAAACAGGCATCAACCGATGCACTGACGTCTACCTTGTAAAACTTGGTAAACGTATGGACAGACGACCAGTTTGCCGCCTTACACACCTGAGCGACCGACTCTTGGTGTTGGAAGGCCCAAGACGTTCCGATTGCCCTTGTGGAGTGGGCCGGGCCCGGAAAGGGGGGGCACCTGCCCCTTCAAGGCGTAGGCTTGTACTACAATCTGTCTGATCCACCTGCAAATAGTGGCCGACGAGACCGCCATCCCTTTCTTTGGACCAGACACCGAAACAAAGAGTGAGTCTAACTTCCGAAAGGGAGCCGTGGCAGACAAATACACCTTCAGAGCCCTAACCATGTCCAGAGTGTGAAGGGCCACTTCCTTAGGATGCTTTGGCTTAGGACACAGAGATGGTAATACAATGTCCTTATTGATATGAAAAGCCAAGACCACTTTCAGTAAAAAAGACAGTCGTGGACGCAACACCACCTTATCCCTGTGGATAACCAGATAAAGTGACTTGCAGGACAAGGCCACCAGTTCCGAAACCCTCCTGGCTGATGTGATGGCCACTAGGAAGATCACCTTCTGGGAAAGGGTCAACAGAGTGATCTCTCTGATATTTTCAAACGGTGGCTTTTCGAAGCACCGACAACACCAGGTTCAAACCCCAAGAGAGTAACGGTGGACGCACCGGAGGGACTACGTGTCGTACCCCCTGAATGAAGGTACTCACTAAGGAGTGCAATGCCAGGGGTCATTGAAAAAAGACAGCTAAGGCTGATATTTGCCCTTTGATGGTGCTTAATGCCAATCTCTAGTCAACTCCTTGCTGGAGAAACAGCAGGATCCTGGATATGGAAAAGGAGCACGGATGCCATCCTTTCTCCTCACACATGGAGATGTAGGCCTTCCAGGTACGATGGTATATCTTCTGAGAAGATTTCCGACCCTCAACATAGTTGGAATCACAGAGTCCGACAGACCCGGTTCCTCAACACCTGGCTCTCAATAGCCATGCCGTTAAAGCCAGCAATGGTAAAGCAGGATGGAGAATTGGACCTTGAGACAGGAGGTCCTCTCGTAACAGCAGTCGCCACAGAGCGTCTGCCACTAGGCGCACCAGGTCTGCGTACCAAGGACGCTCAGGCCAATCTGGGGCAACCAGTATTACTGGGATCCCCTCGGCTTCCACTCTGCGAATCACACATGGCAAAAGTTTCAGTGGAGGAAAGGCGTAAATCAGCTGGTACTGATCCTACAGAGCCACCAGCGCATCTGCCCACGGATCTCTTGTCCTGGACACGAATCTTGGCACCTTCCGATTGAGACGGGAGGCCAGTAGATTCACATCTGGTGTTCCCCACTTCAGGCACAGCAACCTGAATATCTCCGGATGCAATGCCCATTCTCCTGGGTCCAGCATCTGTCGACTCAGATAGTCCGCTTGCCAGCTCTCCAATCCCGGGATGTAAATGGCCGACAGGGCAGGTAAGTGTCGCTCTGCCCACCGAAGTATGTGAGTGACCTCCCGTGCAGCGGCTGAGCTTCTTCATCCCCCTTGGTGATTGACATATGCCACAGCCGTGGCGTTCTCTAACTGTATCCTGATCGGACGCCCTTGAAGTCTCATCGACCATGTGTAGAGGCACAGCCTGATCGCTCTCTCTCAATTCGAGCAGATTGATTGGCAACTCGGATTCTTCCGTCGACCAGAGGCCCTGAGCCGACTGGACCCCCATCACTCCACCCCAGCCGGATAGACTGGAGTCTGTTGTGATCACCGTCCACTTCAGGGGAAGGAACGATTTTCCGGACTGAATCATCGGGGACCTCAACCACCAGATCAGTGAGTCTGACTGACTGGCTCACCTGGATCTGTCGATCCAGGGACAACTGAGATTTGTCCCATTTTGTCAGAATCTCCTTCTGCAGTACACCGGTGTGAAACTGGGCATAAGGTACTGTCTCGAAGGAGGCTACCATGAGTCCCAATATTCGCATGCAGAAAAAGAGCGAAGACCACTTGCGGTTCATCAGCAGCTTGACTGTGGATCTGAGTCTCTGCAATTTGTCTGAAGGGAGAAAAACTCTTGCTTCCCTCCTGAGTCCAACAGCAAACCTAGGTACTCCAGACGCTGGGTCGGCACAACCACCGACTTTTTGAGGTTCAACAGCGACCCAAATTCTTGCAGCGTCTGCATGGTGATCGCCATATCCTCCTCAAATTCTGAGGCAGAAGATGCTCTCAGGAGATCGTCTAGGTATCCCACGATCGCAATCCCACGTTGTCGCAACAATGCGAAAACTGGAGTCAGCACCTTGGTAAAGACTCAGGGGACTGATGCCAGACCAAAAGGAAGAGCAACAAACCGGTACTGGGCTTCCCCGACTGCAAATCACAGAAACTTTTGATGTCGAAGGCATATGGGTATGTGCAGGTACGTGTCCTGGATGTCAAAGGATGCCAGGGAGTCCCCTTGATGGAGTGCAGCAACTACTGAGCGAACTGATTCCATTCCGAACCTCTGCACTTTCACAAAGTGATTGAGGGCTTTTAGGTCCAAGATCGGATGTACCCCTTCCTTCTTGGGAACCACAAACAGATTTGAGTAGAATCCCTGGAATCGTTTAGACTCTGGGACCGGTACAATCACCCCGCGATTCAGCAAATCTCTTACCGCCCCCAACAGGGCCTCCCGGCGAACCGGGGATACGGGTATGTTGGAGGAGAAGAATCTGTTTGGCAGCCAAGAGAGAAACTATCTTGTAGCCTGTGGAAATCAGATCGCAGACCCATTGGTCGGATAACCGGGAGGACTACCGGGCTGCAAACTCCTGAAGGCGACCCCCCACCGGAGACCTGGGTGGGGGCAAACCTTCATGCGGTAGCACTTTTATTCGCAGGCTTGTTAGGCTTGCGGTTCCAGGGACATTTTCGACCGTCCGTGGGCGTCCTGTCAGGCTGGGGACGTTTTGTTGAAGCTCCGGGCTGACAAAAAACAGTTTGTGAGCGAAAAAAAAAAGGCCCTTGCCTACGGCGTGGCTCCTTAGCTTTCCTTGCCTGCGGGAGTAGGGTACTTTTACCACCGGTGGCACTTTTAATAATCTCATCTAGTGAGGCCCTAAAGAGCCGGTCGCCAAGGAAAGGAAGATCCGTCAGGGATTTCTTGGATGCCTGGTCAGCAGACCAGCATTTTAGCCAAATTAAGTTCCTCAGCACCACAGCTGACACTGAGGCCCTGGATAACAGGGGGAGAGTATCCAGGGCCGCGTCACAGACGTAGTTAAGGCCTTGCACTAGTTGGTCTGCTAGTTTCACGCAGACAGGAGAAGCCTGTTGCTCTCCCAATTTGTGGTGCAAAAGTTTTGCCTACTCAGTGTCTGCGACACAATTGTGGATGCCAGTACAGGTTGCACGGCAGACCCCATAGCCATAAACAAGGAACAAGCCACCGCCTCGGCCTTCCTGTCCGTGGGATCCTTGAATGCAGGTGTCCCCTCAACCGGGATTGTGGTTACTTTATTTAACCTGGATACTGGGGGGGTCTACGACCGGAGGAGCCAACCACTTCTTGAGAAGGCTTTCCTCAAAGGGGTAACACACCGCCATGAATTTGGGGACCGAAAAGGCCCGTTGCGGCAGACCGCATTCCTTGTAAATTAACTTTTCAAAATAAGTCAGATACGGGAACACCTTTAGGTGAACATGCTGGCTTGCGGGACCCAAAAGGGACCGCTACCTCAGCAGAGGAAACTGCTAGCTCATGAATCTTCAGGGTATAATGCAGAGCAGTGATAAGTGCTCCAACAAGCGCTTTGTCGCGCACGGACCTGGACGGGGACGGGGACTCATCCTCACTGTCCGAACAGTCCTGGTCAGCGTCATCTGACGGGACAGAGCAGGGGTCACCAGCCTCAGTGAGACCCAAGTCTACATCAGAGCTCTACCCAGAGGACGGGGGGCATGGGCCATTTTTTAGCACCTTTCTGTCCACACACCGCCTCCATCTTGGCAACAAACAAATTGAGGGCTGCCGACCAGGTGTCCAGGGGCACTGAGCAGTCTGCAGGCAACCCGGTTGCAATTGCCTGGATTTCGGGGTAAGAAACACCAGTTTCTGAAGCCATGATGACCCTAGCCTCTCTGCCACCCGAAGGGGACTTAGGACAGTGACCGTCCCACCCCAATTACTGCTGCTGAGAGGCGCTTTCCCGCAGGACTCACCACCCTGAGGGGTTTTGCGCTATCCAGCAGGTAGTGCCTGTAGTCTCGGTTGGCTCCCTGGTGCAGTGGAAACAGTGATGTGTCAGTGAAAAAATCTGCTAATGATGCTGAAACCGCTCTGAAGTGTGCCCAGGCTCAAAGAAAATGGCCGCTCAGCATCCAGCATAAGGACATAAAACACAGGGAAAATGGCCTATGAGCACAGGAACACAAGCTACCGCTAGAGAACGCTGAAAACGTGTTCAGGCTTCTAGAAAGTGGCCACCGGCGTCCTGTATAGGGACAATCACAAGGAAAATGGCCGTCGAAGCCCAGGAGAGCATGCTTTCTCTTGCCCACACCTAAGATGGCCGTCCGAATGCAGAACCATGAGGGGAGAAACAATGGCGGTGAGCACAGCGCTGCACAGGACACCAGCAAAGCCTCACAGACACCTTCCAGGGACATGAAAAATAGCACCCAGGACCACCCCCTCAGAGAGCCCCTGCACAGACACACACACACCGCTCAGCAGCATCCCCCGGGGAGGGGGGAGGGGGAAAGGGACAGGGAGAGAAGAGAGGGAGGCGAGGGACCCCCGAATCGACCTCCCAGGGAATGCCCAGCTGATCAGCCCCACTGAGACAGGGATAGCTGTACTTACCAGTCCTGCAGGGCAGGGAGACATTCCATTACAGAACCACTCTCCGATCAGTACAGGGCGGTACACTGACAGAGACATCAGTAGCCCGGTCATATGTATGCCCCGGAGAATAAAAGCTCACCAACCACCTCTGAAGCTGAGGTTTCATTGTGGCTGGCCTAGCGCAGAGCTGCGACCTGCACATGCTCGATGGCCAGGCTGGGGAGACTACAAGGAAAAGGGTACCCAGCCTGTCACCCAGCCGGCTGTTGATAGCAGATCACAGGATCTATTATCTTGCTCAAAAAGCCACGCTTCTGCAGAAAAAAAAAAAAAAAAAAGAGACCGATGGGCCTGTTAGGGTTCCTTCTCCTTCACGGTCAGAAACCATCAGACCGAGACATAAGTACAATTAAATCACACTTGTTTAATAAATAAAAAGGTAAATAGAAAAAGCATAATCAAAGCTTAGCCAGAGTCCAGTAACCGGATAGAGTAGTCAGCCAGGCCAGAGTTCAATAACCAGATCGGCTAATCAGCCAGGCCAAAAGTCAGGGATCCAAATAGAGCAACAGCAAGGAGGATAAGTAGCCAGACGGGATGTCAGCAAGCCAGTCTTTAAACAGAACCGCAGGAGATGGTTTCTTGTGATGTGACCTAGGCGAAGGCAGAGGTGAAGTGAGCTGGACAGCTTTAAGTAGGCAGGTTAGACGAGCATGATCAGGAACAGCTGGTAACTGTGGAGAGAGATGAGAGCTGGCAATTAGCCTACAGTTGAGCAGCCAACCCAGAGAAGGAAGGGCTAAGCCAGCCCCAACAGTACCCCCTCCTCAATGACCCCTCTCCCTCAGAGGGCCACCGGGCTTGAGGGGAAACCATCTATGGAACTTGCGGAGGCGGACAGGGGCATGTACATCCGAGAAGAACCCAGGAGCGTTCCTCCGGGTTGTACCCTTTCCAATGCACCAGGTACTGTATGCGCCCACGGAACCTACGGGAGTCAACAATGGATTGTACCTCATACTCCTTATGGTTCTCAACCTGAATAGGTTGAGAGCGTGGAACCGAGGTGGTAAAACGGTTATAGACCAACGGTTTCAATAAGGAGACATGAAACACTTGAGATGTGCATACTAGGAGGAAGGTCCAACGCGTAAGCCACTGGGTTAATCCTATGAAGGATATGGAAAGGCCCAATAAACCGAGGTACAAACTTCAGTGAGGGAACACGAAGCCGGAGGTTGTGAGATGACAGCCAGACCCTGTCCCAACCCGTTACGAAGGTGCAGGCAGGTGTCTGCGGTCAGCATGGAGTCTGTAGCTATCATTAGCATGACACAAAGCCTTCTGGACTTGTACCCAAGTGGAACAAAGACCACAGAGATGCTCCTCTAACGCAGGAAAACTCTGCGGAAAAAACGAGTCAGGCAACATGAAAAGGTTGGAAACCATAATTGGCCATAAATGGAGACAATCAGGAGGCAGAATCCAAGGCACTGTTGTGAGCAAACTCTGCCCATTGGTAATAGGTCTGACCAGTTGTTATGGTGGTCAGAAATATAGCAACGTAGGAATTGCTCCAAGGACTGATTGGCTCACTCTGCGGCCCCATTAGACTGCGAGTGATACGCAGAAGAGAACACAAGCTGGATTCCCAACTGTGCAAAAAAGTTAGCCAGAACCGGGAGACAAACTGACTACCCCTGTCCGAGACAATCACCTTGGGTGGCCCATCTAAGCGAAAGATCTCCCAAGCAAAAATGGAAGCCAGTTCCTTAGAGGTAGGCAACTTCTTCAGTGGAATACAATGACACATCTTTGAGAACCGGTCAACCACCATAAGGATAACAGTGTTGCCTTGGGAGTTGGGCAACTCCACAATGAAATCCATTGACAGGTGAGTTCAGGGCCTCTCTCCATTGGGTATGGGTGATATTAAAACACAGTTTTCCACTTGTCGCCCTCCTTAATGCGCACAAGATTATGTGCCCCTCTCAAGTCAAGCTTTGTGAAAACTATTGCTCCCTTGAGGCGGTCAAATAACTCCATAATCAATGGAATCAAGTAGGCATTCTTAATCGTGACACGATTGAGACCCCTATAATCTATACAAGGTCTCAGTTCACCGCTCTTCTTCACAATGAAGAAACCAGCACCATCAGAAGATGAGAATTTGTGGATGAAACCTCGCGGAAGTGCGTCAGCAACATACTCCTCCATGGCTTTATCCTCCAAGACCGACAAAGGGTAAACCCCGCCATGAGGAGGTATTGCACCAGGTTGAAGGTCAATTGCGCAATTATAAGTCCGGTGTGGAAGCAAACTACCGGCTTGACCTTTATTGAATACATCACTAAAATCACGGTACTCGTCCGGCAGGGAGGGGGGTGAGGAGGTGTACAGGACCTTGGATACCTTCAGGAAGCATGCCTCACTGCATTGTGGTGACCAGGAGAGAACCTCATCATGGAGCCAATCAAAATAGAGGGTTGTGCCTCTGTAACAAAGGATAACCAATAACCAGCGGCGATCTGGGTGAAGAAATAACTTGGAATTGGATTATCTCATGGTGAAGAGCCCATATGGCCACGGACAACGGAACCGTCTCATGAGTCACATGGGCAGGCTGTAAAGGTCTCCCGGCAAGAGTCTCTATGTCAAGTGGAGTGTCAGGCAGCTGCAGCGGAATCGAGTGTGAAACAAATGCAGCATCAATGAACAGGCCTGCAGCCCCAGAGTCAATTAGAGCCTGTATCTCGATAGACGACTCAGCCCAAGAAAGGGTGACAGAAACCAGGGGCTTATCCTTCCGGATAACTGGGGATGAAACAACGCCACCTAAGGTCTTTCCATGACAGGACCTCAAGGTTCAGGCATTCCCTGGATGGGTAGAACAAGACTTCAAAAAGTGACCTGCCTGGCCACAATAAAGACACAGTCTCTCCCTCCTCCTAAAGGCTCTGTCATCCACAGAGAGACGCGTGAAGCCCAGGCCCATGGGTTCATCTTCACTGACCGACTCGGTACCAGGAGGCATGGGAGGCGAGGGAGGCATGGGTGGGACTACGAAGCTTGAAGGCAAACGTACAGGAGGCTTCTGCAAGCGCTCCTTAAGAGAAAGTCTTTCTCTGAGTCTGGAGTCAATGAGGATGGCAAACGACATCAAGCTCTCCAGCTTAGTGTGTATATCCCGGGCTGCTATCTCATCCTTGATGGAATCCGAGAGACCATGAGAAAAAGCAGCCACGAGGGCCTCATTGTTCCAAGCAACCTCTGCTGCCAGAGTACGGAATTCAATGGCATAGTCGGCAACAGTTCTCGTACTCCGTTTGATGGACATGAGGCACTTGGCAGCAGAAGCGGAGTGTGCGGGAACGTCAAATACCCTTTTAAAGGAGACCACAAACTGAGGGTAACTCAAGACAACAGGTTTTTCGTCTCCCATAGAGGGTTAGCGCAGGCCAAGGCTCTCTCAGAAAGCAAAGATATCACGAAACCTACTTTGCTTCTGTCCGCGGGAAACGCCTGGGGCAGCATCTTGAAGTGTATCTCAACCTGATTGAGAAACCCTCTGCATTGAACTGGATCACCCCCAAATCGCTGGGGAAGCAGAGCAGAACCACACATACCTCTTATAGAGTTAATACTCGAGGCTGGTGTCTGCACAGAGACTGAAGCAGCAGCAGGGATGGCCTGTGACTCAGGTTGTACCGGAGCAGCCACCGCAGGGGATTCCAGGTGAGCCGTGCAACTTAGGAGCGTTTTTAATGCCATGACAAACTGATCCGTGCGGTGATCTTGCTCTTGATCTTCCAATGGAAAAAATATTACCAACAAGTGGATTGACTCTATCTTCAGAGTTCATGGCCTTCGCCTACTGTCAGAAACCATGAATCAGACCAAGATAGAAGTACAATTAAATCACACTTGTTTAATAAATAAAAATAAAAAGACAAATAGAAAAAGCATAGTCAAAGCTTAGCCAGAGTCCAGTAACCGGATAGAGTAGTCAGCCAGGCCAGAGTTCAATAACCAGACCGGCTAATCAGCCAGGCCAAAAGTCAGGGATCCAAATAGAGTAACAGCAAGGAGGATAAGTAGCCAGAAGGGATGTCAGCAAGCCAGTCTTTAAACAGAACCGCAGGAGATGGTTTCTTGTGATGTGACCAAGGCGAAGGCAGAGGTGAAGTGAGCTGGACAGCTTTAAGTAGGCAGGTCAGACGAGCATGATCAAGAACAGCTGGTAACTGTGGAGAGAGATGAGAGCTGGCAATTAGCCGACAGCTGTGCAGCCAACCCAGAGAAGGAAGGGCTAAGCCAGCCCTGACACTTCACTAGGCAAAATAAAATTGAGGCTGCAGTAGCATGAGAGGTTGTTACCTAAGAGACCCCTTGGGCGGAACGAAAGTTCTAGTTTTATTATCACACGTTAACATGTAATGCCTAGTCCTCTCCTGAATGTGGCATAACAATTCAATGGTCTAAAGAGAGAAGCTGTGTCAGTTGGTGAATATAAGAGAAAAGATGGTTTAACCTCTTGCTGACCACCGTGTGTACATTTACTACAGGGTGGCAGCTCCCATGCACAGAATCATGTACAGATATGTGCCTCTACACTTTGGGGTCTGTGGTGTGATGCCTGAATGACGATCTGTCTATGTAAACAAGGCAGAGCACTGTTCTGTGACAAGGGAAGCCAGTGATCTTGCATTTCTGCTCAGCAGAAACACAGATCTCTGTCTTCCTACAGTACAAGCACCCCCCACACAGTATGAAAGCACTCCCTAGTAACCCATTTAACCCTTTGATCGCCCCTGATGTTAACCCTTTCCCAGCCGGTGTACAGTGACTGTGTACTTTTTTTTTTTTTTAGCACTGATCATGGTCACTGGTCCCCAAAAAAAAAGTGTCAGTTGGTGTCCAGTTTATCCACTGCAATATCTTAGTCCCGCTATAAGTCACTGATCGCCACCATTACGAGTAAAATTAGGATTTTTTGTACTCACAGTAAAATGCATTATAGTAATTCACCAACTGACACAGCTTCTCTCTGTAACAAAATGGGTTGTTAGCTCTATCACTAGGAGATACTAGGTAAAGTTGTAATAAAACACTCAGAGCTCGCAGTTCCACCCAGGGGGGCGGCCCCTCAGGCTACAATCCCCACACCCTGCAACAGCATCCTCAGTACGTCAACAAGCAGTATAACGTAAAAACAAAAGGAGGGGCGGGTGCTGTGTCAGTTGGTGAATTACAGAGAAAAGGCTTTTACGGTGAGTACAAAAAATCATATTTTCTCCTATATTCACCAACCGACACAGCTCCTCTCTAACAAAATGGGACATCACCAAGCAGTGCCAAACGAGGGGTGGGGAAAAAACAGCATAAAACTTCATCCACCATGGCAAGTGGGAACTAGTGAAACTATACCCACACAAAAAGAACAGCAGTGTGTGAAAAAAAAAACACCACGCACAACAGGGTACCCTCAACAGGAGTGATCCCCAAGTCCGCAGCGAATTGCGGAAGTAATGCAGCAGTGCATTAACATAACAGTACTGCATTTTTATCGAAAAAACAGGAAAAAATATCGATTGCATATTCAATTGCAACTACATGGCCTGCAAAACCTTGCGGCCAAAACAGGCCTCAGCCGATGCACTGACATCTACCTTGTAGAATGTGGTAAACGTAAGGACAGATGACCAGGTCGCCGCCTTACACAACTGAGTGACCAACGATTGGTGTCGGAAGGCCCAAGACGTTCCGATTGCCCTTGTGGAGTGGGCCGTGTCCGGAAAGGGAGGCACCTGCCCCTTAAAGGTGTAGGCTTGCACTACAATCTGTCTGATCCACCTGGTAATGGTGGCCGACGAGACCGCCATGCCTTTCTTTGGATCAGCCACCGAAACAAACACTGAGTCTGACTTCCAAAAGGGAGCCGTGGCAGACAAATACACTTTCAGAGCCCTAACCACATCCAGAGTGTGAAGGGCCGAGATCACTTTCGGTAGAAAAGATGGTTGCGGATGCAACACCACCTTATGCCTGTGGATAACCAGATAGGATGACTTGCAGGACAAGGCCGCCAGTTCCGAAACCCTCCTGGCCGATGTGATGGCCACTAGGAAGACCATTTTCTGGGAAAGAGTCAACAATGGAATCTCCCTGATATTTTCAAACTGTGGTTTTTGAAGCGCCGACAACACCAGGTTCAAATCCCAGGGGGGCAACGATGGGCGCACCGGAGGGACTACATGTCGTACCCCCTGGACAAAGGTACTCACTAGGGAGTGTGACGCCAGAGGTTGTTGAAAAAAGACAGCTAAGGCTGATATTTGCTCTTTGATGGTGCTTATTGCCAATCTCTGGTCAATTCCTTGCTGAAGAAACAGCAGGATCCTGGATATGGCAAAGGAGCGCGGATGTCATCCTCTTTCCTCACACATGGAGATGTAGGCCTTCCAGGTACGATGGTATATCTTCCGAGAAGATTTCCGTGCCCCCAACATAGTTGGAATCACAGCGTCTGTCAGACCCCGGTTCCTCAATACCTGGTTCTCAATAGCTATGCCGTTAAAGTCAACGAAGGTAAAGCAGGATTGAAAATTGGACCATGAGATAGGAGGCCCTCTCGCAACGGTAGTCGCCAGAGAGCGTCTGCCACCAGACGCACCAGGTCTGTGTACCAAGGATGCTGAAGCCAATCTGGGGAACCAGTATTACCGAGATCCCCTCGGCTTCCACTCTGCGAATCAGACGTGGCAACAGTTTCAGTGGAGGAAAGACAAAACAAATCTTGGCACCTTCCGATTGAGATGGGAGGCCAGTAGATCCACATCTGGTGTGCCCCACTTCAGGCACAGCAGCCTGAATATCTTTGGATGCAATGCCCATTCTCCTGGGTCCTGCATCTGTCGACTCAGATAGTCTGCCTGCCAGTTCTCCACTCCCGGGATGTAAATGGCCGGCAAGGCCGGTATGTGTCGCTCTGCCCACCGAAGTATGTGAGCAACCTCCCAAGCAGTGGCTGAGCTTCTTGTTCCCCCCTGGTGATTTACGTACGCAAAAGCCGTGGCGTTGTCGGACTGTATCCTGATCGGACACCCTTAAAGTCTCATTGACGATGTAAGGAGACACAACCTAATCGCTCTCAATTCGAGCAGATCGGCAATTCGGATTCTTCCATAGACCAGAGGCCCTGTGCCGACTGAACTCCCATCACTCCACCCCAGCCTGATAGACTGGCGTCCATTGTGATCACCATTCATTTCACAGGAAGCCAAGATTTTCTGGACTAAATCATCGGGGACCTCAACCACCAGATCAGTGAGTCTGACTGACTGGCTCACCTGGATCTGTCGATCCAGGGACAACTGAGATTTGTCCCATTTTGTCAGAATCTCCTTCTGCAGGAGTCTGGAGTGCAACTGGGCATAAGGTACTGCCTCGAAGGAGGCTACCATGAATCCCAGTACTTGCATGCAAAACCAGAGAGAGACGACCACTTGCGGTTCATCAGCAGTTTGACTGTGGATCTGAGAGTCTGAAATTTGTCTGAAGGGAGAAAAACTCTCGCTTCCCTAGAGTCCAACCGCAAACCTAGGTACTCCAGACACTGGGTCGGCACAAGCACAGACTTTTTTAGGTTCAACAGCCACCCAAATTTTTGCAGGGTCTGCATGGTGATCGCCACATCCTCCTCTAATTCTGAGGCAGAAGATGCTCTCAGGAGGAGATCTTCTAGGTATCCCACGATCGCAGTCCCACGTTGTCGCAGCAACGCCAAAACTGGAGCCAGTACCTTGGTAAAGACTAGGGGGGCTGATCCCAGACCAAAGGGAAGAGCCACAAACTGGTAATAGGCTTCCCGACTGCAAAACGCAGAATCTTTTTTTTTTTTTTTCCAAAAGTTTTTATTGTTTTTCAAAATGCATCATACAGAAGAATAAGTCATATAACAGGCAATCCATATTGAACATTAACAATACAAACATCTTGTATATTGTTATACGGTTGATGTAGATGTTAACCTGCGGTCTAATTAAACATTTGACAACATGTAGAAATATATGGAAGAGATTCCAGATGCACGTGAAATCAGAGCATTTCGTTGCGTACGTGTAGGGTTGTAATAATACCAACAAGTCTGAGGTTGGATTGCCATACTGTAACAACGAAGAACATGTCGAAGTGAGGAAAGATCATGGAAGGAGGTAAGGGGAGATGCTACAAGTTTACACCTTCTACTCTGGATATGCATATCCTTTTCGGGAGAGGGGGGGGGAACTACGTGAAGGAGGGATGGGATAAAGAATTAAGGGGAAATGGCAGGGAGGGGGGGGGATTGTTGCTTCAGGTAAGAGACTAAGATGAGGGTTCATGAGATCCGCTACTCGCCGTCCACGAACCAACACCTAGTTAGGGTGAACGATTGTAGTGTCGTATGCTAGAAACGGTCTCTCCGATAATAGTAATATATTACAGATCTGAGGCGAAACCCAGGGGGTACATGGTGTTCGATACGTGTACCTAAATATCAGATGGTTAGTCAGGTGGGGTTTTGTATCATGTCGTGAAAGTCAGCAGTATTCCGAAAGTGGTGCCAGGGTGCCCATTTCGAGCCAAAACTCGTCGGAGTGTCATTATGAATATGGATCAGTTGTTCTATATTTGCTATCTTGTCTACTCTACGAAGCCATTCTGCAATGGAGGGGATGGTAGGAGACTTCCAGTAAGTCGGGATGCACTGCTTCGCCGCACTGATTAAGTGAAGTGTGAGAGATTTTCGGTAAGATGTGCTAGAGTGGGCATTGTGGTGTAGTAAGAAGAGGGCTGGAGAGAAGGGTATGATCGTGCTTGTAATTTGTTCAATCACCTTATGTATTTTCTGCCAGAAAGGACGTATGGCCGAGCAGAGCCACCACAAGTGTAGGAGGGTGCCGCATTGATTGTGGCATCTCCAGCAGGTATCCGGAATCTGTGCATCCCAGGAGTGAATCAGGGCAGGAGTACGGTACCAGCGGCATTGTAATTTGAATCCATTTTCCTGAGCCGAGACATTCAGCGTACCTTTATGAATATTGAGAAAGATATGTTCCCAATCTTCCTGTGAAAAGGAAGATGCCAGGTCTTTTCCCCAAGCCTTGCAAGCCAAAGAGGTGCCAGGGATGTTACTCTGAAATAGAAGGGAATGGGTCAAAGAGATGAGATGAGTCAGGGGTGTCTGTGAGGAGCAGAGTTTCTTGAAGGGAGTCAGAGATCTAGTACAGTCATATTGTTTATTAGTGTATTGCAGGTAATGTCGAATTTGTTGGTAGGTCCATATGGGGATTAGGGGCATTCGCATGTTCTCTGCGATTTGTTGTGTCGTGAGCAGTCGTCCTTTGTTGTAAAAGGATTTAATGAGGATCGGTTCATTTGTCCAATGTTTAACAAGGAAAGATTCGTGCATGCCTGGCGGGAAGAGTGGGTTTTGTTTCAGTGGGGTCATTGGTCCAGGGTTGGATGAAATTTCCTTTTGAGTACATATAGTAGAGAAGCAATGTAAAGTTGGGGCTATTAGTGGATGGGATTTAGTCGGAGAGGACATGTGTGAACGCTGTACCCATGGAAGATATTGAAGAGGGGAGTCTATGAATGAGGCTTCCAGAGCGACCCAATCTTTGTAGGGTAAATGAATGTTCCAATCAATTATTCTCGTCATATGAGTGGTTTTGTAGTAGTTATTGATATCAGGAAGACCTATGCCACCTTTGTCTTTGGGTAGAGAAAGTTGGGAATAGCCAATTTTGGGTCTGCGCATATTCCACAGGAAGTTTGTACACGCTCGTCTGTACGATTTAAAAAAAGCTATGGGGAGTTTTATCGGTACGGCCTGTAAAAGATATAGGATGCGAGGGAGAATGTTCATTTTTAGAATGGAAGCCCTACCGAACCACGAAAAAATTGGTTTGTTCCATAGTTTTAAGTCCATCAATATCTTGTGTAGGATAGGCAAGTAGTTTTTAGCGTATAGGTCGTCTAGATTTTTTGGAAGTTGTATGCCCAGATAGGTAATAGTCTCATTGGTCCATTGGAACGGAAAGTTGAGTTTACATTGTTCGGCCAATTTATGAGGTAAAGAGATGTTGAGGGCATAGGATTTGCTAAAGTTAATTTTTAAGTTGGACAATGTATGAAATGAGCTAAATGCTTTTAAGAGGGATGGAATCGTGATAAAGGGATTGGTAAGAAACATCAAGATGTCGTCAGCGTACGCAGCAATTTTATATTCTCTCATTTTAGATTTAATTCCATTAATATCTGGGTTATGTCGGGGGCGTGGCCGGAAGTCGGTGAGGACGGACGTGTTCAGCCAGAGCTCCGCTGAGGCCTTCTTGCATCCGCCGCAATCCGGACCCCTAACACCGCAGATCAGACTCTCTTCAGGCTGCAGGCCCTGCTGGTACTCCCCGCTGTCATCCGGGGGTCATTCGGCGCTTCTCCGGGCGGTCCACAAGCTCCGGTCCGTCCCGGGCCTGCCGCCCACACGTGAGGCGCTCCGCCGCCATCTTGCGGCCTACCTGGCTCCCGGAGCAGCTGGACATCCCTCGGCTCCATGGGGGTCCCTCTCCCTTAGCATCCACTTAGCGGTGCATACCTGCCCTGGTCCGGTGCCCGAACGTAGCGCATTACAGGCGCCTGGAGGTCTGGGGCCTAGCGTTCCACTACAGCAAACGGCGGCCATCTTGGTACACCCGGAGCAGGCCGCAGCCCTCCGCCTGCACTTCTGAGGCTGAAAACTACTTACAACTGTACACCCCCTCTGAATTCTGCTCTCCCGAGCGTCGTGGGTCAACATTGGAACCAGAAAGGGCCTCCCCAGCCCCATCGTCAAGTATTAACCCTCAGACGGAGCGGTTTTGGAGCTACCTGGGCCTATTGTGTCTTCCCTGCCACCGCTTTGCTTGACTTCTTCATCTCCAACATATGCGGTTCGCAGGGTTCCTTGCTACAATTATTGCACCAGTGATCCCGGGACTTGCGGTGAGTGCGGCAAAACCCCCCTCCCCCCCCCCGGCTGTAGACTGTTTCCTGGCACCCTAATCCCCCTGTTGGCGGTTCATTCTGGGGGGTGCCCCCTTCTACCGGCCACTTTGGAACCGGCTGCTGCCGGGCGGTTCTATCAATCAGAGGCACAGCAGCCCTCAGCTTTCCCAAGGACTGCCTCATGACATTTTGCTAATTGCTGCTGCTTCGCTGCACCGCAACCCTATACAGCAGCAACGCACGCACCTAGTTTTCAAATGATTTTCTAAGACCCCAGATTAGCTCCGTTCGGGACTTCAATCTATCTCAGAGGTATTCCTGCACCACGTTTCACCTCATCCACAATTTTTCCTTTCCCCCTTACCTCATCTTCTAACCCGCTGAGCCTTAGTGTATGCCGTCTAAAAAAAAGAAGGCACGGAGCACCGCCCAAAAGACTCTCACACAATACCTTCTCCGCTCTCAAGAACATTCTAGCATGGAGCGTGAGGGGTCGGTTGACGGGCACCTCTCCCCGGACCCGGCCTCCCCGCCTCGCTTATTGGGCCCTACCTCTCCTGCTCCTTTGTCGGATAAAAGAACTCCCAGTGCCCTCTCAAAAGCAGATCTGGAGGACAGTCTGGACTCCATGTACAATAGATTGGCATCCAAGTTTCAATCAGAACTTCAGAAAACTTCTCATGCACTTTCACAGGAAATCTCGGCCCTTGGAGCAAGGACTGAAAGGCTAGAGACTAAACATGACGAGTTGGCAATAGCTCATAATGACCTCAGCCGGGAACACGAAGCCCTTTCCTCCACGGTCCAACTTCTACAGTCTCAAATAGAAGACCTCGACAACAGAAATAGACGTAACAATCTGCGTATCCGTGGCATCCCGGAGTCCGAATCTGAGCTTATTCCGGTAGTTATCAGGTTGTTTAAGTCCTTGCTCCCTGAACATGAAGCCACTATGTTCAAATGTGATCGGATACATAGAGCTCTGCGCCCTAAACCCCCGGAGGACAAACCTCCCAGAGACATCATTCTCTGCATGAAGGACTTTCTGGTCAAGGAGGAGATTTTGAGAGCAGCTCGTAACAAACAGAGGATCACTCTCGATGACAAAGTTATCCAAATTTTCCCAGATATCGCACCTGCGACCTTGGAGCGTAGAAGGAACCTAAAGGAGATAACCACTGTCCTGCAGTCAGCCCGCATCAGGTACCGTTGGGGGTTCCCGTTTCGTCTTGTGATTCCACATAACGGCTCGACATACTCTGCTACCTCGGTCCTGGAGGGTCAGGAGATCCTGGTGAAGCTGGGACTTTTGGACGCCTCGGCGGTTCGCAGATTGCCCTCCACTCCCAGAGCTACACCTATTTGGCAAACCCCTCCGACCAGAAGAGACAGACGCAGAATCAGATATGGTGCAGATGATCGGGTGGAAGATAGTCCTCGATGATGTTGTTTTGCTCTCCTTTATCTGAAGGCTCAGACTGTGGTTTGCTATAAGTTCTCAATGGCTGTTTATATGCTGCTCTTGTTTATATGTTACAGGGTAGTGTGTGTTTAAGTTTCTGGTTTTATACTGTTTCCCCCTCTTGGCTCCCGCTTGCTCCACGCCTCCGTCCTATCGGGGGACGGTGGAGCTTGTCGGAGAGAGGGGCCTTATGTGTTCTAGGTTCTTCCTACCCAATCCACCAGCCATTTACAAGTCCCTAGGAGCTGTTGTATGGCTCCCCTTTCCAGTGGTCGGTTGCTTCTTTGGTGGGCACCCCCTACCATTGCGCAACCCTACTGGTCACGAGACCTTGTTGTCTCGGTGTTTGATCGTTATTTTGGTGTGGCTATGTTTCCCCACACGCTATTATATTTAGCTTTAATGTTGGGCCCCAGGCCCTTCTTGGGCTTTGGGCCTTTTCCTTTTGATGCATATTCCCCTTTTTTATGTCTTTTGATTTTCTCCCTTCTAGGTCGATCATATTCCTTGTTCTATGCTCTTACAATCGCTCAGACGTCTTTTATACTCAAGATTGGTATTTTCCCTATACACTTGTTTTTATTGCACTGTGTCTTATTTTTCTATTATCCCGCAGATGATATGAGGGTCCCCCTGCGTCTCTGGCGCCTGTTGGACGAGTATTCCCCGAGAGTTTCCCTTTCTCCCCCTGCCACCATATCTGACCTCTCCACTATAGTTGTCCTTTTTTACTTGCCATGGCAATAACTTGTGTTTCCCATAATGTCAAGGGATTTAATTCACCATCCAAAAGGCGTAAAGCCTTCTCCTTTTATAAAAGCCTTGGAGCTAAAATCATTCTACTCCAAGAAACACATTTCTCCCGCTCCTCTCACCCTAAATTTTTCCATAAAGACTTCCCTCAAGCCTTTTACTCACTCCACTCGTCCAAGACCAGGGGTGCCGCCATTCTCCTTCACTCCTCCCTCCCTATGGAGGTCAAGCATATATTTAGAGACCCCGAGAGCCGCTATGTTATTATTCAGGGTGTGGTCCACAACAGAGAACTTACTATTGCTAGTATTTACGCACCCAACGAGGGATCGGCCACGTTCTTTGGGTCATTTTTTGAGAAAATTGCTCAATACCACTCCCCTCACTTAATAGTAGGTGGTGATTTTAATTCAGTTGCCAACGCCACTCTCAACCGTTCATCAACACCAATCACTTCTAGAGCTTTCCCGAAATCGCTCTCCAGGGGCCTACGTGAACTGCAACTCACTGACACCTGGAGAGCTCACAACATAGGCTGCAGGGAATACACTTTCTTCTCCCACCCGCACAACAGTTATGCGAGGTTAGACTACATTTACTCCACTCCAATTATTCTTGCTAACTCGATGGAGGCCTCCATCCACCCCTGTGTTTGGTCCGATCATCAGGCAACTTCCTTTACTACAGGGTTCATTAGGCTCGCTCCCACGCCTCACTCCTGGAGATTGAATGAATCCCTTCTCTCGGACTCAGGGGTGGAAGCCCAGGTAGCTCAGTCTCTGGAGGAGTATTTTTCCTTGAATGCTCGCCCGGACATGCAACCTTCGACCCTCTGGATGGCGCATAAAGCCGCCATCAGGGGACGACTTATTAGTCTTTCCGCAGCCCGGAATAGAGCCAATAGACTTAGGATAGTGGAACTAACCAGAGAATTAGATCATCTATACAAAGACGCATCCTCGTTGCACTTGGACTCGTCCAGGCGCACCATAGATCAGAAGCGCCTGGAACTCGACTCCTTGTTGTCCTCCAAGGTTGAGAAGACGCTACGCTGGGCCAAGGCTCGCAGTTTGCTATTCAACAACTCTGCCTCGACTTCGTTTGCTAGGAAGTTGTCTAGCACACTTCGACCGCCTCACGTCTACCGGCTATCTAATAGTGAGGGTTTTGTATCGTCACATCCCAAGGAGGTTCTCAAGATCTTTGAGCAATTCTACTCTAAACTCCTAGAAGCCCCCCGCACCCTTCCTTCTCTTGATGACCTGTCCTGGTTGCAGGACATCCCTCTCCCAACGCTCTCCCCCTCACAAGTGGAGGCGTTGAATGCCCCCTTTACTGTTCCGGAAATCTTAGGGGTTCTCAAGTCCCTAAAGTTGGGTTCGGCCCCTGGTCCGGACGGCTTTTCAGCCCTATATTACAAAAAATTCTCCATGATTTTAGCCCCCAGAATGATGCAACTTTTCAACTCGATTCTACTAGGTGGTAGCTTCCCAGAGGAAATGCTGTTAGCCAACATGTCACTGATCCCTAAACCCAATAAGAATCATAATTTACCTCAAAACTTTAGGCCAATTTCGGTTATAAATAATGATATCAAAGTATTTAGCAGAATCTTAGCTGACAGACTAGCAAAATGTATCCCTTCTCTAATTTCCCCCTTCCAATCTGGGTTTATTCCGCATCGTTTTATCACTGACAATATACGCCTTGCCTCCAATGTTATCCAAGATGCCAACCTTTTTTCCCGTAAGCTCCTCCTGTTGAGTTTAGACATACAGAAGGCATTTGACAGTGTTACATGGAACTATTTAGACACACTTTTGCCTCTCATGGGCTTTCAGGGTAACTTTCTAGCAGGATTCCAAGCCCTCTATAATAATCCTATGACTCGCATTAAGTTGCCCGGCTGTAACTCAGAATTCTTCCCCATAGGTAAAGGCACTAGACAGGGGTGTCCCCTTTCCCCTTTGATCTTTGCCCTAGCCCTGGAGCCCCTCGCAATTGCTCTCCTTAGACATCCTGATATTACTGGTTACACTAAGGGGTCCGAAACGTATAAATTTTGCATGTATGCAGATGATGTTTTGATGTTTATTACTAACCCTCATGTCTCCCTCCCCAATCTTTTCCTGACTCTGTCTCATTTTGCGAAAATCTCTGGCCTGTCCATTAATGTGTCTAAATCTGTAGCCCTCCCTATAGGCTTTACACCCAATGATTTGGCTCTTATTAAACAAAACTACTCATTTACTTGGGCCTCCACCCACATTTCTTATCTGGGGGTTGGTCTACCCGGGAATTTCGGGGACCTCTTTGGGGTCAATTATCCCCCACTGATTAGCAAACTTAAAAACACCCTGAAAAGTTGGCTCTCTTTACGTATCCCCTTTATAGGTCGAATCACTGCCCTCAAAATGGTCATCCTACCCAGGCTGCTATATCTATTTCGCTCTCTACCGGTTAAGCTCCCCAAGAGCTTTCTCCTTGACCTTCAGTCTCATTTCAATAGGTTTGTTTGGAACAATAGACCTCCCAGGTTTGCGAGAGGGGTACTCTATAGATCTATGAAAAATGGTGGTCTGGGGGTACCTCAGATTTGGTTGTACTACCTTGCCTGTATATTTACTCAACAGGCACAGTGGTCGATCCCTAATTCTAAAGTCCCCTGGGTGAGGTTTGAGGGTGACTCGATCACTCCATTCTATCTCCCCGGCCTTATGTGGTCAACTAATCATCCTCTCCTGACTCTAACCACGCGCAATACTATAGTGGCGGATTGCCTCCAACTGTGGCACCGCTTTAAGCAGAGATACGACAGCACCCTGGGGCGATCTTTAGGGGCCTCCTTCCTGGGTGACCCTAGGTTCCCCCAGGCTTATCTCCATCCTGAATCTTTTGATATTTGGGTCCGTTGTGGGCTTACCCAGTTGAAGGACTTTGTGACGGGCTCTGGCTTTGCTCAATTTTCGACTCTGCAGGCCCAGCACAAACTCCCGGACTCTGAATGCTATAGTTACTTGCAGATCCGTCACTTCTTCCTCTCCCGGTATGGACTCCGTCCTCGGGCACAGCTCACTGTCTTTGAGGACGTGTGTTTCAATTTCCCACGCCAAAAGGGATTGATCTCTCTGATATATAGGGCCCTTGAGGGACATTCGGAGTGCCAATCCCTTCGATATAGAGCTCGCTGGGAGGAGGAGTTGGCTCTGGAGACGGGAGTGGTGGATTGGGAGGAAGGTTGGAACAACATGCGCAAATGCACTAGATCCCTAACTGTTAGGGAGACGGCCATCAAGGTTCTCACTAGGTGGTACTACACCCCGGTACGTTTGCACCAGATTTATCCCCTTACATCCCCCAACTGTTTTAGAGGGTGCAATCGTCCCGGCACCTTTGTACACATTTTTTGGGATTGTGACTTAATTCGCCCTGTCTGGCAGGAGGTCTTAAAGCTGGTGGATGGGTTCGCGGGCCGAACACTGTCCCTCTCTTATCACCACTGTCTTCTATTCCAGACCCCCCCCGACACCCCTAAACATTTTATAAGACTAGTGCACTCTATCTGTGTTGCTGTACTGTGGACTATTGCTCTTCATTGGAAGTCCCCGTCTATACCTTTAGTACAGGTTCTCACTCGTATTGATCAGGTAATGCTGTCTGAAAAGATCTTTCACACCCTACATGACACTGAACACATCTATGACCTTAAATGGAACCCATGGTTCTTGTTTCGTTTACAGAAGTGATCGCACCTTAGGTTTTTCCTTTGGCTTCTCTTTTCTGTTTGCTTTTTCTCCTCTTTTTCCTTTGTTTCTCTCTGCTCTCCCTCCCCCTTCTCCCTGTCATGATCTTTCTTTCATAATTGAGTTATGATGGTCAGCACGTTTAACCTGTCATTCTCTTTACTATTATGATTGATGGTTGGAATATAAGACCCATACAGTGTATCATCTATCTATTGTTTGTCCTGCAGGGTTCTGTTATGTGTTTATTACCTTTTGGTAACCTGGTCTTCCATCATTTTATGCCAATGTTGAAATATGATTCTTTTTGCTGACTTTGTATTTCTGTTGATAACTTTAATAAAACCTCTTTTGAAAACAAAAAAATATCTGGGTTATGTCTTAAGCTATTTAAGAAAGGTTCCAGAGTGAGAATATATAGAATAGGGGATAGGGGACATCCCTGTCTGGTCCCGTTTTTTATGGAGAAGGCACTCGATAGGGTATTATTCACTCTTATCTTCGCTTTTGGGTTGATGTATAGGGCATTAATGAAGCGGAGTAGTTGAGGTCCCAGTCCGATGGTTTGCAGAACACAATGCATGTAATCCCATGCTACCCTATCAAATGCCTTCTCCACGTCGAGGGAAAGGAAGAAGCCTTTTTGTCCAGAAGTTTTGATCAAGTGATGTAAGTTAATGGCTTTAATCGTGTTGTCCCGTGCCTCACGGCCAGGGACGAATCCGACTTGATCGCAAGAGACCAATTTAGGGACAAGAGGAAGAATTCTGTTAGCAAGAATTTTGGAGAAGAGTTTCAAATCAACGTTAAGTAGTGAAATAGGTCTATAATTTTCAGCTTTGGTTGGGTCTTTGTCACCTTTCGATATTACCATTATATGGGCTTCTAGCATATCCTGATGAAGGGGGGTAGTGTCTGAAATGGAGTTGAAGGCTCTACAAAAAGGATCTTGGAGAACCTCCGAGAAGGTTTTGTAGTAAACCGCGGGTAGCCCATCTGAGCCTGGGCTCTTTCCAGTTTTAGTCTGTTTAAGGGCGGTCTTCCATTCTAAAGGGGTAATCGGGTCCTCTAGAGTAGATATGATGTCTGGATTTTGAATCTTGGGGCAGAATTGGCTTAAAAATCCCTCCATTGTGCGTTGTCTGTGAAGATTAGCTAAGGGGGACAAGTCAGAATTCTCAAGATTGTATAAATGAGAGTAGAAACATTCGAATTCTTTAGCTATATCCTCGTTTGAGGTGAGTTTTTTACCAGAGGAAGTATGTAAGGAATGTACGATCATTTTCGACCGTTTGGCTTTCAAGGCTTGGGCTAGAAGGTGACCACTTTTATTGCCGAACTGGTAAAATAGTTTCTGAGAAAGCATAGATTTTTTCCGGATAGTTTTCCCCAATTCCTCACGAATGGAGGAACGAGTGGCTTGTAAATCGTGGAGGGTCTGCTCAGCCAACGTACATTTGTGTGCCGCTTCTAACTTTCTGAGTCGTGCGAAGAGATTGGATAGGCGACGTTTTCGTTCTCTATTGAGCTCAGCGGAAATGGATATAAGTTTCCCTCTGATAACACTTTTGTGTGCGGCCCACTGGGTGATAGAAGAAGTGTCTGGTGTAGTGTTTGCGATGAAATAATCTGTGAGACATTGTCGGATTTGTGCAGTGCGAACAGTATCAGTCAGGATACCTGGGTCCAATTTCCAGATATATGTTCGGTCACGATTCTCAGGGAATGTCAGTGTGATCGAGATAGGGTGATGGTCTGACAGGATCATAGGTTCTATAGACGCATGTTTGAGGTAGGAGAGATCAGACTGGGTTAGGAAAATATAGTCAAGTCTAGAGTATTTGTCGTGAGGGTTAGAGTAGAAGGTGAAGTCTTTCTCCGTCGGATGAAGGGTTCTCCATGTTTCGTGGAGAAGGAGGTCTTGTAGAGTCAGTTTAATCTGTTTTAGGGCCCTGTAAGGGAGAAGAGAGGATCCAGTTGAGGTATCTATCAGGGGATCTAGGGGGACGTTAAAGTCGCCCCCTAGGACCAACATGCCTGTTTGGAAAGCAGCCAATTGATTCGTAATCGTCCTAAAGAAGGGGACTTGCGCCGAATTGGGGCTATATATATTTGCTAATGTAATAGGTTTGTCGTGTATGGAGCCCTTAAGAAAAATGTATCTACCATTATCGTCAGCTATGGTATCAGTAATTTGTAAGGGGGTCTGTTTGGATATGAGAATGGAGACACCTTTTGTTTTAGAGTTCGGAGTGGTTGAGTGATAACCCTGAGGGTAGTATAAGTTGGAGAATTTAGGTGTGGCCTGAGAGCTGAAATGGGTTTCCTGAATGAAAATGATATCAGCTTTCAGAGATTTCATATGGGCCAGAAGCTGAAATCTTTTTCCGGGGGTGTTAAGACCTTTCGCATTTAGAGATACGATCTTGAGAGATCTATATTGTGGTGTGCGGATTGAATTCCGGGGAGGCATGATGAACGAAATCGTAATTAAGCTGTGGGGAAGTAGACGGCGAGTAGCAGAGAACCTAAGGGGTTGGGAAGGGGGGTACGAGGAGAAGGATAATAAGCTATAGGAAAAGAGGGGGGAGGTGAGGGGTCAAGGACGACAGGAGTAAATCTGTGAACAAAGGTGAGTATATTGTAGATAAGATGCGATGTAGAAGGTGGATTTAGGGTGTAAATACAACTGGGGTCCGGAAGTGTTAGTAGAAACTTCCCGACAGAAAATAATACCAGTAAAGGTCAGGTGAGTCTCATAGAGATTCCTGTGTTGGAGAGTGTTTGGTAACTGAGCACAGATGGGTATATGCTCTATGTCCCTTGAGGTCAAGAAGGGATAAAGAGGGATATCGGTTCGTATGTGATGACATATGTATCATGAGGGGAGATTCGGAAACATGTAGGAGATTGGAGATATTGCTATGTAAAGTTACGGGGAGTGGGTAGGTTCTTTAGTAAGGTCATGGAGAGAATCATTCCTGATCAGGAGGATGATCGTTACAACTCTGAGGGAACGGAGGGGAGCTCTTAATACAGTATAATGTACAACGAGTCTAAAACATAAACATTAATCAGAAGGTAATCTTAATAACAACAAGTGAAGCGAGCAGTCTGGGCCTGAGAATATACGTTCCGGGGTTCGAGTTAACTATAGAATCTATGAACTAGGTGGGATTGACTCCCCCAGCGAAGGCTGCATCAAAGAGATCAATTGTTCATGTCAACCTAATCATAGGGGATACAATGCTATGTGCTATGAGTTCGGAAATCGGATGAGAGAGTGACTAGGCAAATAACATCAGATGAAAATCTATACAGATTATTATAACTGAACGTATACCCTTATCGTGTGTCTGGCTGATCAGGTAAGTAGAGATCCGAGGAAACTTGCGGAAAACAGAAAAAATAGTAAACCGATAAGTAAAAGAAAAAATAGAACTACTTCACAAAAAGAAAAAAGAAAAAAGAAAAGTTGAGTGTGAGATCATGACAACGTCCATGGGTGAGTTCTCCAACTGTTATTGATCGGATCGTGAGTATATATATAGTCCAGCAAGACAGCTTACCTACAGGCTTGATGTTAGAAGCCAGATGCAAAGGAGCGGAGTCTTTAGGTGCCATGTTGAAGATTCGGGAGAATATTTGGAGGAGAAGTCTCTGACCGAGTGTATCTGGAGTATATTCTAGGTCAAGACAATTCGAAAGTTCTCACACATCAATATTGGTTTTCAAATGGAAAAGGGAATAGAAGTCCTCAGAACAGCATTGGTTCTAGGTTTTATGGAGGCTGCACGAAACTCTGGTAACAGAAGAAACAGAGAACAAGGTTCGGTAAGTTGTGTGTCATCGAGACTGGTCTCCAGTAATAAGAGTCTTTGCGATCTTCTGGGCTTTCGGTGGTCCGGTGAAGCTGTAGGGCTGAGATTACGCAAGTTGCCTTGTGCTCTCGGTGATGAGGCAGGAGGATGGCTCCTCCTGCGTCTGCCGATGTTAAAGTTGCCAGCCTCTGCTATGCCTTCCATAGATTCTGCTCTTCGTAACAAGGGGAGACGGAAATCACTGTACCAGTCAGGTACTTCAACGTGAGGCAAATTGAGAGTACTACAAAAATTATCAAGATCTTCAGGAACTCTGAGATTGACCGTGTGACCATTATAGTTGACAGATAGGCAAAGAGGGAATTTCCATCTGTATGGAATAGCGCGGGCTCTCAATAGGTCTAGGACCGGCTTCAGTTCTCTCCTTCTCTGCAGGGTAATGGCCGACAAGTCTTGGAATAGTTTAATTTCAGCGCCTTGATGGTGCAGCCGCCCTCCATTCCTTGCTCTCCGCATAATTTCTTCCTTTAGGATATAATCAGCTATGCAGCATATTTCATCCCTAGGGGGGTCAGCATCCCTTCCCCTGGGTCTCAAGGCACGGTGTATGCGCTCTAGGATAATAGGCGTATCGGGGGGCCTCTCTAAGAGGCCATTTAAAATGGCCGCAACAGAGCGAGCAAGCTGTGTTGGTTCCACAGACTCTGGAAGACCTCGTACCCGAACGTTGTGTCTTCTTCCACGGTTGTCAAGGTCTTCCAGGTGGCGATTGATGTCCCTCAAGTGGACCGCGTGGGATTCGGAGACTTGTTGCATTCGGCAAAGAGTAGTGTCATGGCGGGCTTGTGTCTTCTACTCTCAGGACCATCGACTGAAAGTCCGCGCGTAATTCGGAGACCGCAGCCGCTAGTGCTCCTTTGATGTCCGCCGTCATAGCTTTTAAGTCCGCAAGACTGAGTGATTGAGACGACGGTGGATCCGGGGGTTGGGATTGCGGGCTCCGGCTTCTGGATCTGTTAGGCCCTCTGCCATGAGGTGATGTGTCGCACGGTGCTGCTTGTGAGTCAGACGCCGATCCTCTAGGCCGCGTCCGGAATATCTCCGGTATGTGTTGGTTTACGTGGGCATCTTGGCTCCTGGACGAACGGGAGGGTAGTCCAGAGGGGGTTTGCGGTGTGCTCCCCATGATTTTCGGTAATATAGATATCCGATGAATAGATAGCTGGACCTCCGGGAGAGAGAGCTTAGAAGCGAGCGTCTATCTTCCTCAGGCACCAAGCCACGCCCCCCACGCAGAATCTTTTAATGCTGAAGGCATATGGGTATGTGCAGGTACGCATCCTGGATGTCTAAGGACGCCAGGGAGACCCCTTGATGGAGTGCAGCGACTACTGAGCAAACTGATTCCATCCTGAATCTCTGTACTTTCACAAAGTGATTGAGGGCTTTTAAGTTCAAGACTGGACGTACCCCTTCCTTCTTGGGAACCACAGACTTGAGTAGAATCCCTGGAAGCATTCCTAATCCGGAATCGGTACTATCACCCCACGATTCAGCAAATCCCTTACTGCCCCCAACAGGGCCTCCCGGCAAACCGGGGATAACTGGAGGGGAAGAATCTGTGTTGCGGCCAAGAGAGAAACTATCTTGTAGCCTGTGGAAATCAGATTGCAGACCCATTGGTCGTATAACCGGGAGGACCACCGGGCTGCAAACTCCCGAAGGAGACCCCCCCACCTTCATGTGGTAGCACTTTTATTTGCAGGCTTGCGGTTCCAGGGACGTTTTTTGATCCTCCGTGAGCTTCCTGTCGGGCTGGGGACATTTTGTCAAAGCTCCAGTCGGACGAAGAAGCCGATTGTGAGCGGAAAAAGAAGGCCCTTGCTTACGGTGTGGGAGTAGTGTACTCTTACCACCTGTGGCATTTTTAATAATGTCATCTAACGAGGCTCAAAAGAGCTGGTCGCCAAGGAAAGGCAGATCTGTCAGGGCTTTTTTGGATGCCTGGTCCACAGACCAGCATTTTAGCCAAATTAGGTGCCTCAGCACCACAGTGGAAACTGAGGCCCTGAATAACAGAGGGAGAGTATCCAGGGCCGCGTCACAGATGTACTTAAGGCCTTGCACTAGTTGGTCTGCTAGTTCCACGCAGACAGGGGAAGCCTGTTGCTCTCCCAATTTGTGGTGCAAAAGTTTTGCCCACTCAGTCAGTGTCTGCGACACAAGTGCGGATGCCAGTACAGGTCGCACGGCTGACCCCACAACCGTAAACAAGGAACGAGCCACCGTCTCGGCCCTCCTGTCAGTGGGATCCTTGAATGCAGGAGTCCCCTCAACCGGGATTGTGGTTACTTTATTTAAGCTGGATAGTGGGGGCTCCACGACCGGAGGAGCCGACCATTTCTTGAGAAGGCTTTCCTTAAAGGGGTAACGCACCACCATGTATTTGGGGACCGAAAAGGTCTGTTGCGGGCGACCCCATTCCTTGTAAATTAACTTGTCAAAATAAGTCAGATACGGGAACACCTTAGGTGAACGTGCTGGCTTTTGGGACCCAAAAGGGACCGGTACATCAGCAGAGGAATCCACTGGCTCCTGAATCTTCAGGGTATCATGCACAGCTGTGATAAGTGCTCCAACAAGCGCATTGTCGCGCCCGGATCCAGACAGGGACTCATCCTCATATTGTCCGAACGGTCCTAGTCAGCGTCGTCTGACAAGACAGAGCAGAGGTCACCGGCCTCAGCAGTAACCGAGTCTGCGTCAGAGCTCTCCCCAGAGGATGGGGGGGAGACAGGAGCCACTTTTTAGCACCTTTCTTCCCACGCACCACCATCAGGGTGTCCATGGGGACTGCACCATTCGCAGGTGACCTGGTTGCAATTGCCTGGATTTCGGGGGAAGAAACACCAGTTTCTGAAACCATGCTGACCCTACCCTGTCTGCCACCCGAAGGGGACTTAGGATAGTGACAGTCCTTGCTGCCGCTGACTGAGGGGTTCTAACCCGCCAGACTCACCGCTCTGAGGAGTTCTGCGTTGTTTATAGCAGTGCCTGTAGACTTCTAGTGCTCCCAGGTGCAGAGGAACCAAAACTGTGTCATTGACAGTCTGTCAGAATGATCGGTGAACGATCACTTAACGATCTGAAAAACTTGCTTAGACTACATAGAAGGCTGTCCAGCGCTGAGTAATGACAAAACAGGAAGCTGAGGGCACAAGAAGCTGCTGCTAGAGAACTAAAACGTGCTCCGGCTTCTAGAAAATGGTAGCCAGTGTCCTGAATAGGGAACCACCGGGAAAATGGCAGCTTGATGCCCAGAAGCATGCTGCCCTTGCCCACACTGAAAATGGCCGCCAGCCAGCGCCATGAGAGACAGAGATAAACATGTGTCAGAGACACAGAACTGCACCGACACACAGGCAAACCTCACAGACACCTCCCGGGAGTTAAGCACGTAGAGTCCAGGCACCACCAGTGAGCCAGAACCCAGGTGAAAGCCCCAGGGGCACACACACACACCGCTCAGTACCCATGCACAGCCCCCCCCCCCCCCCCGTGAGGGGGAAAAGGAGGGGAGATAGGGAGAGAAGAGAGAGAGGCGAGGGACCCCCGAATTGACCTTCCAGGGAATGCCCAGCTGCTTAGCCCTGCCGGGACAGGGAGAGCCATACTTGCCAGTCCTGAAGAGCTGAGAGACATTCCATTGTAGACCAACTCATGATCAGTACATGGAAGGCTACTGGCCCGGCATACTGTGACACAGACATCAGTAGCCCGGTCATACGTACGCCCTGGAGCATAAAAGCTCACCGACCACCTCTGGAGCTGAGGTATGTTGTGGCCTGCCGAGCCGTAGCTGCGACCTACACACGCTCAATGGCCAGACTGGGGAGACTACAGGGATAAGTGAACCAGCCTGTCACCCAGCCGGCTGTTGATAGAAGATCACAGGATTATTCAACTTGCGCAAAAAGCAAAGCTTCTGCATAAAAAAAAAAACACAGACCTATGGGCCCACAGGGTTCCTAGGTCTATCTCCTTCACTAGGCAAAATAAAACTGAGGCTGCTGTTGCAGGGTGTGGGGATTGTAGCCTGAGTGACCCCTGGGTGGAACTGAGTTCTGAGTGTTGTATTACAACTTTGCCTAGTATCTCCTAGTGACAGGGCTAAAAACCCATTTTGTTACAGAGAGGAGCTGTGTCGGTCGGTGAATATAAGACAAAAAATATATCCCATAGTTTGTAGATGCTATAACTTTTGCGCAAACCAATCAATATACACTTATTTGGTCTTTTTTTTTATTTTTATTTTTTTACCAAAAATATGTAGCACAATACATATTGCCCTACATTTATGAATTACTTTTTTTTTTATTGGATATGTCTTATAGCAGAAAGTAAAACTTTTTTTATGTATTTTTTTTTTTTTTTTAATTGTCTGTCTTTGTTTATAGCTCAAAAAATAAAAACCACAGAGGTGTTCAAATACCACCAAAACAAAGCTCCATTTATAGGGAAAAAAAAGTATATAAATGTTATTTGGTTACATCGTCACACGGCTGTGCAATTGTCAGTTAAAGTAATGCAGTGCTGTATCGCAAGAAATTGCCTGGTCGTGAATAGGGATAAACTTTCCATAGCGGAAGCGGTTAATTACACTTAAAGGGCTCATTTACACTTGATTAGGCTTCAACACACATTAACTGCTAGTTTACACTTGCTTTAAAACAAGGCTTCTGACAGGCTTTGTTAAAGTTCTCTGAACGCTAGTCAAAGCTCCTGTTACTAAATAAAATGGTTAGCTTACAGTCCTGTTTACAGCTGCTTTCGCTTTGCTTCAAAAATTATACCCCATTAGCTTAACATAGCTTTAGTGGTGAGTCAAAGCGTCTTTAAAGCCTCCATAGAAGTCTACGGCAAAGCTCGCTTGAAGCACCCCCAAAGCTCCAAAGCCCCACTGAAGCACCAAGCAAAAGCAAGGTGTAAACAGGACCGTAAGGGAACCATTTTATTTAGTGAAAGGGGCTTTGACTGGCGTTTAGAGAGCTTTAACAAAGTGTGTCCAAAGCCATGTTTTGACACAAGTGTAAACCCCTTTCACACTGGGGCAGTGCGGGCTTTACCTCTGTAGTAGTGGGGCTATTCGGCCAATAGGTGGGGACTTTTAACCCCCGCTAGAGGACAAAGGGTTAATAGCGCTTGTGTTGTGGCACTTTGGCAGTGCTGCCCATTAATTTCAATGGGCTGGGATGTATTAGGAGTGGTGTATACACCGCTACCGCACTCCTCAAAGATGCTGCTTGCAGGACTTGTTCCCCTCCTGCAAGCTCCCTCTGGCTTTCATACTGGGGTGGCTTGAGAGGTGCTTTTCAGGTGCTATTTTTAGCGCTAAAACGCCTGAAAAGCTTGCCAGTGTGAAAGGGGTCTTAATGTTTGTTGAAGCTTAAGTGTAAATGAGCCCTAACAAAGACAGAAAGACCTTGAACTGTAGATAGTGAATGCATAACTGCATTTGGGGTTCATAAGCACTTCGGGTGTATGCATTACTTCCTAACCTGCAGGTAAAGGTGAGTCACAGACTGAGCACTGAATATTTATCAGTTGCAGTCTTAACACATACCCTGGAAGAAACATAGGTATTGCCACCCTAAAGATGGATTGCATTTGTATTAGCAACGATAATTTAATATGCAAATAACCCGGTTTAATTTACTGTTACAGACTGTCAAATGTATTATACATTTGTTGGTAAAGCTTGAGGAAATCTCCAAAATGTTACTGTGCATAGGCAACCCATGTTCTAAGAACAAAAATGAAATAGAAATATTTTGATATGATTGGAATTGTTTATGCAATGCAGAAGAACACACAGAAAACAGTATTACCTGAAGGGCTCTCTTGAGAGAAAACCTTATGCTTCCCAAGTCTTTGAGACAGGTGTCGAATATCAGGAGGATCTGTTCACATTTGAACAAAAAAGGGAGAAAGAAGCATTACCGCCAAGTCACAGATCAGTAACAAAATAATTTACAATGACATACTGGATGATGAAGCTGAATGAAAACCACCACAAACTTCTTGGTGTTCTGGTCAGAAAAAACACAATGCCTTTGTTTTTAAAGACAGATATGTTAAGATCTCTGAATGTAACCCATTTTAAAAGTTGTGTGGCTGTGCCCATAAAAGGCAAGCAAAAAAAAAAAAAAAAAAGCTAATTATTAGTCAATAGTACTGCCTGTAGGCTCTGTGAAGAGGGCCTTCTTATTGAAGAAATACACCTTTGCCTCATGTTAGAGCTGATACACTTACTACTATAGTGGAGCTTTTGGGTAGGATGGGGGTAGAAAGTACCAGATTTTGACAGGTACACACCTTCAACTTGCACCGCAATCCTTCCCCTTCCTCCTGCAGCCTTCTGGGAGATGTGGCAGGTCCCAGAAGACTGCAAGACCATTCAGTGTGCAGCACCACTCGAGCATGTGCAGTGGGCACCCAGCTGTGAAGCTGCAAACTGTCACACCCAGGTGCCCTTAGTAGAGATACTGGTGCTGGGGAGAGAGGACACAGGGTGAGCACACTGCTGGATTGTGGGACAGATCATTGCGAGTTTATTAAAAAACAAACTACAATTGTTGTAGCTACTGATTTAAAATGTTTACATAGGAGACTGGAGCTCCTCTTTAAGCTGTCCAAACATTCTCTTTGCATTCAGCTAGCTGTCAGAGAAATTTCAATCCATGTAAGGCTAACATTGTATAATAGCTTTAAAACTATTATACAGTCTGCACCCAGAGGCGCCGCCTTCTTCCTTGTGTCCTTCACTTGGTCATACAGCTTTTATTTACGTGATTTCTTGATTCAACAATTCTGGCAGTAATCCGGCCTGGGTGTGGCAAATGAATTTTTTTTCCAAAAAAATGTGGTTAATCAAAGCTCATTCATGATTCAGCAAGGGAGGGGGCATTTACTTTTTCACAGAGGGCCAGGCAGGTTTGAACAGCTTTTTTCCATTAAATTATTTTAAAAACTGTATCTTGAATTTACCCAGGTTATCTTTGCTTAATATTAAAATTTGTTTGATGATCTCAAGAATTTAGGTGTGAGAAAAATGCAAAAAAATGAATAAATCCGGAAGGGGCAAATACTTTATCACACAACTGTATTACACAGTCTGGAAGTCTTACATTTCCTATTGTGAGGCCAAGGGATGGCATCCCCAAAACATGTCATTAGGAGAATTCTCTTTCCTCCAGTCTGGGGTGGAGAGGACGTTGGCCTTGAGTACCATTAATGGTCTGATTTCCGCTTTATTAACAGTTGGTTTTCTTTCAAATGCTATTGCTTCGCACCATCTGGTTCACGACTTCCTGTTAGGCGGAACCTTATGAAATTGCCCTTATCAGGCCTAATTTATACCCCCCCTTAGGATCCAAATTTAGTGTTGTCTGTCTTGCAGAGGCAGCCTTTTAAGCCTATTCGCAATAATGTGCTTGTCCTTTTGACTCAAAAAATATTTTTTTGGATTGCCACCACTTTGGCAAGGGTGTCGGAGTGCCCAGCTATTTCTTGTAAGGATTTTTTTTTTTTTTTTTTACCATACACCATGATAGGATGGTATTGTGCCCTCCTTCAACCTTTTTGCCTAAAGTGGCATTAAGCTTTCAGTTAAATCAGGATACTGTACTACCCTCCTTTTTTCCGAAGCCTCAATCTGAATGGGAGAAGTTTCTGCATTCCTTGGATGTAGTATGTGCCATCAGAATATAAAAATGTTGGCTCAAATCACCATGCCAGAACCTTTGTTTGTGCTACCAGAAGGGCCCAGGAAAGGGCAGGCTGCATCGAAAGCAACTATTTATCATAGGATCTGCCAGTTAATCAGCAAGGGTGTTGGAATTGAACATGCAGTAATGTTATATTATCTAAAGTTCTACACATCTGTTTGTACAACCAAACTCAGCCATATTGATATGTGCAGTCCCACATGTTTAAAAGGTATAGAGGAATGTGGCACTAAACAGAATCTGCATAGAAAAGGAGTTATCTTCAGCCCACCTGGTGTGCACGAAGCTTCAAAGAGATTGATGACAAAGACGGCCCAGGGCACATCAACTGCAATACTGTCCCCAGAAGCCAAGTATGGCAGAACAGTCAGTAATATAAGGAGGGCTGTCATGTGAACACTGATTGGTCCAAAGCAAATGGGACTGGCAGTAGGATGCGGTTTGGATGGTGTGTGTTTATCAAAAAGGGATTCATCAAAGAGAGCTGCCTCTCATTCCATCACGAGGTTCAGTCACAAGTGTCTGCTAAGTATACTGCTTGTATTGTATTCTAATTGTTTGCTATGTACTCTTGTAATTTCTATTGATACCTAAGCTTTCTTATTTCCTTGGGAAATAAATGAGATTTGTTTGATTTTAGACCGTGTGTTTGGGCTAATTGCTGTAGTATTGTGATATTAACGATAGCATGTGCTCAGAGTGATAGACTAACTAATCTATAGGGACTAGACAAAGTAATACATAACTGATAATAATAATAGTTTGTATCGATCAGTTACTTCATTTGGCACCCCAGAAAGGTGTGTAGAAGGTATTTTTTACACAGAATCCACAAAAATCTAATGTATTTTTGTTTCTGAGTCCCTGTAAGCACAGATCCTCAGACACCCAGAACTGAAAATCATCTCTAGTGTGAACAAGATTGGCGCTGGCTCGCGAATTCTGAAAGCACGCTTGGATGAGCATGAAAATTCTGTGAGATATTTCACCAGTGAAACGGACGCGTAGAACCTGGTGAGAACTGTGGCTGATATATGCATGTACGTTAATGTTGTATTGTGCTGCAGACCTGTAACCAGAGGGCAAATTGGCGCACTGGTGAGATCGGGACTGATCATCCCTGGTTATGTGATATAACCGCAGATTGACAGGATAACCATACAATTTTGAGGGAAAAGTGGAAATCCCCACGCGAGTGTGAAAAAGCTCTGCCCCAATAGAAATTCCACGTGGCCTGCAATTGGAGAGGAGAGCATTGATTAAGAGTGTGTTCTCCTGAAGAAATTTGTGGTTAAACAGATTTTTTTTTTCTCACATACATTTTTATTAGAATTTTGCGATAATACAATAAGGCAAAAAGGTACATGTTGCATTATACAGGTACAAATGAGCTGTCAGCGCAATGACAGTATACAGCGCAAATATTAACGAAACAGTTGAACACATATGGATCATAAAAGAAAACATATCAAATAAAGAGGCCGGAGGCCTTCATCAGCTAGTGCAAACCCATCTTGTTAATAAAGGAATGTACCGCTTCTATATAACTTCCTAATGAACATGAGTGAACAGAGTATCATTGCAATATGCTTCAGAAACCGGACCACACTTTCAGACCGCCGGACACCCCTAAAGGGATCAAGCTGTGACCGGTGGCTGAATGATGGGAGTAAGCAGGTATGTAGGAAGGGTCAGATAGTGCCGGAATCTGCTAGCTTTCTTTTTATCAGATACTTATAAGGGAGTTTGACCTTATAATAGTCTAGGTCTAAGGTAGAGAAGAAGAGTCCATTAGAGGCAAAGGATGTAGGTGTACCTGGGGGCATATTAGAATCAGGAATGAGAGGTTGAAAGTAGAGGACACACTGAGTCACAGTACAGGGTAAAAACAAAACAAAAAAAAAAGCATCAGAACTTGTGCATTGAGGAGGGGGAAGACGGATCTAGAGGTAACCCTAACCCGTGGTTGTTAAGAAGAATACTGAGGGAACAGCTATGTGTTGTTACCAAGGTTCCCCGAATTAAAGGAATCTCTGAAGTGTTTCCAACATGCCCAAATTCTCCCATATTTAGTGGGTTCATCTCTCGCCTGGTGAATGAGACTTTCCATGTCCGCTAATTTATCCACCCGTGTGACCCATTCAGTCAGTGTAGGAGGAGAGTGGCTCCTCCAATGAACTGGAATACACTGATTGGCTGCATTAATAAGATGCATTGTGAGGGATTTAGCATGTGCTCTCTTGGAAGCGGAGGAGTAGTGTAAAAGGAATTGGGCAGGAGTGAATTCAGGGGTGTATGTTATTTTGGCGATGTGTCTGTGAATTTCTAGCCAAAACGGTTGCAGAAGTGGGCATTCCCACCATATGTGGAGTAGAGTTCCTAATGCTGTATTGCAACGCCAACATGTAGAAAGGACACTAGGGAAGAATTTATGAATTTTGTCGGGGGTTCTATACCATTTAGAGAATATTTTATATCTACTCTCCTGGGTAGATACATTAATGGAACCCTTGTGAATAATATGATATACCTGTTTTCATTCCTCCATTGAGAAAGACATCTGTAGGTCAGATTCCCATTGCTGGACTAATTTATCGCTTTGAATGTCATATGTAGAAAAAAGCATTGCGTAAGTCAGAGATAACATGTCTTTGGGGTTCCTGGTTGGAACAAATAGATTCATTTGGTGTAAGAGCTCTATACCAATTGGAATAGCTTTTGGAGCCGTGGAAAAGGTGCCTGAGTTGTAAATATTTGAAAAAGGGAACATGAAGATCTGGAAATAAGGATACTATGGTAGGATGGGATAAAAGATTGCCATCTTGAAAAAAGTTGAATGCTCTTGGTACGGACCCGCCTAGGGACCGCTGCGTGTTGCGTGGGTATAGGCCCGGTAGAAAACCTGGATTAGCATCTAAAGGTGTCATGGGACCAAAAGTAGGGTCCAAATGCAGGTATTTGCAAGCTTCTCTAAATTGTTGCAACGTAGTATGTATGAATGGATTCGTACGTATGCTTTGTGGAACGTGTGATGTATGTATCCATGGTAAATGAGCCAACGGTAACTGCGTGAATGCTTGCTCCCACTTGATCCAATCCTTATGTGATTCGTTAGAATGCCAATCTATTATTCTGGTCAGGTGGCATGCCATATGGTATTTCTCAATATCTGGAAAACCCAGGCCACCTATTGCTTTAGGTAGTGTCAAACGATCCCAGCTTAGTCTTGGTGTTTTAGACAGCCATATAAAGTGTCTGCACATGCGTTTGTAGGAAAGGAAGAAATCTGGTGGTAGATTGATAGGAATCGCTTGAAGCAAGTAAAGAAGCCTGGGCAGCACATTCATTTTTAAAATAGCCATTCTGCCAAACCATGAGAAGGGACCTTTGAGCCATTTGTGTAAATCAGTTTGAATCGTATGAAGGAGGGGTTGGAAATTTTTCGCATATAAATCTGTTAGGTTGATGGGAATTTGAATACCTAAATACTTGAATTGAATTTTTTTTTTTTGCATTGTGATACTAAGGAGTGTGAGAGTGACACATTTAGAGCTTTTGATTTGGAAAAATTTATTTTCAGATTAGATAGCGACTGGAATAGTGAAAAATCTTTAAGGAGATTGTGAATAGAGATTATAGGATCAGATAGAAAGAGCAGAACGTCGTCTGCGTAAGCTGCAACCTTATAAGTTGTATTGTTTATATGGATACCTTTGATATCTGGGTTGTCTCGCAGCCTACGAAGAAGGGGCTCCATGGTGAGTAAGATCAGGGGCGAGAGAGGGCATCCCTGACGGGTGCCATTGGAAATGGAGAAGCCGTTCGACAGGTGGCCATTAATCCGGATTTTAGCCACAGGAGAGGAGTAGAGAGCCATTTCATCCGTATTAAATGAGGAGGCAGACCCACTGCTTGCAAGACTGCCTCCATATAGTCCCAGGCCACTCGGTTGAACGCCTTCTCCGCGTCAAGGGATAAAAAGAAACCAGGGGTAGAATTCTTAGAAAGCCAATGGTGTATGTGAAGCGCTTTGGTGGTGTTATCCCTGGCTTCCCTGCCAGGGACGAACCCAACTTGGTCTAAGTCGATTAAGCTCGGGAGGAGGGGTAGAATACGGTTTGCTAGTGCTTTGGCATATAATTTCACGTCAACGTTTAGAAGTGATATAGGGCGATAATTGGTAACGAGGGTGGGGTCTTTATCGGGCTTGGGAATAAGGTTAATGTGTGCTTCCAGAAGATCTTTGTGGGCTACATTGGAGGGCGAAATTGCATTAAAGGCTTTTACCAAATGGGGGATTAGTGTGTCCGGGAAGGATTTATAATAGCTGACCAATAAGCCGCCGGGGCCTGGACTTTTTCCGGGTTTCATCTGCTTTAAAGCGTGAAGTATTTCTTCATTAGACAGTGGAGAATTTAAACCAGGGAATTGTGCAGTATCAATTGGGTCAGGGGAATATTGTTGTAAAAAAGTTTGAATAGCTGTTGATCGATCAGTCGGGGTGGACATCTGGGGTGAGTGGGTAGGTTGTATAAATTGGAAAAATAACGAACAAATTGATTAAAAATTTCTTCTGTCAAGGACAAGGTGGCACCATTTCCGTCCTTGATGGAGTGTATAGTGTGTTGTGCCTTCTTAGCTTGAAGGGCTCTGGCCAATAATTTGCCAGATTTGTTTCCAAATTCATAGAAAACTTTTTGGGACAACGTGTAATTACGCTTCACATTTTTATGGAGTATTTCTAGAAGTTCTTCTCTAGATTGCAGTAATTTAGTCATAACTTCAGCTGCTCGTGAGGCTTTGTGAGTTTTTTCTAAAGAGTGTATACATTTTGTTAAATCCTCTATGTGAGCTTTCCTGAGCTTATGACGTTTAGCGGCCAGAGATATGAATTCTCCCCTTATTACACATTTGTGTGCCGCCCATATCATGTCATGTGTAGATTCTATGCCCGAGTTTTCAGTAAAAAAGTTAGAGGCTTTGGGTTATGTTCTGAACAATTTCGGAATCAGTAAGTAGGGAATTGTCTAGGCACCAAATGTGTGACCGAACTCGTTTATCAGGAAAGGAGAGAGTTAGAGAAATTGGGTTGTGGTCCGAGAGAACCATAGGTTCGATAGTGGCGCTGGTTAGAAAAGGTAGATCATTTTGGGAAATAAAAATATAGTCAAGTCATGAATATGTATTGTGGGGTGGGGAGAAAAAAGTGAAGTCTTTCTTGTTAGGGTGTAAAGTCCGCCAGGAATCGTGGAGCAAAAGATCTTGTAACTGGGTTTTCATCGCACGTAGGGCCCTATACTTCAATACCGAGAAGCCATTTGATGTGTCTAGGGAGGGGTTTAGAGCGACGTTAAAATCTCCACCGACAATTAGAGTACCAGATTGAAATGTGGTCAGTTGTTGAAGGGTAATGCGAAAGAATGTGACCTTCTGTGTATTGGGTGCATAAATATTAGCGATAGTGATAGATCTGTTATATAGTATGCCTTTCAAAAAGAGGAATCTGCGGGGGGCGTGGCGACCGCGCAGCGTGATGGCCGCTATCTAAAAGAGCTCCGCTCAGCGCTCGGGGAATCAGGCAGCAATCGCCCGCTATAGACCTGCAAGAGCCAGCAGAACGACCGATCCGCATCTCGGAGACACCCGCTGTGCATATCAACATGCCGCGGAAACATCAGAAGCAGCCAAACGAGCTGAAATTGTCGGATTTCTACCCGGCCATAGATCGCGGGCCACAGAAAGATGGCGGAGGGAGACACATACCGCAACTACAGCAGCCTCCAGTGCGCACAGAGGCTCGAGCGGAAGATGCAGCGCAGATGGAGGAAGATACAGGAACTTCATCTTCAGACTCTGACTCTCCCAACACGTCTCCGTCGTCCAGGAGCCCAGTCAAGTCGAAACCCAGGATGGAGCCAGTCACCCACCCACAACCCAGGGCAACAGACAGGGATATGGAGGTGAGTGGCCTGACCAGCGGCCGACCTACCCCTCAGTGCACGCAAGACCCTTTTGCACAGTTTCCGACCACAGGGCAACCCATTTCTGACACTATGCTAAAGGAACTATTAATGTTATTGAGATCCTCATTGCAAACAGACATAACAACATGCTTACGCCAATGCAGAGTTGAAATAAACGAACTAGGTGACAGGGTACAACAGGTGGAAGACAAAATGAGTGATGTCACCTCCTCATTTAATACACTGGTGGACTCGCACTCAGCACACCATGAAACTATCGATAAAATCCAACGGAAAATGGCGGACCTTGAGGACCGTTCCCGTAGGAACAATCTTAAAATTAGGGGGGTCCCAGAAATGGTCACTACACAACAACTCTTGCCCTACGCCCAAGACCTCTTTCGCACCTTAGTGCCGTCATTGTCACCACTGGACCTGACAATCGACAGAATCCACAGGGTCCCTAAACCGTCTTTCCTGCCTCAAGAAATTCCCAGGGACGTTCTGCTTCGACTCCACTTCTATACCACTAAAGAGAAAGTCATGGAAGCATTACGGAAAGGGAATAACTTACCTGAGGGTATGTCCACCCTTAAGATTCTACCTGATTTGTCGCAATACACTTTGCAACTTCGTCGCAATATGGCAACGCTAACTAAGGCCATGAGGAATCACAACATCTTATATAAATGGAAATATCCCGCTACCCTACAGGTAACCCATAACGGTTCCACCCACATCATCCGCTCCTTGGAAGAAGGTCTCCCTTTTCTGAGACAATGGCAAATTGTGCTTCCCGACTCAACGCCTTCTGTTCATCAACAGATAGAACACCTTCCAGCCAAGATTCATGACGATTGGCAAGTGGTGAGGCCCAGAAGGTCGAAAACACGTCGCACCTGATCTGATCTGTTCACATGTTCTCCTCCTGTTAATGGATCCATAAGAATTCCCCGAGCGCACCAGGTACCTGTCATCGTACCATTACCCCTCCACATTGGGCACATCAGTGCCCGGTCTCTGAAGGCCTTACTTTTTATTCTGGTTACGTCGTTTTGTGTTTTTTTGTTTTAGGTTATTTACCCCTTTTTTTCCCAATTATTGCTTTCACGGTTGAATATCTCATGGCGCTTAGCCTCGTTCAAAGGTTGACAGACTACAGACGGAACTATTCCTTTACAGAATGCCTTCCTCTGTTAACTACCCTACAAACTTTCTTCAGCATTTCGTATATATTCGATCATAGGTGGTCACTTCCTACAAGATTGTGCTAAATTTTTGTTTTTCCATTGCTTTCTGATGGGAGTATTTTCTAGGACAGCGAGTTGGAGTCTATTACATTATAGCACACGTCGCTCCATGCTATTGACCTATGAGCATTAATATAATGTCACTTAACGCGCGGGGTCTCAACCACCCCGCCAAAAGACGATCTTTATGGCAAGAAGCAACTAAACTGAATGTAGACATATTGGCGGTACAAGAAACCCACTTCCACAAAATGTCCATGCCGCCTTGCACACATAAAAACTTCCCATTCATTATGCACTCTTCGATTTCAGCTAAAAAAAAGGGGGGTAATGATTGCGGTAAGAGACTCGGTTGATTTTGTACTTGATAACTCTTTTATTGACCCTGATGGAAGATTTATTGTTCTGGTGTGTAAAGTGAACAAAATCCCTATTACTTTTACGTGTATTTATGCTCCTAACTCGCACCAGTTAAGGTTCCTGAAGAAAGTTTTTAACCGCATAGAACTGATGCGAGTTGGCAGCATCCTGATTTGTGGGGATTTCAACATGATACTAGATAAAGATTTAGACACGTCCTCTGGAGTTCGGAATAATTTCCCCAAATTTAAAGATTTCTTGATTAAAGAGGAACTATTTGATGCCTGGCGTTGCCTTAACGCCAGTGAAAGATCTTACACATATTACTCCCCCAGATTTAATTCCTACTCCAGATTGGATATGTTTATTACGGATAAGAACATGTTACATAGAATTACAAAATCCTCTATTTTTGACATTACATGGTCGGACCATGCTCCTGTTCTAATTCATATTGATAGTGGTAGATCCCATGTCCCGGTACGCATTTGGAGAAATGATGAAACCGTACTACAAGACCCGAAACTGCATAAAGAAATTGCCCAACAGCTCGATGAATACTTCATCCTTAATGACCCTACTAATACTAGTCCCTTCAACAATTGGAACGCACACAAAGCGTATATAAGGGGAATCTTAATTAAAATTAAATCCAAAATCCAAAAAATCCGAGCTTCCACGCTAAATGACCTATTAGCTGACTTGCGTAATCTAGAAACCCGCAATCAATTAAACCCATCTGCTGACCTCGCAAACCAATTATACAATGTACGCTACAAACTTAGAGAATGGTACTGCACAATACATGACCGAGCCATGAAAAGGCTCCGACTTAATTATTATGGACATAATAATAGGGTAGGTAAGTTCTTAGCCAATCGCCTAAAAGAAAAACGTATCAAAACAGCAATTCCATTCTTATTCCACTATAAAACTGCACAGAGACTGGAACACCCTCAAGAAATCGCAAATGCATTTGCGGATTATTATGCAGCCTTATACAACCTACACGCTGATCCCAACTCCTCCAGACCATCTAACGAACAAATAAATTCCTTTTTAGACAAAATTCAACTACCTTCACTATCCAATACCCAACTACATGACCTTAATGAGCCATTCACACTTAGCGAATTAGAGAAAGCTATACACTCCCTACCTTTAGGAAAGTCCCCTGGCCCTGACGGACTATCAAATGCATATTATAAAACTTTCTCCAAAATACTGTCCCCTCATCTTCTTTCTATCTTTAATACAGCCAGGACGACAGGTTCATTTCCAACAGAAATGCTCAAGGCCTATGTCGTTACCTTACCCAAACCAGGTAAATCTCCTGATACACCGGCTAATTTTCGCCCCATCTCCCTCCTCAATGGAGACATTAAATTATATGCCAAAATGGTAGCCAATAGAATTTTTGATCTTATGCCAACCTTAATAAACCCGGATCAAACTGGTTTCACGAAGGGGAGGCAGGCGTCAGACGCTACACGGCGCTTGCTTAATATTATACACCAGGCAACGGCTCGGAAAACGCCTTCTCTGCTTCTCTCTATAGATGCAGAGAAGGCGTTTGATAGAGTCCAGTGGGACTACATGGCGGCGGCTTTGCAAAAATTCGGTTTTCGGGAGGAGGCCCTTTCTTCTATCTTAGCATTATATTCCAACCCCTCAGCTCAGGTGTTTACTATGGGACACTTGTCTAAATCCTTCCAAATATCGAATGGTACCCGCCAGGGGTGCCCCCTGTCTCCTCTTATATTTAATCTGATGATAGAACCCCTGGCGGAGACCATCAGATCACATCCACACATATCAGGTCTCAAAGTCCTCCACAAAAATCATATAGTTAATTTGTTCGCAGATGATCTCATCCTATACTTAACTAACCCAGCTGTATCTCTACCTTTCGCGCATGAAATCTTTGAAACGTTCGGTCAAATTTCGTACTATAAGGTGAATTTTACCAAGTCTCTAATATTGAACTTAGGAATAAACCAATACACGAGCTCGCATCTCAAAAAAACGTTCCCGTACGTATGGACCTCCAAACAAATCCCCTACTTAGGCATTCAACTAACGACTGACTTATCTCATATAGCAGAAGTAAATATCAAAAACCTTCTACAAGATGTGAAGAAGACTATTTCACAATTCTCTAAAACAGAGTTATCATGGGCAGGAAGAATAGCGTCCTACAAAATGATGATTTTGCCAAAAATACTATATATCTTCAGAACCCTACCAATAGTATATAAGCAGTCACACTTCCAGGACCTAAGTAAGCTCCTTAAACAATACATATGGCAGGGAAAGAGGGCTCGATGCCCTTCTAACAAACTTATATTACATAGAAATGCGGGAGGAATGGGCCTCCCTGACATTAAGGACTACTACTGGGCAGCAGTTCTAGCGCAAGCCAAGCATTGGTTCCTACAAGGCTCTGAGCCTTTATGGACTAACCTAGAAGCTTCCATAGCGAACACCTCCCACTTAAGTCTTTTTCTACTGGCTGACGCTTGGAGACCTAGAACCTTAACCTACCTTTCCCCTACAATCATGGCAACTATCCTAGCCTGGAGACACTTACGCCTGCAACAACCGAGGGAAAACCTTGGTGCCACCATCAGGTTCCCAATTCAAACACTGAACATTCTACTTCCGTATAGTAAAGTTACTTTATGGAAGGAGAATGGGTTAGAGTGGGTTGACGACTTATACTCCGATTCAAAACTAATTCCTTTCCACTCCTTAAAATCTACATATGCAATTCCCCAAACGAGTGAATTTTTGTATAACCAGGTTTCATCCTTTCTCCTAAAGATTCCTCCACCAAACATTGAAATTGACAGCTCGGCATGGAAGTTCCTTCTCTCCCCCACCACGGTGGGAAAGGGTATCTCAGTGTTCTATAACATCCTCCAATATAAAAAGGAAATGGTGAAGTCCCCGTCCATGCTAACGTGGGAAAAGGATTTGAACAAATCTTATGATGTTATCCAATGGAGCAGAGCCCTTAAATGCACATATATTGCTACTCGATGTGTCAGCCACTGGGAGCTCACTCAAAAGATTTTACATAAATGGTATAGGACTCCCCGCCAACTAGCTAGAATGTTTAATACACAATCTCCTCTCTGTTGGAGAGATTGTGGTAACGTAGGTACGACATTGCACATATTCTGGCATTGTAAGAGCATTTCTAGTTTCTGGAGGAAAATGTTCACCATCCTCGCTGAAATTACAGGTGTGCTACAATCTCCAGACCCCGCCTTAGCAATTCTGCACCTCGGAATTGATACTTATCCGACCCAATTCCGTACAGTAGTAATTCAAATTCTGAACACAGCTAAATTGATTATCGCACGACATTGGAAAAGCTCACTATCCCCAAATCCATCAGAAGTACTAGCTCAAGTGAATCTCAATTTTCAATATGAAAGGTTATTGGCTCTTACGAACTCGTGTGGTAAAAACGTAGACATGCAATGGAAATGTTGGACGGATTGGTATAGAAAGTAGCCTCCTCTATGATGTTCAATGCAATTCCACGCCTTCTGTGGAAAAAGTTACTCAACAAGGCTCGGTATGACACCTCTGTCACAGCGTGATCCCACTTGGGGTGCGGAGGAGTCATACGGAAACCGTTACCTTATAAGGGCATATGTTTCATCTTAAAATACTAGTTACTTATGTTGCGCTAGAGTTGAATGTTGGAGATAAACCTATGAAAAAAACCGGTTTCATGTTGTCAACCGTACTGCAATTCCTTTTTTCTTTGTCCTGTTATTTTCCCCTTGTGTTCTTTTTTTTTGTATTTTTTCTGTGATCCAGCATATCTTTTTTCTTTTTCTTACTTTGTTTGATATTTGTCATGTACCTGTAACACTTTTTCATCTGAAATGAGTACATTATACCTGTATTGTATACCGTTTCTTTTCAATAAAAACAATTTAACCTTAAAAAAAAAAAAAAAAAAAAAAAAGAAGAGGAATCTGCCTCGTGTGTCCTTCTGAGTATCGGTAATTTGAAGTGGGCAATTTCGGGAAATAAGTATAGAGACTTGCACAGGACAAATATCTGGTAGTTAAGAGAGGGGTAAGCATCCAAATACCATTAGGCAAGAAAAGCTTACAAAAGGAGCGCGTCTCCATCTTGACCTGCAGCCAATGGGAGGAGCAATATCGGACAGTGTTGTACTGCCGGGATGACGTAAATGCGTGTTGCCGCTGACATCGACCTGCAGGGGGGAAGGATACAGTCGCAAAGAGTTATGGGGATTGTAGTATGTGCCGTATAAGCCATCGCCTGAGAGGCGCCTTCGGAAAAGAGTCGTATCACCGTCCCGTATGCCGGGTATATAGAGCAGGCACACCAGACAGTTTGTCAGGGAGAGAAACACCAGAAAAAGGAACTTGTCAACTAGATCAACTTGAGTCCATAAAATATATAATAAAATAAAAAGAACCTGGCCAAGCATGTGAAGAGGCAATTGTGTTCAAAAATTCCACCTCACTTCCGGTTCCGGCGCCACATGAGGAGGTAAGCGGTCTCAGCTCCCGCCGCATACCCCCCTAAAAGACAGCTACAAAGCAGCCATCCACCTCGGGGACCCACCCGCCTGTTTGGGGAAGACTCTGTGCCCTTGATGGACCGATTTGTAGAGCGATCCGGGCACCGATCGCTTGCCGCCGCGATGTCCGCTACGGCTGACGCGGCCGAATCCTCGGCCAATATGGCGCCGGCGCGCAGCCTCACGGAGCCCTCGCAGACGTGCCCTGTGCTCCCAGGCACAGACGCAATTCCTTCGGCCGACATCGCCCAAGCGGTGGTCGCTTTACTAACACCCACGCTGACATCCTCTATTGACTCAGCCATACAAAAGGCTATGGAGCAATACCACAGCGAACTGCAGGCCCAGGCGCAACGCCTTACACAGGCTGAAGAGCGGATCTCCATTATGGAGGAGAACACCACTGCTCAGGCTGCAGCTCTTGCTCGCCTCACCCGTTCTACCAGAGATTTGAGGATCAAATTGGACGATTTTGAGAACCGCGCAAGGAGGAATAATTTGAGAATCGTGGGGCTACCTGAGTCTGTCTCCACCGCACAACTGACGGATCTCTGTGCGGTAGCTATCCCTGCTCAACTGGGCCTCCCTACTCCGTGCGTAGTGGAACGAGCGCACCGCCTAGGCCAGCCCTCAGACCAGCGCAACAAGCCCAGAGCGGTCATTGCCCGATACCTTAATTACGCGGACAAACATGCCATCCTGCAGAAGTTCCGCTCCCAGCGCACCCCAACTATTGATGGCGTCAACTTGCTTCTGTTCGCTGATTACTCGGCTGAAGTTATGAGGTTGAGAAAAGCATTTTCACCAATCTGTGCCACCCTGTTCAAGAACCATGTCAAGTTTACTCTGGCCTACCCGGCGGTTCTTCATGTTACTTCTCCCAACGGCACACGACGCCCCTTCACCTCACCTTCTGAAGCGGAGCACTTTCTTAACTACCCCACAGAAATGGATACCACGCATGACCCCTCAGCGAAGGTTCCCTCCTCTGGAGCGGCGACTGATCCTCATGCTCCCACCGTCCACCAGCTGAGCCCTGCCAAACCACCGTACAAGCGCAGTCGCTCAACCACCCAGCATCCACGTGCTGAGCTCCGCTGAACTCGACCCTTCCTTCCTCTTCTTTCCCGACCTGGGTGTTGGTAACATTACTATGTACTCTACATTGCTGGTACTGTCTGCCACTGATCTCGTTGTGCGGTCCTTCATGGGATGCTTGCCAATGAGACTGTGCCTACACACTGTTGATATGTTTGGTGCTTCTTTAATGCAGGGGCATGTACCCTTATTGTTAAACTGTTCATAATATGTTTTTGGTTTCCTGAGATAGCCCGCCTAGTTCACCTGCACGCTATATCGTACCATTTTCGGCACAACGATATCGTGATGCCCTTCTAGGGTTCTAGGGTCTTCTCAGCTCCCCTTTCTCACCCTCTCAGCCCCCCCCCCTCCCCTGGGACACTGATCTGTGTTCTCTCCCCTCTCTTACTCTCCCCCCCTTGCCCTCTCCCCTCCCCGAGGAACATATTCAGCTTCTCCCAGGGGGTGCATGCACTCGCTGGGAGACTTGTACCTTAGATGCATCCCATGTGGAAAAAGGTGAAGTGGGCTACGGCTACTATATGGTGTCTACACCAAAACTGTTATTTTCTGTTACTTGCTGTTTGGTTTTGTCCCCCCTTCCCCCCTTTTCTGTTTCCTGCTCCCCCTTTTCCTTCCCCTCCCCCCCCCCTTTTACATGGTCACCCTTAGAGGCTCTCCTATCTGTGCGTACTCCCAGGTGCCTTTCAATCAGTCCCAGACTAGACTTAATGGTTTTGTTTCCAATTACTACCACCCCTACTGAACCCTATGGCTGACACCACCAGAGACCAATTCACTATAGTATCGTGGAATGTTAAGGGCCTGCGGTCACCTAACAAACGCATGAAAGTCCTTCGTCACCTGAAGAGGCTACGGGCTGACGTGGTGCTCCTACAGGAGACCCATTTAACCGCTGGAGATCTCCCACGCCTTCGCAAACTTTGGGTTGGCGAAGTCCATGGATCCCCGGCTGAAGGCCGTAAGGCGGGGGCGGCTATTTTGCTTCACAAACACCTACAATATACCACCCGTAACGTTCGTACTGACTCATGCGGTCGTAAGATCAAGTTGCACCTTACCCTGGCCTCTAAAGACATTGCTATTACGAATATATATGCTCCCAACTCCCCTGACTCCACATTTTTCCAAGAACTAGGAGCTTGGATTTCCCAAGCACCCGAGGCTCTCCACCTAGTCGGTGGAGACTTCAACTCTGTTATATGCCCTTCTGAAGACAGAACGTACCGAGATTCCCTCACACCTACACCCACTGCCCTCTCCAACACTGACGCCACCCCCCTTGCCCGTACGATCTCTTCTTTGAACCTCACTGATGTCTGGCGTTTATCCCACCCTACAGAACGCGAATTCACCTTCTTCTCACCCCCCCACAAGTCGTTCTCACGTCTTGACTATATCTTTGTGTCCCCGGCTCTCTTGCCGTTGGTAAGGGATCCAGACATCAAAGACATGGTAATCTCCGATCACTGTCCCATAACGGCTCACTTACTAAGCGTGAAACCTCCCTCCTCTTCGCCCATATGGAGCTTCCCCTCCTATCTAGCTGATAATGAGGATTTTAAACAGATGCTACTTACTAGTTGGACCGACTATATGGAAACTAATGGTGAACACATCTCCAATCCAAATCTCTTTTGGGAGGCTGGAAAAGCCTTCCTCAGCGGCAGAATCCTAGCATATGTGACGCAATATAAGAAACACTCAAAACAACACCATTTGCAGGCCAGTGACAGGTTACGTTCCATGCACCTCAATCTCCTCCGCAACCGCACGCTGGCTAACATTACTGCCTGGCAGATAGCCAAGCAGAACTTTGACCTTTGGGCAGAAAGGCAGGAGCAGATCGCCTCCTCCTTTTCGAACATGCGACTGCACAAATATGGCAATAAAGTGGGCAAACTTCTGTCCCGGCTATGTGCAGGTTTCAAACGGCCCACTCATATCCACGCCCTGAAACACACTGATGGCTCCATTGTTACTACCCCCAAGACGATTAGCAAAATACTGACTGACTATTACACATCCCTATACGCGGAAGACCCCATAGACCACACAGTCGCTGACCAGTTACTATCCAGGGTGCGCCTGCCACAACTGACTGGAACACAGTTGGACGCTATTAATGCTCCCATCACCCTGGATGAAATTAGGTTTACGATAAAATCGCTGTCCCCTTCCAAAGCACCAGGCCCCGACGGCTACTCAGCAGAATTTTATAGACTTACCAAGATTTTATCCCCGCTACCCTGTGCAAGGTATTCACCGCCCTCTGGGAAGGTGGGTCATACCCCCTTACGGGTACACAGGCCCATATTAAGTTAATCACCAAAAATGGCAAGGATCCCCTACACCCAGGTTCCTATAGACCCATTTCCCTTATAAATGTTGACGTTAAGATCTTGTCCAAAATTATAGCTTCGCGCTTGGCCACCATTCTCCCCACTCTTCTGCACCAGGCCCAATCAGGCTTCACTACTGGTAGATCTGCAACCTTGAATATTCGCAAAGTACTACTGGCATTGGAACGAGCGAAATTGTGCCCAGATCAAGATATAGCCATCATATCCATTGACGCCGATAAGGCCTTTGATAAAATTAGTTTTGCCTGGCTATTTAAGGTGTTACAAGCCTTTGGCTTTTCAGGCCCAGTTACGCATTTCCTATGCCAGATGTACAGTGCCCCGACTGCCAGATTAGTTACTCCAGACTTTGTTTCGCCCACTATCCCTCTCACCAAAGGGATAAGACAAGGCTGCCCCTTGTCTCCCCTACTGTTCAATTTAGTGATCGAACCCTTATCCAGAATTCTAAATTCCCCCAACGGCGTCAGCGGAATCACAATTGGTGACCAGACCTTGCAGTCTGCTCTTTTTGCAGACGACATTTTACTTTTTTCGTCCAACCCACCAGCTGATTTTGCCACACTACGTGACCTATTTGCGTCGTATCGCCTTTGCTCTGGGTTCCGAATTAATTTTGATAAAAGTGAGGTTCTATCCCTGAATCCGCGAAAGGCCGTTGCCTGGCATTCATCCTCACCCTTCGCAATGGCACAACATCATATTACTTACCTGGGAGTGCGCATAGGTCGGGAGCCCTCTTCTCTATATACCCTTAACTACCCACCCTTGATTACTAAGATTACACAAGAATTGGAAGCTTGGGCAGGCCTGCTGCTATCACTTTTTGGAAGATGCTATCTCTTCAAGATGGTCTCCTTTGCGAGACTGCTGTACCCGATGCAAACCATCCTGCTTTTGCTTAAACACTCGGATGTACAGAAGATACACAAGGCCTTATCCACTTTTCTCTGGGCCAACAAGAAACCTCGCATTGCCCTTCAGAAATTATGCCTTCCAAAGCCAGACGGGGGCGCAGGCCTGCCCAATCTACGTTTCTATAATCTCTCCTGCCTGTTGAGACAAGGCCTTGACTGGATAGCGGGTAAATCTAAATATTCGAATCACAACTTTGAGAAAGCATTGGTACACCCCTACACGCTTCCTGCGGTTCTCCATTCCAATATTCACATTCTACCTGAACATCTTAAAATGGAAGTAAACCCTTCCAAACAACTTTGACCTACAGGTAAGCCTAGATTAAGGCTTACCTGTAGGTCCAAGTAATATCTCCTAAACCTATATGGTTTAGGAGATATTTGCCCGAAAATGGGCACCGCTGTCTACGGCGCATGCGCCGTAGACAGCGGCGCGCATGCGCACTAAATGCGGCAAGTCCAAGAATGGATTTGCCAAATTTGTCGACTCCCGTGCGCATGCGCGGGAGTGACGTCATCGCGGCCTCGCCGTATGACAGCGGCGGAGCTGCGAGGCGCGACTCCCGTGCGCATGCGCGGGAGTGACGTCATCGCGGCTTCGCCGCTGTCATTGGTCGGAGCTGCGAGACGCCACCAGCAAGATGGACGCGGCGGACTACAGGGATCAGCGGCGACTTCGCTGGCTCCTGTGTCAGGTAAGTGACACATAATGAGCTACTATGCGATGCATAGTAGTCCATTATGCTTTACCTTTGCAGGGAAAAAAAGAGGAAGTAAACCCATCAGGGTTTACTTCCTCTTTAAGTCGAATGTGCTCATCCGAGACACAGTGGTAGCTTGGAGGGAGGTTCGGAGGCTCTTAGGATTACCCGCTAACATTTCCATCCATCTGCCCATCCAAGGCAACCCTATGTTTCCACCCTCCACCATTCATTCGGCCTTTGATCTCTGGGGGGAAGCGTGGTTTGCTCAAAGTGGCCTCCCTATACGAACCTGGACGCGGAACACTTAAACCCTTCCAAACCCTGTCTCAGGAATACTCGCTCCCTTCTTCCCATGTGTTTCACCACTACCAACTGTTGAGCTATCTGAAAAGGATTGGAGGGTTGCGCCCGGACTGCCTACGCAAGTCTCAACTGGATGCTGTGCTTCAACAAGGTGACTACTCCATCTCTACCCTCTATTCTCACCTAATCATCTACCACGCGGACAAACACCACATTACCCCTTTTAAGCAGTGGGCCTCTATCTTCAATGATGTGAACTTACCGGAAAGAATCCTGAAAGATGGAGGGACTTTATCGAGCAGTCATTCAACCCGGAGGAGATCACGTCTCTTGTTTATCCCTTTCGATATACTAGCTGGTACCTACGCCACAATATCAGCAACACGCTGGGGAGACTCAAGATTTCGACCTCACAAGTCGGCTCCTCTCCTTCAAAGGACTCTGCCCACTTGCTGAACCAACTACCATCTTGTGTACTCGACCCTATCACCGATGAACCGGGTGCTATGCAATCCTATGCCCATCCCTCTATATCTCCATAATCCTCTTCTGAATCGTAGATATGCCTATGTTAGAACTGTCCCCATGTCCTACATGTAGGGTGCACGTGTTTTTGTTCTTGTTTTTATTCCTATGTAAGGGTTTCACGCCTGCCAATGGTTATCTCTTTCACTGGATTTCATTACCATAGCCGTGAGAGGGTCTTCGCCTCCCTGGGTACCGTTCCCCACCCCTCCTCTCCCCCCTCTCCCCCCCTCCCCTCTTTTTTCTTTTTTCTTCTCTCTCTTTCCCCTTTGTTAACAACTAAACTGCATGATGTCGCGACCTCCTAGGTCGCAAGGATGTTATTTTCTTCTTTTTACCATGGATACTGTCAATCGACCTACTGATATGTATTGTTTAAACTTTCAATAAAAATATGTTTAAAAAAATAAATAAAATTCCACCTCATACCGTAACTTACACAAGAATGTCATTCTTGAATCCTGAGTTAGGATGAATCTGATGAACAAAAAGCCAACAAACAGAGCATACTGGTCATGTAACAAACGGTAGTAATTGAGAGGTAGAATCAGCAGTCTCTTCTAGCTCTCTGGGAGCTGTGTGTGTAGTATGGGCTACGAGGGCGGCGGGGGCCCCTCCGAGCGTTGTAATCATCAGCCGGTGAGAGAAATCTGCGCCGTTGTAGACTGTGGTCCTGAGCTCCCATCGGTTCCACGGGGAGCAACTCTTTTCACAGCAGAGCGGCGAAAGTCCGCGAACCAGTTCGGTACCTCCACCACAGGGATATTAAGGGCGCGACAGAAGTGTGGTAAGACCTCAGGTACCTTTAGGAGTGCTGTACGGCCTAGGGCTGATGCCGAGAGGCAGAATGGAAATCTCCATTTATATGCAATACCATTTGCACGGAGGACATCCAAAAGTGGTTGCAGATCCCTACGATGTTGCAGTGTTATACTGGATAGATCTTGATATATTTGGATAGTCTTTCCAGCATGAGTGATTTGCGGAGAACCCCTGGCATGTTTGAGGATTTCTTTTTGATTTTGATTTTAAAGTCTGTAAGACAGCATATAATATCGCGTGGGGGGTCCGAATCCCTTCCCCTGGGCTTCAAAGCTCGGTGGATTCTGGCCATGTCTATAGGAGTCAGGGGTGGTCTGTTTAGCAAGTTGTTGAAAATGCTTGTCACAGACTGTAGGACCTGGTCTCCTTCAATTGTTTCTGGAAGGCCTCTGACCCTTAGGCCTCTGTTGTCGAGGTCTTCCAGATGGATGTGGACTGCCTGCAATTGAAGAGTATGTGTGTCAACATGATGTGTTGTTTTCCCAAGCGGTGACTCCCATTTCCGCACGTTGTCTTCCATCTCAACCACTCTGTCAGTTAGGGATCGCATGTCAAGGCGAAGTTCTGAAATGGCCACCGAGAGCGTGTCTTTGATGTCGTCCGCTATGGACCTTACTCAGTCATGCAACACTGGACCTATATGCAATTTTTGTCCTTTTTTCACACAAATAGAGCTTTCTTTTGGTGGTATTTAATCACCGCTCTGTTTTTTATTTTTTGTGCTATAAAAGAAAAAAAGACCGAAAATTCTGTAAAAAAATGAATTTTTCTTTGTTTCTGTTATAAAATTTAGCGGATTAGTAATTTTTCTTCATAAATTTTGGCCAAACTTTATACTACTACATATCTTTGGTAAAAATAAGTAGTGATGGACGAACTCCCGATGGGACGTTTGGCGAAAGCAAACCGCGAACGCGGCTGATAGTTTGCGAACCGTAAAGTTCACGGAGGGCCCCGTTGACTTCAATGGGAGGCGAACTTTACAAACCTACAGTTCAAATTTGCAGCCACAAAATAATTACTAGCTGTGCACACATAGTCCCACCACATGGCCAATGACATAACACATGTGTGAGGTGAATCTGGGATCGACAACTACAAGCATTCTTTTTTTATATGTGAAATTCTGACAATTCAGGACTCATGAGGCAATGGAGGCGAGGGAAGGTCAGGGTAGGCAAAGAAAAGGGTGCACGAGATGATCACCAGCACCGTGATATAGAGCACTGACACCTGCACCGTGATAGAGAGCACTGACATCAGCAGCGTGACATAAAGCACTGACACCAGCACCGTGATATACAGCACTGACACCTGCACCGTAAGCAGCCCCAGGAGGAAGTCAGCATAGCACAGGGATGGTGGGAGCCCCTCATAATGAGCATAGCACAGGGATGGTGGGAGCCCCTCATAATATGCACAGCAGAGTTACAGCCCCAGGAGGAATTCAGCACAGCACAGGGATGGTGGGAGCCCCTCATAATAAGCAGCCCCAGGAGGAAGTCAGCATAGCACAGGGATGGTGGGAGCCCCTCATAATAAGCAGCCCCAGGAGGAAGTCAGCATAGCACAGGGATGGTGGGAGCCCCTCATGATGAGCATAGCACAGGGATGGTGGGAGCCCCTCATAATGAGCATAGCACAGGGATGGTGGGAGCCCTCATATAATATGCACAGCAGAGGTACAGCCCCAGGAGGAGGTCAGCACAGCACAGGGATGGTGGGAGCTTCTCATAATAAGCAGCCCCAGGAGGAAGTCAGCACAGGGATGGTGGGAGCCCCTCATAATAAGCAAGCCCCAGGAGGAAGTCAGCACAGCACAGGGATGGTGAACTTTACAAACCTACAGGTCATATTTGCAGCCACAAAATAATTACTAGCTGTGCACACATAGTCCCACCACATGGCCAATGACATAACACATGTATGAGGTGAATCTGGGATCGACAACTACAAGCATTCTTTTTTTATATGTGAAATTCTGAAAATTCAGGACTCTTGAGACAATGGAGGCGAGGAAAGGTCAGGGTAGGCAAAGAAGAGGGTGCAGGAGATGATCACCAGCACCGTGATATAGAGCACTGACACCTGCACCGTGATAGAGAGCACTGACATCAGCAGCATGACATAAAGCACTGACACGAGCGCTGTGATATACAGCACTGACACCTGCACCGTAAGCAGCCCCAGGAGGAAGTCAGCATAGCACAGGGATGGTGGGAGCCCCTCATAATATGCACAGCAGAGGGTGCAGAAAAGTAAGGCCGAGTGAGCCACTCAACCAATTCTGGTGCTTCCTTTGACATCATCGCATGCACCTTCTGCAATTTCCCACTTTGGCTCAAGCCTGTTGCTCCTGCCCTACCCCTACCACCTGCGGAAGGGCCAGCCTCTTCCTCTGCCTATAATTTTTTTTAAATGACCCTGTGACAAAACTCTCTACAGAAGTGCAGTATGCATGTGGAAGAAGGTATATAACACCCCGCTTTAATTATTGTTTTTGGGGGCCACTGGTCTATCACACCAGTTACAATACTTTTTTTTTGGATTGCGTTTGTCACTCTTTGTAGTATCGCTGCAGAACCGCTCAGCAGTCACAATGCTGCACAGTGGAAACGCACTATACTATGCTTTCTATATGTGCTTTTTTTTAATATGTGTATTACACAACTATATACTGCACACCAAATAGTACACCTATACCAGTCCTTAAGGACCTTTGTGGAACTAGTAGGTTGTGATTAGCAGACTGTACCTCTGTCCCTATACTGATAAAGGACTGCTGCAGCAGAAGGGCAGCAGTCAGCAGTAGTGCACCCAAACCCTATATATTGTGGACCTATACCAGTCCTTAAGGATTAACAGACTGTACCTCACTCAACCCTATATACTGTAGTACGCTACACCTTACCAGTCCTTAGAAGGACCTTTGTGGAACTAGTAGGTAGCAGCAGAAGGGCAGCAGTCAGCAGTAGTGCACCTCAACCCTATATATTGTGGACCTATACCAGTCCTTAAGGATTAACAGACTGTACCTCACTCAACCCTATATACTGTAGTACGCTATACCTTACCAGTCCTTAGAAGGACCTTTGTGGAACTAGTAGGTAGTGATTAGCAGACTGTACCTCAGTCCCTATACTCATAAAGGACTACTGCAGCAGAAGGGCAGCAGTCAAGTATAATATTCTTTCTATATTTGGAAGAAAGAATATTATATGTGCACAACCCTATTACTATACCAGTCCTGAAAAGGACCTTTGTGGACCTAATAGTAACAACTAATGATTAAATTGACTGTCCCTGCTACACACAGCGTCCTGTCCCTCCCTGCACTCACTAAAGACTAAAGACTAAAGACCGTTGGTTTCTGGCCACCCCCTCTGGATCGCTCCTGGCCAATGACAAGCTTCCTCCCACTGTGCATTGTTTACACAGGAAGGAGGAAGTGATGTCATTTTCCTCGGGGCGGTCTTTTTGACCGGACTACGAGGAGAAGACTAACAGTAAGTGCACCAAAACACGACACTGACACATAGGTACACAACCCCCCCCCCCCCCCCGATCGCCCCCCGACCCCCCCCCCCAGTCACAGTGTCACTGATTGCATTGATCATTTCTTTACTGATCACTGCATTCAGTGTCAGTTGTAACAGTTAAAACTGTCAGGGCACTTAGTGTTAGGTCCAGGGTAGCCCCCTATCACCCCCCAATAAAGATTTAACCCCCTGATTGCCCCTAGAGTTAACCCTTTCACCCCCTTTTGCCAGTGTCACTAAGCGATAATTTTTCTGATCGCTGGATTAGTGTCGCTACTGTCGCTAGGTAGCTAGTTATTTTTTTTAGGTTCACCGCCAGGTTTTTATATCGCTAAGTACCCCGATATACTACCCAATAATGGTTTTAACCCCCTGATTGCCCCTAGTTAACCCTGTCACCCCCTTTTGCCAGTGTCACTAAGCGATCATTTTTCTGATCGCTGCATTAGTGTCACTAATGTCGTTAGGTGGCTAGTTATTTTTTTTAGGTTCACCGCCAGGTTTTTATAGCGTTAGGTACCTCCATATACTACCCAATAATGGTTTTAACCCCCTGATTGCCCCTAGTTAACCCTTTCACCAGCGATCACAGTATAAGTGTCACTGGTGACGCTGGTTAGCCAGTTAGTTATTTAGGTTCCCCGTCAGGTTTTTATATAGCGCCATGGACCCCCATATACTACCTAATAAAAATTTGAACCCCCTGATTGCCCCTAGTTAACCCTTTCACCACTGATCACCGTATAAGTGTTACGGGTGACTCTGGTTAGTTAGTTTGCTTTTTATAGCATCAGGGCACCCACCATTTATTACCCAATAAAGGTTTAACCACCTGATCACCCGGCGGGTGATATCAATTAGGTTTTAGGGTCAGGGTCTGCGTCGCCCTAGGCAGCGCTAGGTTAGTGCCAGTACCGCTAACACCCACGCGCAAAGCATAAACCTCCCGTAGTGGTATAGAATCTGAACAGATCAATATCTGATCATCTCAGATCTATACTAGCATCCCCAGCAGTTTAGGGTTCCAAAAAAACGCATTGTTAGCGGGATCAGCCCAGATACCTGCTAGCACCTGCGTCTTGCCCCTCCGCCCAGCCCACGCAAGTGCAGTATCGATCGATCACTGTCACTTACAAAACACTAAACACATAACTGCAGTGTTCGCAGAGTCAGGCCTGATCCCTGCGATCGCTAACAGTTTTTTTTGGTAGCGTTTTACATTTAAATCCGGAAGGCAGTGCTTGGTTTTCGGGTCCCGTATGTAGCTAGGCTCCCAAAAAGTCCCCCACATGTGGTATCCCCGTACTCGGAAGAAGCAGCAGAATTTATTTTGGGGTGTAATTTGACTTATACCCATAGCATGTGTGAGCAATATATCATTTAGTGACAACTTTGTGCAAAAAAATAAAAAAATAAAAAAATTATAATATTCCTGCAACTTGTGGCAAAATATTAAATATTTCATGGACTCAACATGCCTCTCAGTAAATAGCTTGGGGTGTCTACTTTCTAAAATGAGGTCATTTGGGGGGATTTTGTGCTATTTTGGCATTTTATGGCCTTCAAAACTGTTATAGGTAGTGAGGAGTGAAATCAAAAATTCGCACCCTTAGAAATCCTGAAGGCAGTGATTGGTTTTCGGGGTGCCGTACGCGGCTAGACTCCCAAAAAGTCCCACATATGTAGTATCCTCGTACTCAGGAAAAGCAGCAGAATATATTTTGGGGTGCAATTCCACATATAACTATGGCATGTGTGAGCAATATATCATTTAGTGACAACTTTTTGTAAACTTTTTTTCTGTCATTATTCAATCACTTGGGACAAAAAAAATAAAAATATTCAATGGGCTCAACATGCCCCTCAGCAATTTCCTTGGGGTGTCTAATTTCCAAAATGGGGTCATTTAGGGGGGGGGGGGGGTTGTACTGCCCTGCCATTTTAGCACCTCAAGAAATGAGACAAGCAGTCATAAATTAAAAGCTGTGTAAATTCCAGAAAATGTACTCTAGTTTGTAGACGCTATAACTTTTGCGCAAACCAATAAATATATGCTTATTGACATTTTTTTTACTAAAGACATGTGGCTGAATAAATTTTGCCCTAAATGTATGACTAAAATTGAGTTTATTAGATTTTTCTTATAACGAAAAGTAGAAAATATCTTTTTTTCTCAAAATTTTCGGTCTTTTTCCATTTATATCGCAAAAAATAAAAATTGCAGAGGCAATCAAATACCATCAAAAGAAAGCTCTATTTGTGGGAAGAAAAGGACGCAAATTTTGTTTGGGTACAACATTGCATGACCGCGCAAATACCAGTTAAAGCAGTGCAGTGCGAAATTGTAACAAGGTCCTTAGGCTGAAAATTGGTCCGGGGCTAAAGTGGTTAAAATGTGGTGTCCTAAGGGCTCCTGATATTATAAAATACTATTATGCTACCCACTTACGAGCTGTGGTTTCATGGTCGAGTTTACATGCCCCTAACTATTGGTCGGAAATTGAGAGAGGTTCCTTATTTTGTTTTATTAAAAAAAGTATATTTTTTTCCAAAAAATAAAATAAAAGTGCGCTTGTAAGACCACTGCGCACATACGATGTAACAGAAAGTATAGCGGACCTACAGCTGTTGCAAAACTACAAGTCCCATCATGCCTCTTGGTGTCATGCTTTTGGCTGTCAGTCTTGCTATGCCTCATGGGACTTGTAGTTCTGCAACAGTTGATTACATATCCCTGCTCTAGGGTGTTAGAAAAAAATATATATGTTTGGGGGTTCCAAGTAATTTTCTAGCAAAAAAAAAAAATATTTTAACTTGTAAACACCAAAATCTCAGAAAGAAGCTTGGTCCTTAAGTGGTTAACTAATCTGCGATTTTGGTCAGTCTGAGCTCCACGACTCGAAACCGGAATAGATGCAACGGCGCTGTTAGTCCCGCCCTTTAACAAAGAAATATACCATTGCTGGGGGACCAGAACCCCTGAAAAAACTTTCCGTATCTGGTTCCAGAAGCCCCGCAGCGTCGGACATTCCCACCATACGAGGTACATACTGCCTAGTGCTTGGCCTCAGAAGCATAGGGCTGAAGAAGACGATAAAGCCTTGAAAAGCGAAGAAGGACCATGTGCCATCGTGACATAACCATAACCACTTAAGGACCAGAAGGTTTTACCCCCTTTGACCAGGCTATTTTTGCGATAGGGCACTGCATTATTTTAGTTGACAATTGCGTGGGGGGGTGCGGCGCTGTACCCAAATAAAATCAATGTTTTTTTTTTTTCATACCAATAAGAGCTTTCTTTTGGTGGCATCTGATCACCTCTGAGGTTTTTATTTTTTGTGCTATAAACAAAAAAGACTGACCATTTTGAAAAAAAAACTTTTTTTTTTTTTACTTTCTGCCATCATACATATCCCAAAAAATATATAAAAACAAATGTAGTCATCAGTTTAGGCCAATATGTATTTTTCTACATCATTTTGGTTAAAAAATAAATAAAAAATAAATCGCAATAAGCGTTTGATTGGTTTGCGCAAAAGTTATAGTGTCTACAATATAGGGAAAAGATTTATGGTATTTTTGTTTATTTTTTTACTGGCAATGGCAGTGATCAGCAATTTTTAGCAGGACAACGACAATGCGGTGGACAGATCGGACACTGTTTTGAGACCAGTGACATTATTACAGTGATCAGAGTTAAAAATATGACACTGGCAGGGAAGTTAACACTAGAGGGTGATCAAGGGGTTAAGTGTGTCCTAGGAGGGTGTTTCTAACTGGGGGGAGTAGACTGCCCGGGAGTACAGAGAGATCGTTGTTCTTGATCACTAAGAATAGACACTCTCACTGTACTCTTGTGTCATAACTGGGATCTGCTTTATTTACATTGGCAGATCCCCGTTCTGCTTCTTTGAGAAGTGATCGCTGCCGCCAGACCTTCACATTGGCTCCCTCGCATGCACCCACAGTGTCTCGTGCATGAGACGACAAACAGGTATGTCGCTTCACGCAATAGGGCCGCCCTGTCGCAATATATATACGGTGGGCAATCCTTAAGTGGTTAACCACTTCCCGCCTGGCCTATAGCAAAATGACAGGCAGGCAGTGGTTCAGTTATCCTGACTGGGCATCATATGACGTCCAGCAGGATAACTGCTGGCGTACCCCGTGGGGGCACACATCACAGTGATCGGTGATACAGTGTGTCAGTCTGACGGAGGCTCTTTACCACGTGATCAGCCGTATCCATTCATGGCTGATCATAATGTAAACAGGAAAAAACATTTTTTTCGTCTTTTCCTCACTCGCGACGAGACGCGAGTAGAAGAGCCCATCGACGGCTCTCCTGATGGGGGGGTTTGTGCTGATTATCAGCACAGCGCCACCGACGAATGCCCACACTGGACCACCAGGGATGTGGCCAGAACAACCAGGAAAGCTCCCAACACATGGATGGCCAGGTATGTCCCCCCATGGCCACCAGGGATGCCACAGTGTGCCCAATATATGCCAGTGTCCACAAATGGTGCCAGTCAGTGCCCATTATGAATGCCTGCCAGATCAGTGATGCCCATCAGTGCCACCCATCCATGCCCAACTATCAGTGCCCATCTGTGCAGCTTTTCAGTGCCCATCAGGGCAGCCTATCAATGTCCATCAATGCTGCATATCAGTGCCCGTCATTGAAGGAGAAAACATACTGATTTACAAACTGTTATAACAAAGAAAAACGTTTTCCCCCTAAATTTCGGTATATTTTTATTTGTTGTGCAAAAAAAAAAAAAAAAAAAACAGCAGTGATCAAATACTACCAAAAGAAAGCTCAATTTATGGGAACAAAATGATAAAAAATGTGTTTTGGTACAATGTAGCGTGGCTGCACAATTGTCATCCAAAGTGTGACAGCGCTGAAAGCTAAAAATTGGCTTAGGCAGAAAGGTGGTGTGCCTGGTATTAAAGTGGTTAAAGAGCAACTCCACGTGTGTGTGTGTGTGTGTGTGTGTGTGTGTGTGTGTGTGTGTGTGTGTGTGTGTGTGTGTGTGTGTGTGTGTGTGTGTGGTGGGGGGGGGGGGGGGGGGGGGGGGGGTCGGGGGAGATAATATAGCGTGCACAATTATGATACAAGTCATATTGTAATTGAATGATGGTAAAAATTATCTTTCCTTTTCAATCTGCAGCCGCTGTAATTTTCTATAAATGAAATGCAATATGGCTACATGGAGTTGGAGTTCTGTATACAGAACGTGTACTGACCACTCCCCAGAAACATGATCTACTGCCTGTGAAATTGGCTCACTAATTTTCCCAGAAGTCTAAGATCCAAATCAGACTTCAGGCATCCATTGCAACAAAAATTTTATTTTTGGCGACATATTTCCAATAGGAACACATCAAAATGGATGCAGGACCAGCAGCTTTCCTCATTAGTGCTCATCAGATGCCACAACTAGAGGCACAGACAAACACACATTGATTTCTTCAGAATAACAAAAAGGTAGGAATCTGCAGCAAAGGTTGTTATAATCCTTTCATTGTACATAGATCACCTGGGGGGGGGGGGGGGGGTGTTTTTTCTCAACAAAAGTAGAGATACGTTTTAGCATTAGTCTCCATTAAGGAAATGTTCAGCACACCCTTGCAAGCTCAGTGGAAAGATGAATGCCAATGGTCAACATCCATGTAGGGTAATTTATTGGGGGAGTCAAGCAGCAGTCTGCAGGTAATAGCAATGCCTCCCCTATGCCCTGCCTCCTGTGTGCACAATATCTCATAGGGAATAATTTTGAAGTCTTTGGTAACTGACTGGTATATGGAATGCACATTTTTTTTTTTTTTGGCATACTTAACTGTAGGGCTGCAACTAACGATTATTTTCATAATCGATTAGGTGGCCGATTATTGTTTAGAATAATCGGTTAATAACCTTAAAAAAAAAAAGTGGGTCGAATTGACGTTCATTTTTAACCACAGCGACAAGAAAATTTGGAAATTGTAAATTCCTTTGACCAAGAAGTTTTCAGACAGTGTATGTGGTTTTTGTTCAGAAATGAAGTGAAAACGTCAAACAAAATTCTTTCATTCAGCGAATGTACAAACATTTTTCATCTGAATATTCTTACCAGGAAATTGATCCACAAGGCCAGCATAAGGCTCGGTACACGCCTATGCAGTTTTTGCTGTTGATCTGTTTCTGCAGTGATTTCTGCTGTGCGTTTTGATTTTTGCGCACGTGATTTTACCGCAATTTGTGTTTTTTGCATTTTTTTGGGGCATATTAAAAAACACAAATTGCTGCAAAAACGCATTACATGCTTTTCTGCAGCTTCTCCACTGAAGTATATTAAACCAAAAAAAGCACAGTTTTGCGTTAAAAGTCCCTGACCCTTTCCAAATATGCAGCGGCTAAAAAAAGCACAGATATGAACGTGTCCCATAGGAAACCATGTAAATGAACTGTAGTGCGTTTCAACAAAAAGCACCAAATATATAGATGTGAACCAGGCCTAAGACGTTTAGTAACATAATTGGGTTAAAAAAACTAAATTAGATCTTTATAGTACAAAAAAGCAGATAATCACTACTGGAAGGGGTTCTTTTTTTTACCGTAGAACAGTGAAATTAATATTTACAGTAGTGATTATATTTTAGTACTAGAAAGGGCTCATTTTAGTTTTTTTAACCTCATTATGTTACTGGTCGATTATGAAAATAGTAATCGATTCATTTCATAATCAATTAGTTGTCGATTAATCGATAAGTTGTTTCGGCCCTACTTAACTGTACAATCCTTTTCTTTGAATGCATCACTGGGCACAGTGTTAGGCTATTATTCATTACTTACTGGGTTATAAGCCATCTCTAGGTGAATGGACAATGGTAGCCAAAGTTTTAGACAGGAAGTCCACCCCTATATAACCCCTCCTATACAGGAAGTACTTCAGTATTGTAGCAAGCACTGAATCCTCAAAGGAGGGGGAGGGACCTCTGTGTCCCTTGCTATGTAAAAAAAATAAAAAATAAAATAGATTTTACAAGTATGACAAAAAAAAAAAAAAAATCCTATTTTCTTTTTCATACCTCACAGGACAAAGCGTTCGGGTATTTATTACTTACTGGGATGTTCCAGAGCAATAGCCTTGAGGGGAGGGAGACACCCTGTCAAAAATCAAAAAAAACATCAGACTTTATATGGCAGCCTGTAGTACACTACGGCCGAAAGCCAAATCCTCTGCGGCTCTAGAATCCACCTGATAAAATATTGTGGACTTATGCACTGAAGACCAGGTAGCAGCCTTACAAATCTGAGCCACAGATATCTAAAAGGCAAAAAAGCCCAGGAGGTTCCTACACCTCTGGTAGCATGAGTTCTCACCCTGAAGAGAGGATCCTTGCGTTTCAGACCATAGGCCTGAATGACCAACTGGCTGACCCAATTGGCAATAGAGGCTTTGGAAGCAGCCTGACCCTTCTTGGGTCCTTCTGGTAAAACAAAAATAAGTCTGATCCTCAGATCTCCACAGATCTAGACAAAAACTCTGACTGCCCGTACTGCATCCAACGAACGAGGCTGAGAGATCAAAGGCAACAAAATCTGATTTAAATGAAAGGCCGACGGGATGGAATAGGACATGACAACACCTTGTTGTGGTGAAAGATTAAGTATGGCTCCCTACATGAAGGGCTTCAAATTCCAACACCCTTCAAGCTAGCTTGCATAACAGCAAGACAGAATTTTCCCAATCACGTATTCCGAGGATGTCATTTTCTGGCTTCACACCAAGCAATGTAAGTCTTCTAGTCCTAGTGACCACTTTCCTAGCATTCACTAGGGTAGACACCACCGGTCCCGAGATGCCACGATCCTTCAGCATCCTGGCTTCAATAGCCATGCCGTCAAATTTAGAGACTGTATATTAGGGTGGAATATAGGACCTTGAGGCAATAGATCTGAGCAGTGTGGAATTGTCCATGTTCCATCTATTGTCGTTCTCAATCTCTGGGAGCCAATGCCTTATGGGCCAGGCTGGTGGAATGAGAGGGATCGGGGAAAGCATAAACCAGGGAGAACGAGCTCCATGGAACTAACAGAGCATCTGCTCTGATTGCCAGGGGATCCCTTATTTGGGACACAAACTGATGTAGCTTGTGGTTGAACCTGGATGCTAATAGCTCAACATCTGGACATTCCCATCGCTGGCAAATTTTTGTGAAACACATTCAGGTGTAGGGACCATTCGCCCGGGCAGATCTGCTGATGGCTGAGATAATCTCCCTTTCAGTTCTCTACCCTGGGGATATGGACTTCTGATAGAACAGGCTAGTATGTAGTTCACCTCCTGAGCTGAATGACTCCTGGTACCGCCCTGGTGGTTTAAATAGGCCACCTCAGTGGCATTGTCAGACTGAACCCCGATAGGGCAGTCCTGAAGCTCCACCGTTCAGGACCGTAGGGCCAGACGTACTGCCCGCAACTCCAGGATGTTGATGCACTCATTTCAAGCCGACAAGGTGTATAGGCCTGGAATGGAGCTGAGTGCAGGGGACTGCCTCTGAGGACACCATCCTTCCTAGAAGACTGATACAGAGCCAAATGGAGGGTTGCCTGGTGCCCCTTACCCTGACACACCTGAACCTTCAGGGCACAGATTATTACGGGTGGCAAAAATACCCTTGCCTGGACCGTATCTAGGATCAGACCTCACTACTTCAGACTGAGCTGGTCTCAAGGCTGACTTTTCGGTATGCAGCCCAGGGTTTCTATATATCGCACTGTGCAGGCTACGCTCTGTTCTAGGGCCTGCAGTGTGTGATCTCTGAGCAGGAGGTTGTCCAAGTATCCAAGCACCAAGATTCCATGGGCCCTTGAAAGACCCAGTACTGGTGCTAGGACCTTTGTAAGCACCTGGGGTGCTGTGGTAAACAGGAAGGGCAGTGCCACAAACTGGAAATGGCGTTCCTCTACAAATGGTAGAAACCACTAATGAGGTTGAAAGATGGGTACATGTAAATATGCGTCTCTGATTTCTATGGAGGCTAGAATGTCTCCCTTCTGGAGCGAGGTTGACTCCATCCAAAAGGACTGGATCTTGGATTTTATATCCAAAAATGGGCCTTGTGTCCAAGATTGGTTTTTGAACCGTGGACAGATTTGAATAAAACCCAGTGGCTCTTTCGATAATCACTCCCTGATGCACTAAATGATCTAGTCCCTGAAACAATAAGTCTCTTTTTGGAGGATCCGAAGGAACGCTGGAAACTTAGAAACCTCTGAGGCAGTAACCCCTGCAATTCCAGCTTGTAACCATGGAATACTGTCAAGGTGACCCACTCGTCCTGAACCACTGCACTTCCAAATGTCTGCAAAGCAAAGCAGCCTTCCCCCCACTCAATAGATTTGGGGCGACCCTCCTTAAAATGAGGGCTTGATGCCGGATTTAGAAGAGTTTTTGAGCCATGGTTTCTTCTGGCTCTGCGGCTTGCCCCTGGCTCTAGCACCCTGTTGGCAGTGGAACTGCCTTGGTGCTAAGACACTTGAGGAAGTGATCCCTGAGGTTTTAAATGAGGGAAACCAGGTCCTTCTCTTCATAAAAAGTGGAGAGTTCTTCCCTCTGGAAATCTTGACTCCAAATGCTGCAACAGCTGGCTGAATAGCTGAACTGAAAAAGAAAAAGATGCCCTTAATAGTGACTCCAGTTTCTTGTTAACAGAGTCCGTCATGCCCTTTGCGTTATCCACCATACCATACCATACTTATCCATCCATACACGATGACGAACGATGGGACTAGAAAAGGAAGTTCAATAGCCAGTAGCCAATAGCTGCCCTTGCGTCGCATTTGGTCCGTCGGACTAGCATACAGACAAACGGATTTCCCGATAGGAATTGATTTTGACAAAAAGATTTAAAACGTTCTATTTCTAGGTCCGTCAGAATTTTTGAAGAAAAAAAAGTCAGATGAAGCCCACACACGAACGGAATATCCGATTAAATTATTCCGTCTGACCTTTTCTGCCAGAAAGTTCGGTCGTGTGTACACGGCATAAGAGTCTGGAATCAAAAGCCTCTGCGACAGACGCTGTTACTAACTGGACATTTTATGGCCCAGATTCTTCAGAAGCAGACTCATCTGCCAGACCCTCCAAAGAATCCTGAGCAATTAGCTCCTCCACTTCATCAATCCATTCCTGCTCCAAGTTAGGAGGATCAGAGGAGGGGGGAACCGGTCACATTTCTTACCACCTTGCGAGATAGAGGCAATAATGCCAGCAATCCTGTCATCTAACCCAGCTAGAGCTGAGAACAGATCATCCCTGGTGATAAAGGCTGAAGCAGCAGCATTGACAGTAGGCATAACAGACAGGCGCAGCGGCTCAGATTGCCCGGAAACTTCTGGTCTCTCAGGGAATACAACACTAGGCTTTTGACTAGGCTCCTCAGGAGCTACTGACACAGATGTGCCCTTTCCTGTAGCATTAGTACCGCTCCTCTTTTTTGAAGACATTGCAAGGCACAAAAAGGGAGACCCTTTAATAGTGCTCACCAAGACCCTATGCAACAATCCTGCTAAGTACCTTAGCCTGCCAACCAACACCTAGGGACTCATATGACCCGGGTAAGGAGAAATGAACTGCTGAACGTGACTGGTTCAAAGCCTGCTCTGTGTCCCACAGCTGTCACCTGGAAGCGCCACATGTCTGCCACACTCAGCTTCAAAAAGCTGGCTGGGAGCCGGGAGATTCTGTGCATGAACGTGCACAGCTGACGCAAATCTTTGCGCGCTATGGTATGTGCGCACAATGTTCAGTGTGGCAAAACCGCGTGCACCATGGCTGCCAACAGCTGTGAATACTCATGCACTCTGGCGAACCAACATGCGCACCCTCGTGTGCAGATCCTCCATAAGAAAAAACGGCCAAGACAACAAGAAAAACGTACTCCTATATAAACACCAGCAGCTAGCCCAAACTCCCCCTGCAGTCCCCGCAGACAGGTGTCCAGCCTTTAACTGCTTTGGCAGATTGTTACACACATTCGGCAACCCTAAATAGGTAAATAAGGGGGTTTTCACTTACCACTTTCCAGGTGCAGGGCAACCTTAGAAACTAAGAGCCGGATTCCATCACTTGGGGTTCTTTAAAGACTGGGTACCCTTTTCATGTTTTAGGGACCACTCCCTTGGACCCGTACAGTACCCTGCAGGAATGCCTTAACTTTGTAGTGTCCAGGATTCCACTTCGCAGGATCCAGCACCTGAAGGGCGCGTTACAGGCAAAACCTTTCAGGATCCTTAAGTCTTCTTTGCAAGGCTCGGGTATCATTTATTTAAGCATATAAGCTTTTCTCAAAGTGGATCCGATCAGTCAATGCCTTGATTCATTTAAGAACCGTCTTGGGGCTAAAGACCTGGAGCTATAGAGAGCTTAAACAAATGTGCCCATCCATCTTGCAGACACTGGTTAAAAACTGAAGTACTTCCTGTATGGGAGGGGTTATATAGGGGAGGACTTCCTGTCTAAGACTGTGTCTACCAGTGTTCATTCACCTAGAGATGGCATATAACCCAGTACGCAATAAAAAATATGTCCCATAATGGTAGATAAAAGAATTAGAAAGTTGGTGAAAGCGAAAGATTTTAGACAATGGCTATTTAAGCTTCGCACAACAATGGGCCAGGGTGAATAGACTCAGAGGAGCTAAAAACATCCCCACTTCTATAAAAGGCCTTTATTCGGCCACCAGCAAAAGGCCTCGGGATCCTGGCTGGGGGGGGGGGGGGATTTCTACATGTGTCGCGTCCGTGTGCACCGTGCACACACACACAGTGGCAATCCAATGGGTGCCACGCGAGCATCGTGAGCGAGACAGATCAGATGAGGTCGGTCGCCAATGCAAACCACCGTACTGATGCGCTCCTGACTGGAGGCCCTATAAGGAGGTGTCCATGGCGGCTCTCATTTGCAGATTTGCAGATGGCCGTCACCTGGGGGCACAACTGAATCCAGCACTCGCAAGGTAGGACTATTTAGCTACTGCATACCGCAGTGATGCCTTCTTCCTCCTTTTATGATGGCAAGTGCAGGAGTGGACCTTCGGTCCTTACTCTTGTTTATATTCATTATACTGCTTTGTAATTTAACATTTGCAGGGGAACTACAAATAGCAGGGTCCTGAACACCGGAATTTGCTTGGGGCTTAGTCTATTTCCCTGTCCTTGCTGCAGTGCTATGGCTTGAATCTTGCTCTTGATTAAGGATGAGCTCAGGGTTCTTATTTTCCATACGCCATTTATTGGGTGGGTCTAATTTCCAATGGATAGATTCTATTCTTTTCTCCCCTTGGCCCCCCCTTAACCCCCCCATTTTTAGACTCACGGGGGGGGGGGGGGGGCGACTACCCATTTTGGGTGCCTAAAAATTGTGCCGCCCATGCCCCTGAATAGGTATTCCATTGGTAAGCCAGGCCCGATTGTAAATACTTCAAAGTACCAGTGTATTTATTTGTGATGTTCAGTGCAACTTCCCCTCCCCCTTCACCATGTGTGACAGTTTAATTCTAAGTCTGTACTTCTTTATAGATGTATAAAGTCAACTCCTGCTAAAGAGTAGGGCTGAAACAACTAATCGGTTAATCAATAACAAATTGATTATGAAATTAATTGATTAATATTTCCATAATCGATTAATTGGCCAGTAACAAAATGGGGTTAAAGTTAATGAGTCTGATGATATTTACTAGATTGACCCTTTAATAGTATATACACTATATCATTCCTCAAATAGTATATGCAGTATATATCCATATCTATATCTATATATATCTATCTATATATATATCTATATATCTATATACACACACATACATACATACATACACATTATATCTCTCCTCTAATAGTATATACAGCCTCTAATTATAGGCCTCTAATAGCATATATGGTATATCTCTTTTAATAGTATATACAGTATATCTCGTCTAATAGTACCGGTAAATACAGTATCGCTCTCCTCTAATAGTATATATCCCCTCTTTTTATATATTAATTATATATATATATATATATATATATATATATATATATATATATATAATATATATATATATATATATATATATATATATATATATATATTATATATATATATTATATATAATATATAATATATATATATATATATAATACATATACATATACATATATATATACATACATATATACACACACACAACACAAATACATGTATATACATTTATATATAGGATGTGATCCTCTACATGATTTGCTTCTTTATAGGGATGCAACTAACGATTATTTTCATAATCGATTAGTTGTCCGATTATTGTTTCGATTAATCGGTTAATATCCATAAAAAATATAAAATAAAATAAAATAAAAATGGGTGGTGTATAATTTAGTTAATATGTAAAGTTTAAAAAAAAGGCAATTTATTCTTAAATATCTATATGCAGTAGTAAATATAAATAACCAACTATATGGTTAGGGAGCAAAAATATCTAATCCAAAATATCTAGTATCTAATCCACTCTGAGAATAACAGACAGAGAGATATGCTGTATAACAGACAGAAGATGAGCACTGTATGTATACCATACAGTATTTCTCTCCTGTCTGTTATTCTCAGAGTGGATTAGATATTAGATATTTTGGTTTAGATATTTTGCTCCCTAACATATAGTTGGTTATTTATATTTACTACTGCATATAGATATTTTAAGAATAAATTGCCTTTTTTTTTAAACTTTACATATTAACTAAATTATACACCACACTTTATTTTATTTTATATTTTTTATGGATATTAACGGATTAATCGAAACAATAATCAGACAACTAATCGATTATAGAAAATAATCGTTAGTTGCAGCCCTATAAAGCAGAATCATGTAGAGGATCACATCCTGGACCTGTCCCCCGGCTCTCGGGTCCCGGTGCCACCATTCCTTCTAAGGGAAACAGGCAGTGGAGCCTTGTGGCTTCACTGTCCGTTTCCTACTGAGCATGCCGGAGTCGCGCAGCGCTTGTGGAATGGAACGCGCTGTGTTCTGGGACACACAGTTCCCAGAACACAGCGCGACCCTTTACCCAGAAGACAACGCGACGAGGAGAGAAGAAAGAAGTTCTCCGTGGAGGAGGAAGAGGCAGATAAGGATGATGTGCCTAGCAACAGGCATTTCTGGTAAGTTAAAAAAAAGAATTTTTTTTCATTTATTTTTTTTATATTTTTTGTAATTTTTTATATATTTTTTCAGGGTGGCCATCCACTTTAAAGTGGGGTGCCCCCTAAAAAAAAAAAAAAATTAAAGTCAGCAGCTACAAATACTACAGCTGCTAACTTTTAATAAATCAGACACTTACCTGTCCTAGGGTCCAGCGATGTGGGGGGGGGGAATGAAGCCACCCCCCCCCCCCCTCGTTCCCCCGCTCCGCTCGCAGCGCCGGCATTCTTACTGTGCACCCACTGCGCATGTGCGAGCGGCACCGGGATATACCGCACAGTAATCTGGGACATGTGACAGGTCCCAAATGACTGTGTGTGGCAAGGGAAGTGATCTCACGTGCCCGGGCATTTTAGAAGGCAGACTACGAGGGACCCCTAGCAACAGGCATTTAGAGGGGAGTAAAAAAAAATGTGTTTTTTTTTTTTATGAATTTTGAGCTATTTTTTTTATTTATTTTTTGGTGGCAACACCACTTTAAGGATGACGGTACCCGCTTCTGTGTTTATATACCATTTCAGATTAAGGCATCATTCTGCCATCTGATTGTAATGCCCAGATGAGGAAGACCCAGACGACCCCACTGTTTTATTGGCATATAACACTTCTTTGGAAAGCCTGTAACTTTCCACCCCTACACATAGCATACAAGTTTAGACTGTAAATTTAGATAATCTGATTATATGACTGCTATGGGTAGGGAAAATAAATATAAAAGGGAATAAGTGTAATTTTTATAGAATGGATCCCTACACAGCCAGGACAGCATGTCCCGCCCATCCCTGAATATCCTCCTCCAGTTCTCTATATTAAAAGTTGGGTAGTTAGTAGGGCTGCAACTAACGATTATTTTCATAATCGATTAGTTGGCCGATTATTGTTTCGATTAATCGATTAATCGGTTAATAACCTTTTTAAAAAAAAGTGGGTCAAATTGATGTTCATTTTCAACCACAGTGACGGGAAAATTTGGAAATAGAAAACTTCTTAGTCAAAGGAATTTTCAGACAAGTCAAAATTTCAAACAAAATTCTTTCATTCAGTGAATGTACAAAGGATTTTCGTCTGAATATTCTCATCTGAAAACTGATCTGTGTGGCCAGCATAAGGCACGGTGCACACCTATGCAGTTTGCTTTGATCTGTTTCTGCAGTGTTTTTTTGCTGTACATTTTGATTTTTGCGCACGTGATTTTACTGCAATTTGCATGTTTGCCTTTTTTTGGGCAGATTTAAAAAAACACAAATTGCTTGAAAAAACGCATTACATGCATTTTCTGCAGCTTCTCCATTGAAGTATGGTATATTGAACCAATAAAGCACTATTTTGCGTTAAAAAGTCCCCAACCCTTTCAGATGTGAACGTGTCTCACAGGCAACCATGTAAATGAACTGTAATGCATTTCTGCAAAAAGCACCAACACATAGATGTGAACCAGGTATAAGACATTTACTAACATAATGGGGTTAAACAAACTAAAATAAGCCCTTTATAGTAGAAAAAAAAGCAGATAATCACTATTGTAAGGGGTTCATTTTTTTTTACTGTAGAACAGTAATATTTACAGTAGCGATTATTTGCTCTTTTTGTACTATAAAGGGCTCATTTTAGTTTTTTTAACCCTATTATGTTACTCGCCGATTAATCGATTATGAAAATAATAATCGATTAATTTCATAATCGATTAGTAGTCGATTAATCGATTAGTTGTTTCAGCCCTAGTAGTTAGCCTTATACATGGATAATAGGGAGGATATCAGAGGAATCCCTGGACATGGGATATAATCAAACCTGTAGGGAAAACGAAAATGCATCTTGTAATCTAGCGATCGGCGACAAGGGAAAATTAATATTCAAGGCGATCAATTTGTGTGCATTCACCTGGAGGCTAGAAGAGTGTAAAATGGGTTAAGTTAGGAAGGGAGATTAATGGCGAGATAAGGAAGCAAATTGGCAAATAACACCCATTATGGATTTGTCCGTCGCAATCTACTCCATATGAGGTGGAGAGAGGGGCACCCTTGCCTAATAACTTTGATGACTGAAAAAGGCTTGGACTGAATGCCCTGGGGCCCTACTTTCACCACCGGGTTTGCATAGAGTGCTCGCAGGATAGTAAGAAAGTTAATTCTAAAACCTCATGCCTCCAGCAGTCCAAATAGGCCAAGAGTCTAAGGCTTTTTGGAGATTAATGGACAAAAGCATGGCGGTTGAGAATTGATCCACCCCCGACTGCAGTATAAGTAAATAAGGTCAACCACAGGGCGTACTCTGTCAGACCCCTGTCTGCCCGGGATGAACCCTACGTGGCTTTTATGAATATAGGTGTTTATGAAGAACATAGTTTTTTTGGCCAAGATTTTCATAAGTAGCATGGAGGTCGTTATGCAATAAAGAAATCGGCCTGTAGTTTTCAACCTCCACCAGAGTCCTTCCCACGTTTAGGGATCACGGAAATGAACACGCATTCATAATTAGTCAAATTTATGGCCCCCCGCATTTGGCCTCTCCAGGTGAGAGGCCAAAATGTTAGAAAACTGTTAGCAATAGACTGCGGTAAACATGTCTGGACCAGGCGCCAAAAGCACGCTTCATCAGCTTAATGACATGGAGGACTTCTTTATACCATAATGGGCGACTCCATTTCCCTGTGCACTGTAGCGATTTTCAGAAGCAAAAATGACATTGACGAATCAGCCGGGGAATAAAATCTATGGAATTCTGTTATTGCCTTCTGCGGATCCTGGGTGTAGACTCCAGACGAGCAATGAATTTTAGGAGGTGGCGAAAAGCGTACTTTAGGGCTAAGCTTTGCAGCCAACATAGAGCCAATAGAACAAACTATATAAAATGAAAAAAACAATGTTTGACAATAGAAAATTTATCAGATCCCTTACCATTCTTTGAGAACATGACAGTGCGAACAACTGGTTATGTTCTTCTCTATATTCACTGGATTTGAAGAGCATTCCTGAACGTTTAGTGTGGATATTGCACCTATGGAAGGTAAAGAGTAAACAGTTAGCAAATGTTGCTGCTTCAAAAGGTTAGTTTGTTACTTACATTAACCACTCGACCACTGGGCACTTAAAACCCCCTTAATAATCAGACCAATTTTCAGTGCTCTCACAATTTGAATGACAATTACTCAGTCATGCAACACTGTACCCATATGAAATGTTTGTCCTTTTTTTTTTCCCCACAAATAGAGATTTCTTTTGGTATTTGATCACCTCTTTTTTTTGTAAAATTTTGTAAAAAAAAATGCCTTTTTCTTCATTTCTATTAAAGATTTTGCAAATAAGTAATTTTTTCTTCATAAATTTGGCCAAAAATGTATACTGCTACATATCTTTGGTGAAAATAACCCAAATTAGTGGATATTATTTAGTCTGTGTGAAAGTTATAGGGTCTACAAGCTATGGTAAGACATGAAAATGTATCAATTTGATCACACCTGATGTACTGACAGCTATCTAATTTCTTGAGACCCTAAAAAGCCAGTAAAGTACAAATACCCCCCAAATGACCCCTTTTTGAAAGTAGAAATTCCAAGGTAGTTCGTACGAGGCACGGTTAGTTTTTTGAAGTTGTAATTTTTCCCACAATTCTTTGCAAAAAATACGTTTTTTTTTTATTAATTTTTTTTTTTTTTTCACACCAAATTGTCATTATAACAGGTTATTTTTCTCACATGGCATGTACATTTCACAAATGAAACCCAAAATATATTCTGCTGCTCCTCCTGAGTATGGCGATACCACATGTGTGAGACTTTTACACAGCCTGGCCACATACAGAGGCCCAACATTGAAGTAGACCCTTCAGGCATTCTAGGAGCATAAAACTACACATCTCATTTTCTCAAACACCTATTACACCTTTGAAGGCCCTGGAGCACCAGGACAATAGAAAAGCCCACAAAGTGATCCCATTTTGGAAAGCAAACACCCCAACGTAAAATCTATGTGGCATAATGAGGTCTTTTGAATGGTTCATTTTTTTCCAAAGTTTTGGGAAAAATGTGAAAAAAAAAATGAAAACGCATTCTTTTTTTTTTTTTTTTTTTTTTTTACAAAGTGTCCATTTATAAGAATTTCCACACATAGCATGTACATAGCAAAAATGACACCCCAAAATATATTCTGCTACCCCTCCTGAGTATGGCGATACCACATGTGTAAGACTTGCCACATAGAGGCCCCAACATCCAAGAAGCATCATCAGGTGTTCTAGGAACATAAATTACGCATTCAATTTCCTTACGATCTATCACATTTTTGAAGGCCCTTCAGATTTCTAACACAGCATGTACATACCAAGAATTACACCCTGAAATACATTCTGCTAATAAGGTAAACAAAAGATTACCTGTGGTTTTAGTAGTGCAATTGTCCACAAGAGGAGAGCCCTGATCCAGGCAGCAGGGCAGGGACGTGGTCAGTGACAGTGAACGGAATTGTCCAGGCAGCAGGGCAGGAATATTGTCCATAGTCAGTACAGGCAGGGATATTGTCCATATACAGTCCAGGGTCAGTGCAAGTAGAGGTTGCCAGCAGCGCCAAAATATTGGTCTGGTAGTAAGCAGGAACATGGCCCAAGTAGCAGGCCAGGAAAGAATGGGGACAGGGGTAGAGGCTTCTCCCACCCAAATCTCTTTGAAGCCTCCGAGTCTCCAGACCCTAAGCCGGGGAATGAGAAAACAAAAAAAAAATCTTCATCCAAAAAACAACTCCAGAGTCCCTCACATATGTGAGACCCCTGTGTTCCCACTAGCAAAGCAGGGGTAAAAGATTAATCCAAGAGGCAGGCAAAAAAAATGGTCAAACAGTCCTGGGTCTGTTCCAGAGCAGGCAGAGGTAGGTAAAGTTTAGCGTACGTGTGGCATAAGTGTGGTCATTTAACAAGCCTGGGTCAGTTCCGGAGAAGGCAGAAGTATGTTTAGCGTTAGACAGAAGCGGCGGCATGACAGGCCAGGGTTGGTTCCGGAGAAGGCAGAGGTATGTACAGTTCAGTGCAGTGGCATAAGGGGTGTGGAGGAAAAATGACAGGAAATGATATTTACGCTTACCACACTCGGCGGAAACATTCACTTATACAGAGGCCTGGTTGGGAAGGACAACTGGGACAATTAATACGTGGTGTCTCTTCCAATTCCTCCTCTGGAACACACCCGGCATTCTTCTGACATCTGTTGGCCTTGTTTTCCGGGGAGGGGGGGGGGGAGATTTTATGTCTAGGAAAAAGTGGCCGAATTCCTTTGGGAGTTCTGCTAATGGAAATCGTTGGGCTTTCAGGGTACAAAAGGGCCGAAATAGCCTCTTCTTGGTAGTGCAGATAGGATACGGGGTTCTCTGCAGATTTTTGGTAAATAACTTAAGTGTTATACATGGCCAAACTGAAAAAATAAATGGATACTTTTTTAAACCAGTGGCCGGATGTTCATGTTGGAAGGTAGGGTTCAGTCATCTGATTGTTGAAGTCCACTCCCCCCCATAAACAAATTATAGTTATAAACACAAGCTGGTTTCTGGATTGGACTGTTTCTTCTGGAGACTTCCACGTAGGTGTGATTATGGATTGTTGTGAGCATGTGGACATTTTGTCAGTCCCTCCACTTGACAGCCAATAGCTCCTGGTTCCGCAAAGACGCAGTATCCCCTCATCGTAGCCTTTCATTGACGAGTTTTTGTGGGAAGCCCTTTCTATTGCTCTTACTGTACCACATGCCGGGTGTCTCTCCGGTGAAGACTGCAGAAGACGGGCAAGTTAGTATAAAAATTATCCACATAAAGATGGTATCCCTTTCCAAGGAGTGGATACACAAGCTCCCAGACAACTCTTTGGTTGTCTCCATTGTACTCTGGGCATTCAGGGGGATGCAGTTGGGAGTCCTTCCCTTCATATACACCAGGAAGGCGTAGATGTACCCCGTGGCTCGGTCACAAAGTTTGTACAGTTTAACCCCATATTGGGCCCTTTTGGTGGGGATAAATTGTTTGATGCCCAGGCTGTTTGAGAATTTTACAAGGGATCCATCCATGGAAATATTGTGTCCGGGGTATATAACTGGGGACATTTTTCAGAGACATCATTTAGGAGTGGCCGAATTTTAAATAGTTCGTCAAAAGCTGGTTATTTCGGGGAGGGCACTGGGTGTTGTCATTGTAGTGGAGGAATCACATAATCATTAGGTATCTTGATCTTGGCATAAGGGATGAGAAGAGTGGCATGTGGTGGATGGGTTTGGTAAAACAATAGGAGTACAACAGTTTTTTTTTTTTGCTTTTTTTTTGCGAGTCCCATTGGAAAAGTTAGGCCTAAGAAATTGTTTTATTCCTCTATGGTTAATTCTCCCCACTCAAAGGGACGGGCGTAAGTAGAGCAAGGGTTGCTTACTATGTGCGTCTGTGGGTAGAGGTTGCACTGGGCCACAATGGACAATAGTAAGTCTTCTGTGAAAATCAAATGAAAAAAATCAAGCATGGCCAAATCATCAGTGTTCATCTGGACACCTGGGCTGGGCTGGCTTTGTTGCTCTGGAATTAAGGAGAAGCCACAGGGTGTTTTGAAGGGCATAGGAAAGGCTGGCATGGCCCCTATCCCTTTGAGATGACACCCTACTGGTGCCTGGCCTTTGTTGTAGTGGCTCTGCTCTCGAGGTGGATGGCCCTACGCTGCTGGTAGTAGACTGCTGCTCCACGCCAGAATGCCTTCTTTTCACGGGCACACATTCCTCTTCCAATTCTGTATCACACACCCGCTGCTTGTAAGCCCTGTGTACACACAGTCGGACATTCCGATGGACAATGTCCGATAGGACCGTGTTGTCGGATAAGCCGACAGTGTGTGGCTCCAAAATTGTGGAGCCCACACACTGGGCTATAAAATTTTATAGCCCAGAGTTGGGCTATAAAATTTTACGACACCATGATCCGATCACGTCAGTTCCGATCGTGTGTACCCTAGTCCGACGGACAGGTGCCACGCATACTCACAATAAAATTCTGAGACGGAAGCGATCCGTCAGGTAAAACTACCGCTCGTAATTGACATAGCACATTTGTCACGCTGCAATATTAAAAAAAAAAAATTATGCAGCGCATTCTGTTTTTCTTTACAATGCTACAAGAATGAAGTCGTTTTGCTGCTCATATTCACACACACACACACACACACACACACTTATTTCTTTATTCTTTTTACTCATTTCATCAATACAATATTTTAATTTGTCACATCATCCAATCTTTTTTTTTTTTTTTTTATAATTTTGTGGTTGTTTTTTTTTAATCAACATCTCCTTTTTTGACAGTTTGCTCATCTTTGCATTTTCTTGGAGTGTTTTGTGTGTCAACTTACCACAATACCATTATTATCTTTTTAATTTATTGTTTTCTTGGAGGTTGTTTGGTGTTGGTGCCCCTTGTTATTATTTGACTTTGTATTTTTGAAACGTACCTGCCTACTCACAAATAAACTGTCCTTTTTGAAGTAAAACACATAGGCAAGTATTTCTTCAACCAAAAAAAAACCTTTATTTAGGTGTCAGTAAAAAATAAACAGGGAAGGTGAAGCTGGAGAAACTGGTCAATTTGGCGAAGCCTTTGGCCCCCAGGGCAGACATAACTAATTTGAAAATGCAACATTGGTGGCATGAGGAGTACATATCTCAGGGAGAGCAGTCTGGTCCAGAAGTCCAAGAGATCAGGAAGAGCAGATGACATCTATGTCCCCAGGCTGTGGTCCTACAAGAGGCTGCATCGTCTGTCAGACCAGACTGAACCCAGGCTATCACTCTGGTCTTCCTTGGGCACTTCCCTCCAGGTTTCCTTCCAGGCTGTGGCTCGGTTCCTGTAGTTGTGGCAGGAGGAGGAGGGCGATGGTCGACCTCCCGGCTGCCACTTGCCACAGCATCCTCCCGGCTGAGGTCTTCCTGTGTATGAAAATGGGACATAACATACGTACGACACGTGTTGCGTTTTATATACAGTGCGCGTGCGTGAAACTCCGCCCGCCCCGGACTATTCCCCGCCCTTCTCTTTAGGCGTAGTGGGGAGAGCACATGGCAGAGACACAGCAGGTGCGCAATAATAGTTCCACTAACGAGGAGGGCGGCGAGGAAAGTCCGGAGGCTGAAACGTCCCGATCCTGGAGGAGAAGATTTAGGGGCTCAAATATGTCTTTTGGAGAGAGGTTGGAGATGGTGGACATATTGAAGAGGAACGACTATGATGGGAAGTATGGACCTTACCCAAAACCCAAATATCAGAAAGGCCAAGATCATGACTAAAGTTGTGAAAAGTCTTTAGAAGAATTTTGGGTACGACGATCCAAGGATCAACTGGGAAAACGCTGGTCAGACCTGAAACTGAGGGAGCACGATACAGTACAGAAGGATCAAGCGAGTTCTTCAAAAAAGTAAGTAGTCGTGTGTTCATATTATTATTATCGCTTGCATACTGCTCCATGTGCTTTGATTTCACGTTGTGCAGTTTAAAATGGCCACTTTCATGTTCATGGGTTCATTCGTACTAAACATCGTTAGCCCATTTCAAAAACCATATTTTGCCAAATTGCACTTGACTACATTTGTTCACGCTACAGGTAAGCATTCAGCTTTCGAAAGTGTCAAAAATAATGTTTTCACCTTTGAACTCGGCCAAAAAACACAATTGTACGACACTTCCAAGCAATGTTTCATATTCGTATTTCTGCCTTTTGTATGCGAAGTATTCCTTTTTACATTCTCATAGGGGAGAGAAGACTCGGACGTCTGAAGACACCACGGACCCCACACCTCCCAAAGAAGGTGAAATACCAACACCAGAAGCAGAGGAGGAGGAGGAAGGAGAGATTGTTGAAGTTGGCCAAATTGTCACAACAGGTGAGTGTCTGAGACCACAGCTTCTGGTAAACTTATCAATGTATGTCTGCATATTTATAATACATGGTGTGTTTTTTTTTGTTTTTTTTAGGTGATGTGGAAGAAGAATCACATTTTACCAGTGAAAGTGCCCAGATCCTCATTGGGGAGATAATGGGGTGCAATCGCGATTTAGAGAATATACAGAAAAACATCAATGATGTTCAACAAAAAATTAAGAACATCATTGATGTTTTGGGGAGAGTCTGAAACACCCCAAACTATCTAGCATAGTTTTTACATTTTCTAAAACAATTTTATATTTTTAATAAAGCCAGATTTGGAAGACGCACACAGTGTGTCAACATGTACCATCTCCATCATGGGGGATCAACGTATGTGTTTTGTGGGTGCAACCCCTTCCTTGCTACTAAAGTGGCTGAGATGAAGGGTTGCACCCCCAAAACATGTACATTGATACCCCATGATGGGAGATAGCACGTGTTGACATTAGGCATGGGATCAGGAGGAAACCGGCCACTTTTTGATTCTCAATTTGTGTGCATCTTCAAAATTTGGCTTTTCCAGGGGTGACACCCCATCTAAATGAAGGCAATATCAGCACAGTTTGTACATACTCATGTCTGATATTGTCTTCACTTTTCAAAGTTGAACTTTGTAAGTTCCTGTGTTCTGTATGTTATGCTTTGATACATGCCTGTTTACACAAAAATGCCAAGTTAGAAAAATGTTACCCAAAATAATGTTTTCTATACACCAAATATGTTGGTTTGTTGTAAAACCCTTTTCTAAACGGACATGTGAATGTGCTTTGAGTAAAAAGTGAAATTATCAACAATGTGTGGCTTCCTTTTTCAATGTGCAAAAGCAGTATTGTAGTAAAGTTGTTGTTTTCTGTGGCAATGGGTGTTATTTACTAAAAGGCAAATCTATTTTGCACTCCAAGTGCAGTTTCAGGTGCACTTTGCAGTGCATAGTGGATGTGCCTTTAGTAAATAGCACCACAGTGATGTTTACATTTCCCCAATCATGGCATTTTCATGACCCCATATATTTCTGCCATGGTGCTGAAAATTAGCAATATTTTTGTCAGTAATGCACTACATACATTTATCAACAAAAACAAGGTGTGTGGTGTAGCAGATCCACAACATAATAGGATTATCTGAAGAAGAGACTGTCACCTCATCTTGCTCAGAACTTGGGTTTCCACTGTTAAAAAAGGCCCCCCAAAAAAACTGCAAAAATACCTATGAGACACCTAAAACAAAGCCAAGCATTAAATGAAAACAAAGATTATTGGAGTTTCAAAGAAAAAATGTATTAAAATACTATTAAACCCCTTGTAATTATAATAGTACGACCCGGGATGGGGGGTGGGACGATGCAAACGTGTTTTCCATCAATTGCACCTCCACAATTGCAATGGCTGGCAAAGTGGGAGGCCACAGTCTGCCATTCCTGTGGAG